>NW_027185896.1:15998119-16033721 GCF_028583685.1 Petaurus breviceps papuanus | reverse complement strand
TGTGTGTGTGTGTGTGTGTGTGTGTGTGTGTGTGTGTGTGTGTGTGTCAGTATTTGAGTTGGTCAGTCATTAAACATGTATTAAGTGTCTACTCTGCTAAGCCCTGGGGATATAAAAAAAAGGTAAAAGGCAATTTCTACTCTCAAGGAATTCACAGAATAACAGTGGAAACAATATGTAAGCATCCATGTACAAACGAGCTATATGTAGAATTTATTGGAAATAACCACCAGGGGGAAGGCACTAGAATTAAGGAGGGACAGGAAAGGCTTTCTGGTAGTATTTTAGCTAGGACTTCTAGGAAGTCAGGGAAGTCAAGAGATGGTGGAAACAAGGAAGTGAGAGGATACTAGGCATTAAGGACAGCCTTTGAAGATAATCTGGAGTTGGGAGATGGAGTATCCTTTTTAAGGAACAGCAAGAAGCTCAGTGTCACTGAATTGAAGAATACATGGGGTGGCATAAGATATAAGAAAAATGGGAAGTTGGGGTGAGGTGGCTAGGACAGGTTATGAAGGGCTTTGAATGTCAAACAGACATTTCTCTATTTAATTCTGTAGGTGATAGGGAGCCACTGAAATTTATTGAGTAGGAGGGTGTAATATGGTCACACCTGTGCTTTAGGAAGATCCCTTTGACAGTTGAATGGAGGATGGACTAGAATGAAGAGAGACTTGTGACAGGCAGACCAACCAACAGACTATTGGAATAATCCAGGTGTGAAATTCCAAGGGCTGGCACTAAGGGGAAGACAATATCACAGGAGAGAAGGGGGTGCATGTGAGAGATGTTAAAAAGGTAACATTGACAGGCTTTGGCAACAGATTGAATATGGGGAGTGAAAGAAAATGGAGACTTGAGGATGATACCTGGGTTGCAAGCCTGAGTGACTGGGAGATTGATGATGTCCTCCACAGTAATGGGAAAGTTAGGAAAGAGAGAGATAATGAGATCAGTTTTGGACATGTTCAGGTCTTCTAATTCAGTATGTCCAATGAGCAGTTGGATATGGGAAATTGGAGTTCAGCAAAGAGGTTAAGGCTGGATAGGTAAAGATAATAATTGAATTCATGGAAGCTGGTGAGATCACCAAACAAAATAGAACAGGGCCCCAAACAGAGTCCTGTGTGATATCCATGGTCAGTGGGCATGACTTGAATGAAGATCAAGCAAAGGAGACTGAAGAGGTATAATCATATGCTTAGGAGAACCAGAACACTAACTTATCTGTGTTTTACACAAAGAAGAAGTAAAGAAGGATGAAGATTAAGAAAAGATCACTAGATAACAGCGATTTAAGAAACTATTAGTAAACTTTGGAGAAAACAGTTTGAATGAATGATGAGTTGGCAGCCAAACTTTAGAGAATTAAGAAGAGAATGAGTAAAGGAAGTGGAGGCAGTTGTCGTGTAACATTCTTAAGGAGGTTAGCCACAAAAAAAGCGAGGGATGTGATGATAATCAAGAGTTTGTGTCTTAACATTTTTGATCCCATCCATAAATTATAAGATCAGCACCAGTAATCTGATTGAAGGTAGAATTCAGTGACATCACCATTTGAAACTTAAGGGTTAAAACTGATCTTTAGTCATTCAGTTATATCCCTCAACTACTACCTTAGAATATTAAAGGAATACAGCAAATTTCAGAATAATGTGCACTATAGTAACATGATTCCCAATGATTTTAGTTGAAAAGTGTGTGGGTGTGATACTCTTTATTTCTGTGGGAATTCATTATAAATTATAAATATCATTATAAATTCAATCCAGGTTTTATGGTTCATCCTAAAGTGCCTAATAAATTAGACCTTTGAAGTTTACACTTAAATTTCTCAAAGGAAACATAATTCATCTTGAAGGAAAAATAATTACCTTATTTCTCTCTTCTTGATTAGAACTAAGCATTAAAAGCAAAAGACCATATTTCAGTCATTTTGCAGCTTTGAAATTCACTATTTGGCCACATCTTCTTTTTCATAGATCATGAGACAACATGAAGTTTGTAGTGGGCCTGAAAGACTGGTCAGAACCAGAGTCAAGAGTCAGGGCTGTCACTCTCCTCTATGGGTATCTGGTCAGAAGAAGTCTTCATTCCTTCTTCTTTAGCACTTTTTCTTTTTTAAAATCTAAACCTCAGGGGCGGCCAGGTAGCACAGTGAGTAAGAGCACTGGCCCCAGTGTCGGGACGACCTGGGGACTGAATCCGGGCTCAGACACTTAGCACCCACCCAGAAACACCTGGCTGTGTTACTTAACCCCAGTTGCTTAGGGGTGGCCATGTGGCTCAGCAAGTAAGAGCACCGGCCCCAGTGTCGGGATGACCTGGGGATCGAATCCAGGCTCAGATACTTAGCACCATACCCAGAAATAACTGGCCATGTAACCTTGAGCAAGTTACTTAACCCCAATTGCTTAAAAAATAAATCTAAAACTCACAGCAAAAATACAAACTTTTTTTCATTACTTAGATGAAGAATATAGTCAGACTTCTTCCCCAAGATTAAAATCCAAGTTGTGAACAATATCAACAACAATAGCTAGATGTACTCTTAAATCCAAAAGAAGAAACTTTCGATTTTTAATCAGATATCCCAATGATTTTATGTTGCCAAGAAAGATAACTGAAAATAAACCAATTTGTACAGTAGCAAACCTACATCATTTTAATACTTTTGGTAATCAAATAGAAATACTTTTTAAAAATTTATTTTCATTGATAGTTCTATTTTTACATCACCTTTATTTCCATATATCCCTGTCCTAATTTCCCAGTGTTGAGTTTTGTTTTGTTTCTTATTCTTTATTTGCTTTGCAGTAATTTTTGTGTTTATTATTTTCCTGGTTCTGCGTCAGTTTGCATCAACTCGTGTGTCTTCAGTGCTACTGTATTCTTCATATTTATCATTTCACCATTGCATTCATGTTCAGTTACATTCCTGTATCACAGTTTATTTGGCTACTCTTCCCATTTAATAGGTATTTGTCTGGTTTCCAGTTGACCTTCTGTCACAAGAAGAGCAGTCCTCAGCACCAATATTTTGGTATAGATGAGAACTTTCTGTCTTTGACTTCTTTTGAACATATGTTTAGCCATCAGTGAGATTTTTGGATCAAAAGGTATAGATGTCTTAATGTCTTTTTCATAATCCTGAATGGCTTTCCAAAAATTGGTCCACTTGACAGCTCCACCAATAGTATCTTAAAGTACCCATCTTTCCACAGCATGTACATTACTGACTATTTGTAGATTTTCATCTTCTTTGCTAATCTGCTGGATGCAATGTAGAACCTTGGTGTTGTTTGGATTTGTGTTTCTCTTATTAGTGATTTGGAGCAGTCTTTTTTAATGGGTTAATAGTCTACAGTCAGTTCTCCAAGTACTTTTGAGAATTATTCACATCCTTTGACCATCTATCTATTTGGAACTGGCTCTTTATCACATATTTGCAGTAGCTTATATATAGTGTGATATTGGATATCAGACCTTAGTTATGGAAATGCTAGTAATAAGATGAGGTGGTGGCATTCAGCAAATATTGCCTTTATTTAAAAAATAACACAAAGCCTGACTTCTATATGTAGTCAGTGAAGTATAATGGATTGTGTCCATTTGACACTGCTTGGGTGAGCAAAGACTTTGTGATAAATATCCATGATAGAGTGCATTTTCAAGGAATGAATGATAATATTTTTCACGAACTTCAAAGTGCTTTATAAAATGTCAGTAGTTACCATCATTATCCTCATCCATGTGATATCTAGGAATGGACTAGGGAGGCCAAATAAAACAAAGTAAAGCAAAACTGAAGTGATAGGTCATTACATTACAAGGAGGTGCTTGAGGACTAGCCTTTTATCATGCACCTCTGTGACAGCTGAAGTATTTCACTAGGAGACCCTCAGTGTAGTCTTCTGTTTAATATGTTTTAAGACTATTACCTCATGACTCTTTTTGTACTTATTCTCCTCCCTCCCCCCCCCCCCCGAAAAATAAAATGCTCTTCAGTGTAATATGCAAGACCTAAAAATTGTTTCTTCATCTCGGCAGTTTTCATACACTTGCCTACTGATAACTCCCTCTACTTTTATAACTTGATTTTTGTCTCTTTGAAGGTTGTTTTCTCTGGTAGATCAAAGAAATGTGTTCGTTCTATTTTTAATTTATTTTTTGGTAACATTTTAAGTTCTGAGCTATATCCTTGCCACCACTTACTAGAGAAGGTCACCATTTCTCTCTTCTCTCACACACACACACGTATAACCATAGTATGTAAACTTCTTTTTATTAGTACTTTCTCTTGTAGTGGATAGCATGTTCCTTCATAGGTCCTTCCAATTGATTTGAGTATTTAAAATGCTCAAGATAAGTCATTCACAGTTCTTTTTCCTTTTTTTGAGATTTTCTCTCCCCTACCCCCTCCACCAATGGTGGATGCAGTCAGGTATAGGATCTGCAGATACTTTCACATTAGACTAATGTCAGGTTGTAAAGAAGGATTATAACCGATGGAATGAACAGTGGGAAAGAAGAAACAAAACCAAACAAGAAAAAGAAAGAGAGCAGGTAGTTTGCTTCAGTCTGCATTCAAACTGTTGTTTCTAGTTCTTTCTCTGAATGTAGATATCGCCTTCCATCATGAGTCTTTTGGAGTTGTCTTATAACCTTGCATTGCTGAGAAGAGTCCAGTCTATCAAAGTTGGTTGTCACACATATGATGCGTCTGTAATTGTGTACAAATTTCTGCTGGTTCTGCTATTCTCACTCAGCATCAGTTTGTATAAGTCTCTCCAGGTAAATATGAAGTCCGTCTGCTCCTCATTTCTTACAGCACAATAATATTCCATTACATTCATATACCACAACTTGTTTAGCCATTCCCCAGTTGACGGGCATCCCCTTAATTTCCAATTTTTTGCCACCACAAAGAGCTGCAATAAATATTTTTGTACATATGGATCTTCCTCCTACTTCTATGATTTCTTCAGGATACAACCCGAGAAGTGGTATTACTGGGTCAAAGGATATGCAATTATTTATAGCCCTTTGGGCATAATTCCAGATTGCTCTCCAGAATGGTCGAATCAGTTCACAACCCTACCAGCAATGCATTTGTGTTCCAGTTTTCCCACAGTCCTCTCCAGCATTTGTCATTTTACTGTTTTGTCATCTTAGCCAATCTGACCAGTGAGATGTGGTACCTCAGAGTTGTCAATAGTGATTTAGAGAATTTTTTCATATATTTATAGATATATTTAATTTCTACCTCTGAAAATTGCCTGTTCATATTCTTTGACCATTTATCAATTGGGGAATGACTTGGGTTCTTACAGATTTGACTCAATTTCCTGTATATTTTAGAAATGAGGCCTTTATCAGAGACACTGGTTGTAAAAATTCTTTCCCAATTTCCCACTTCCTTCTTAATCTTGGTTATTACATTGGCTTTGTTTGTACAGAAACTTTGCAATTTAATGTAATCAAGATTAATCATTTTGCATTTTATAATGCTAACTCTTGTTTGGTCATAAAGTCTTCCCTTGTCCATAAATCTGACAGGTAAACTATTCCTTGATTTCCCAGATTGCTTACAGTATCAGCCTTTATACCTAGATCGTACACCCATTTAGACATGATTTTGGTATACAGTGTTAGATCACAGTTATTTTTCAAATAATATTGCTGTTGGTGTACACAGTATTCTCTCGGTTCTGTTCATTTCAATCTCCATTATTTCTTGCAAGTCTTCAGATGTTCTAAAATCAATCACCTCATCATTTCTTATAGCACTGTAATCCATCAGTCATATACCACAACTTATTTAGCCATTCCCCAATTGATGGGCATCCCTTCAATTTCCAGTTCTTTGCCACCACAAAGAGAGCTATAATTATTTTAGAACGTATAGGTTATTTTCCTTTATCCCCTTTTTTTCCAATCCAAAAATTGGTTAATAATCTTTCATCACATAATTGTCACATTGTATATTTCTGTTTGTCACACCGCCTAAAAAGTAAACAGAACAGTGGCATATGGATATGCACTTATATCTCATACATTATGAACCACAAGCCTAGAATTCTCAGCACACATGCATTAAAAATATGTTTCTAAAAACCAGCTTGTATGGTTTGTTTAGAGCACTGCAGTACTGAAAGGTATTGTCACTCAACCCAAGGAACAGCTGTAGGTACAAGAAGAGCAGATGGGCAGATGAAGCTGCCATGAGTAAGTCATGTAATATGGTAAGCCTTACATTTTCGCATGCTAACTAAATAGTACAGTTCATCTGCCAATGATACAGTAATAAATTATTTTTAAGTAATGCCAGCACAATTTTTAAAATTAAATAAAGCTAAAAACTTTGCATAATGGTCGCACCCCACTTTTGACATAAAATCTGTGACAATTTTGCAATGAGATATGTATATTATCATATCACTTGCGAAAAGAGATAGTTTGTTACCTTGTTGCCCATTTTGATTCCTTCCATTTCAGTTTCTTCTCTTATTGCTAGCATTTCTAATAAAATATTGTACAACATTGGTGATAATGGGCAATCTTGCTTCACTTTTTTTTTTTTTTGCTTTTTGGAGGACAATGGGGTTAAGTGACTTGCCCAAAGTCACATGGCTTAGTAAATGTGTCAAGTGTCTTAGGCTGGATTTGATCTCAGGTCCTCCTGACTCCAGGGCCAGTATTCACTGCGCCACCTAGCCACTCCATCTTGCTTCACTCTTAATCTTATTGGGAAGGCTTTTAGCTTATGCCCGTTGTGATTTATGCTTACTGGTGGTTTTAAGTAGGTGCCTGTCATTTTTAAAGGAAAAATACATTTATAACTATACTTTCAACTTTTTTTTTAATAGGAATGAGTGTTATATTTTGTCAAAAGCTTTTTCTGCATCTATTTATATGATAATAGAATTTCTGTTGCTTTGTTGTTGATATAATCAGTTATGTTAATAGTTTTCCTTATGTTAAACTATCCCTGCATTCCTGGCATAAATCCCATTTGGCCACAATGTATAATCTTTGGGATATGTTTTTTATAATATAGCTAGTATTTTATTTAGGTATTTTGCATCCATATTCATTAGTGAAATTAGTCTTATTTCTTTAATCTGTTTTTGTTCTTCCTGGTTTAGGAACACCACCATATTTGTTTCATAAAGGGAATTTGGTAGAACTCTTATCTATTTTTCCAAATAATTTATTTAACGTTGGAATTAGTTGATCTTTAAATGTTTGCTAAAATTCACTTGTAAATTCATCTGTTCCTGATGCTTTTTTCTTAGGAAGCTCATTTATGACCTGTTCAGTTTCTTTTTCTAAAATGGATTTATTTAGAGATTCTATTCCCTCTTCTGTTAGTCTAGGCACTTTATATTTTTATAAGCATTCTTCCATTTCACTTAAATTGTTAAATTTATTAGAAAAAGTAACCCCTAATGCTTGAATTTCAACTTAATTACTGGTATATTCACCTTTTTCAGTTTTGATACTAGTGATTTGGTATTCTTTTTTAAATTTTTTTGCCTTTTGGAGGGCAATTGGGGTTAAGTAACTTGCCCAAGGTTACACGGCTAGTTTTTTGTTTGTGGGTGTTAAGCGTCTGAGGTCGGAACCGAACTCGGGTCCTCCTGTCTCTGGGCCGGCGCTTTACTCACTGGGCCACCTAGCCGCCCCGGTATTCTTTTTTTTTTTTTAAATCATTAACCAATGGTTTATTCATTTTATTGCTTTTTGCATAGAAGCAACTCATAGTTTTATTTATTAATTCAATGATTTTCTTACATTCAGTTTTACTAATCTCACCTTTAAGAGATAAAAATTTTCCTCAATTATTGCTTTTGCTGCATCATAAGTTTTGGTATGGTTGTCTCATTATTGTCATTCTCTTTGATAAAATTATTGTTTTCTATGATTTGTTAACCCTCTTATCCTTTAAGATTAGGTTGTTTAGTCTCCAAATAATTTGTAATTGTGTTTCTATGGTCCCTAAGTATAATATTTATTACATTATGATCTGAAAAGGATGCATTTAATTTTTTTTCCATTTAACTATAGAGCTTTTATGCCCTAATATATGGTCAGTTTTTTAAAGGTATGATGTACTACTGAGAAGGTGTATTCATTTTTAGTCCCACTCAATTCTTTTCCAAATATCTGTCATGTCTGACTTAACCTAAGATTCTCTTCCTCTCTTTGACCTCTTATTTTTTTGTTGTTAGATTTATCTAATTCTGAAAGGGGAAGATTGAAATCCCCCACTATTATAGTTTTTCCATTTAATTCTACATGTAATTCATTTAGCTTTTCCTTTAAAAATTTGGATGCTTGTGGCATTTGATGCATGTAGGTCAGGTATTAATTACTTAGTTACTTTAGTATTTATATATTTTAGTATAAATTGACTTCATTATCTACGGTACTTTTTGTCATTATGTAGTTTTCCTTTTTGTTTCTTTTAATTAAATCTATTTTAGCTTTAACTTAGTCTGAAATCATGATTGCTTCTCCCCCCCTTTTTTTTATCAGTTGAAGTATAATAAATTTTGCTCCAGCCCTTTATTTTCACTCAGTGTATATCTTTTTTTTTTTTAATGTTTCTTGTAAACAACATATTGTCAGATTCTAGTTTTAATCCTTCTTGCTATCCATTTCCATTTTGTGGGTGAGTCCATTCATTTTTTTCAAGTTTTCAAAACATTTTCAAGTTTTAATTACTAGTTGTGTATTTCCCTCCATCCTATTTTTCCTCACTGTCTAACCTTCTTTCCCTCTCTTTTTACCCTATCCCTCCTCAGACCTCTAATTTACTCCTTCCCACTGCCCTGTAATCCACACATCCTTCTAAAAGTCCCTCCCTTATCCTCTCTCCTTACCCTCCTCTTTCTTAATCTGTACGCTTTCCTAAGAGTCCTTCTCTTATCCTGTCCCCTTGCCCTTCTTCTTCTCTGTAAGTTAAGACTTTTATACCCTTCTAGATGTGTGTTATTCTGTCTTTAACCCTGTTGTGAAGAAATAAGGTTCTAGCACTACTAGCCCTCCATCCTCTTCTGCCCTTCACTGCAACAGTTCTTCTGTCCATCCATCAATTTGTATGCCATAATTGCTCTGTTTTACCTTTCCCTGCCCAGTTTTATTTTTGAGGGTCATCACTTCCTACTCAGTGAAATCCCCTAAAACCTTCTGTCTGTATGCTTTTTCAAACTACCCTAGTGATGATAACATTCTTAAAAGTTAAAGATAACATTTTCCCATATAAGTAGTAAATAGGTTAACCTTATTAAATCCCTTATAATTGGTCATTTATCTTTACCTTTTTCTGTTTCTCCTGATTTTTATAGGTCAGATTTTCTACTCAGTTCTGGTCTTTTCTTCCTAAACACCTGAAATTCCTTTAATACATTAAATATCCATTTTTCCCCCTGCAGGATTACACTGAGCTTTTCTGGGTAAGTTATTCATGGTTGCAAACCCAGCTTGTTTGCTCTTTGAAATATCCTGTTCCATGTCTTGTGATCTTTTGATATAGAAGTTGCTAAAACTTGTTATCCGGACTAGCTCCACAGCATTTACATAGTTTCTTTCTAGTTGCTTGAAGTATTTCCCCCTTGACCTGGGAACTTTGAAACTTAGCTATAAAGTTCATAAGTTTCCAACTTGAGATTATTCAAGTGATGATCTAGTGGATTTTTTCTCAATTTCTCTTTTACCTTCTAGTTCTAAAGTGTCAGGGCCATTTTCCTTAATGATTTCTTGATATATAGTGTCTCTTTTTTTGGACCTAACTTTCAGGTAGTCCAGCAATTCTTATATTGTCTCTCTTTGATTAGTTTTTCAGGTCAGTTGCTTTTCTAATGAGATGTTTCATATTCTCTTCTATTTTTCTCATTCTATTGATTTTTTTATTATTTATTGTAATATTTTATTTCTTCCTAATTACATGTAAAAATAATTTAACATTTGTTTTAAAAAATTTTGAGTTCCAAATTCCCTTTCCACCATCTCTCCTCATTGAGAAAGCAGGCAATTTTATATAGGTTATACATATACTGTCATGCAAAATATACGTGTATTAGTCTTGCTGTGAAAGAAAACACAAACCAAAAAAAAAACACACAAGAAAAGTAAGTTTTAAAATGTATGCTTCTATCTGCATTCAGACTCTTAATCATTTCTTTCTCTGGAGATGGATAGCATTTTTTCACCATAAGTTCTTCAGAATTTGTCTTGGACTATTGTATTGCTGAGAATAACTCAGTCATGGGGGCGGTCAGGTGGTGCCGTTAAGTAAGAGCGTCGGGAGATCCCGGTTCAGTTCCAGCCTCAGATACTTGGCACCCACACAAAATAACTGGCCATGTAACCTTGAGCAAGTTACTTAACCCCAATTGCTTTAAAAAAAAAAAAAAAGAATAACTCAGTCATTTGCACAGTTGATCATCATACAATATTGCTATTACTGTGTACAATGTTCTCCTGGTTCTGCATATTTCACTTTCCAACTGTTTAGGTTTTTCTGCTCCTTATTTCTTGGAGTATGTTAGTTTTCTATATACCACAACTGGTTAAACCATTCCCCAGTTGATGGGCATATCCCCTCAATTTTCCACTTTTTTGCCACCATAAAAAGAGCTGCCTTAAATATTTTTTGTACGTGTACATCCTTTTCTTTTTTTGTTTTTAATCTCTTTGGAATACAGACCTAAGTAGTGGTATTGCTTGGTCAGAGGGTAGGCATGGTTTTATAGCCCTTTGGACATGGTTCCAAATTGCTCTCTTGAATGGTTGGTTCAGTTCACAAATCTAGCAGTGAATTTATGTCTCAATTTTTCCGCATACCCTCCACCATTTGTCATTTTCATTTTCCATCATATTAGTCAATCTGATGGGTGTCATATCTCAGAGTTGTTTAATTTGCATTTCTCTAATCAGTGGTGAATTAGAGCATTTTTCATATGCCTATAGATAGTTTTGATTACTTCATCTGAGAATTTCTTGTTCATATCCTTTGACCATTTATCCTTTGGTCAATGGCTCTTGTTCTTATACATGTGACTCAGTTCTCAATATATGAAATGAGGCCTTCCTTTATCAGAGAAACTTGATGTAAAATTTTTTTCACACTTAAAATTACTGTGTATCTACTTCCATCCTATTTTCCCCCATTCATCCTATCCTCCCTCTCTCCTTTCACCCTGTCCATCCTCAGAAGTGTTTTGCTTCTGACTACTTTCTCCTCCCATGTACCCTCCCATCTATCAGCTCTCCCCACTTCTCTTATTCCTTTCTATTCCTTCTTTCCCGTAGGATAATATATTTTTCTATACCCAACTGAGTGTGTATGTACTTCCCTCTTTGAGCCAGTTCCATTGAGAGTCAGGCTCAAATGTCCTCCCCCATATTCCCCTCTACTGTAAAAACTATTTTGCACTTATTTTATGTGAGATAATTTACTCCCTTCTGCCTATCCCCTTCCCCTTCCCCCAGTGTACTCCTCTTTCTTACCTCTTAATTTTATTTTTTTTAGATTATCATCCCATCATATTCAACTCACGCCTGTGCCCTCTGTCTATGTAATAATGCTCCTTCTAACTGCCTGAATAATAAGAAAGTTTTTAGGAGTTACATGTATAAATCTTCCCATGTAAAAATGTAAACATTTTTACCTTACTGCATCCCTTATTGTGATTTCTCCTTCCTGTTCACCTTTTTTTTTTTTTGGCTTGTCTTGAGTCTTGTATTGAAAGTTAAATTTTCTTTTCATCAGTAATGCTTGCAAGTTCTCTATTTCATTAAATTTCCATGTTTCCCCCTGAAGGATTATACTCAGTTTTGCTGGGTAGGTGATTCTTTTATTTATTTATTTAGTATTTTATTTTTTCCTAGTTACATGTAAAAACAATTTTTAGCATTCATTCTTAAAATTTGAGTTCCAAATTTCCTCCTTTCCTTCCTCCTTCCCTTCTCCCCCACATTGAGAAGGCAAGCAGTTTGATATAGGTTATATATATGTAGTCATGCAAAACACTTCCATAATAGTTGTATTATGAAAGAAAACAGACACCCCCCCCCCAAAAAAAAAAAAAAAGCAAAAGAAAGTTTTTTTAAGGTATACTTTGATTTCCATTCAGACACCATCAGTTCTTTGTCTAGGGATGGATAGCATTGTCCATCATAAGCCCTTCAGAGCTGTCTTGGATCATTGTATTGCTGAGAATAGATCGAGTAATTTTTCAGTTATCTCTTGATCTATTTTCTAGCTCAGTTGTCTTTTTTGTTTGTTTGTTTTGGCTTTGTTTGTGCAAAACCTTTTTTAATTTAATGTAATCAAAATTAATCTGTTTTGTATTTCATAATGTTCCCTATCTCTTCTTTGGTTATAAATTCTTCTCTTCTCCATACATCTGATAGGTAACCTATTCCTTGCTCTCCTAATTTGCTTCTAGTATCAGCCTTTATATCTAAATCATATACTCATTTTGACTTTATCTCAGTGTATCTTGGTATATACAGTGTAAGTTTTGATCTATACCTAGTTTCTGCCATACTATTTTCCAGTTTTCCCAGTAGTTTTTGTTAAATAATGAGTTCTTATCCCAGAAGCTGGAGTCTTTGGGTTTATCAAAAAGTAGATTACTGTAGTCATTAACTTCTGTGTCTTGTGTACCTAACCTATTCCACTGATCTACCCCTCTGTTTCTTAGCCAGTACTAAATGCTTATGATGATTACTGCTTTATAATACGATTTTACATCTGGTACAGCTAGGCCACCTTTCCTTGCATCTCTTTTCATTAATTCCCTTGATATTCTAGACCTTTTGTTCTTCCAGGTGAATTCTGTTACTACTTTTTTCTAGTCCTGTAAAATAATTTTTTGGTGGTTTGATTGTTATGACACTAAATAAATTAATTTAAGTAGAATTGTCATTTTTATTCTATTAGCTCAGCATACCAATGAGCAATTGATGATTTTCCAGTTATTTAAATCTGACTTTATTTGTATGAAAAGTTTTTTGTAATTGTGTTCATATATTTCCTGGGTTTTTCTTGGCAGATAGACTCCCAAATAATTTATAATGTCTATAGTAACTTTAAATGGAATTTTTCTTTCTATCTCTTGCTTTTGGGTTTTGTTAGTAATATATAGAAATGGCAATGATTTTTGTGGGTTTATTTTATATCTTGCAACTTTGCTAAAGTTGTTAATTCTTTCAAGTACTTTTTTTTTTTAGTTGATTCTTTAGGATTCTAAGTATACCATCATATCATCAGTAAAGAGTGAAATCCTCGTTTCTTCATTGCCTGTTCTAATTCCTTTGATTTCTTTTTTCTTCTCTTATTGCTAACACTGACATTTCTAGTAATTCCCCAATTAATAAATGGCCAAAGCATATAAACAAGAAGTTTTCAGATGAAGAAATTAAAGCTATCTATAGTCATATAAAAAAATGTTCTAAATCACTATTGACCCGAGAAATGCAAATTAAAACAACTCTGAGTTACCACATCATGCCTGTCAGATTAGATAACATGACAAAACAGAAAAATAATAAATGTTGGAGAAGATGTGGGAAAATTGGAACACTAATGCATTGTTGTTAGAGTTGTAAATTGATCCAATCATTCTGGAGAGCAGTTTGGAACTATGTCCAAAAAAATCCATGCTAGTTGCTGATAACCATTGCTTCTTTTTGTAAATGCTCACAATGTATTGTAAGTCATTTAAGGTTTTATTGAAAGATTGCCATTAAATTCATCAAACTGTAGCTTAGAGTTAATTTCCTCTTTTTGAAAATCAGGGCACCATTTTCCTGTCTCTAGACTTTTGGCACTTTATTCTCTACAATTCCTCAGAAGCTTAAACATCAGTCATATATGTATAGCAACTGTCCTGCAATAGTCTGCCCAGTCCAGGAGAAAAAAGGTCATTTAGAAGAGCTTAGCATTTTATTTCTGCGTCTTTGCCTATTTTAGTCTTCAATTCAGCCTTTACCATTTTACAGTCTTGGTAAAGAATGCAAGTAAAAATATAAAAAGAAGTGAAATAGTAAAGATTTATTACTAAGTACTTACTCTGTTCCAGGCACCATGCTAAATGTTGTACAATCTTTACTTAGAGCCTTTGCCCCAAGCAGGAAGCCTGTCTTTTCCTTGTTTTTCACTAGACCTTTTAGTTTTTAAAAGTTTTGCAAATGTGCAAGATTAGTAGTGATACATTTTAAAGATCATTTGTTAGTAGTCTACTTGTGTTTTAAATAGTTTAGACTTTGAAAACTTCCTTAGCTCATAACTACATTAGAACTCTGGTTGTCCTAGTTAGGACATGAATTAATTTGCTTTTAGTATTTTTAAAAATATTTACTGGTATTCCATTAAAGATCTGGTATTGTGGTGTGACTTCTTTACCCAAGTAGCGGATACAGCTCAGTAGGCTCCAAAGTTTCTTGCTCTATCATGTACTAGAAAAATCTAAGGCATGTTAGCCTGATACTGAATTTGGATATTTTCTGAGAAGTACCATTTGAAAATTCCATTTATATACTGTGAGGTAGCAGTTCAATAGAAGGGGAAAAAGCAAAGGGTCAGTAAACCCTTTGCATCTGAAACTATGTTGTGAGAACTTGGCTATTTTTCCAGAAGACTCATTGCATTTATAGGGAAGGTAAGACACAGTAAAATGAAATTATTCCTAGTCACAAAGAGCTTAACTTTCCAGTAGGGAAGATAGAAGGATATATGTAAGTATGTATAGAATCACTATAAAGAGAATGAATACAAAGTAGTTCAATAAGAGATAATTTGGGAGATAAAAGTACTGACAATTTAGAATCAAGAAAGGCTCCATGCTGAAGATGATGCTTGAGCTGCTTCTTTTTTTTTTTAATGCTTTATTAACTTCTGATTTACATCATTCGTTTCCACCAGATTTTGAGTTACAAATTTTCTCCCCGTTTCTCCCCTACCCACCGCCCCAACATAACAGTCCCACAGGATATCCCTTCCTCCAATCTGCTCTCTCCCACATCTTCTCCCACACCCCCTTCAACTTTTCCAGTGGATGCCTCAGTGCCTGCATATCCTACCTCCCAATTACATGTAAGATGGTATTAGTAATAGTGTATATATACATACATATATGTATATACACACACACATATATATATATTTGAATATTTGATTTTAAAACTTTTAATTCCACATTCATTCCCTTCCTTTCTTGTCACCCACCCTTACTGGGAAGACAAGCAGTTCAGTATAGTTTGTACATGTGAGGCTAATGCAAAACAATAACATAGTAGATATATTGTTAAAGACTGGCTATATTTCCATCCCACCCCCCACCTGCTCTATTCTCCACCTTGATCCCGTCCCTTTTCAAAAGTGGGTGCCTCCAACTCCCCCCCCCCCAGCCTGCCCTCCCTTCCATCATCCCCCCTCTCATCCCTTTCTCCCCCTACTCTCCTGGAGGGTGAAATACCCTATTTAGTGTGTATTTCATTCCCTCCCCAAGCCAAATTCAATGGGAAAAAGGTTGACCCATTCCCTTTTGCCTTCCTATTCTTCCCCTCCATTGTAACCATTTTCCCTTGCCCCTTCTATATGAGATAGTTTACCCCAATCTGTCTCTCCCCAACTCCTCTCATTATATTCCTCTCTCACCTCTTAATTTCACCTTTTAAGTATCATCCCTTCCTGTTAAATTGGTCCTATGCCCTCTATTTATACCTGTAAACATATATACACACATTCCCATATGTATTCATATGCCCATGTACCCTCATATGTAGACATATATATATATATATATTTCTAATCCCTTCAACTACTGAGAAAAGTTTCTTAAGTTACATTTATTGTTTTTCCATGTAAGAATGTTAATAGTTCAACTTTGATAACTTCCTTATGGTTTCTTTTCCCTGTTTACCTTCTCATGCTTCTCTTGCTTCTTGTATCTGAATGTCAGATTTTCTATTCAACTCTGGTTTTTTCATCAAGAATGCTTGAAAGTCCTCTATTCCACTGAATGACCATATTTTCCCCTGAAACATGATACTCAGTTTTTCTGGGTAGGTGACTCTTGGTTTTAATCCCAGCTGCTTTGACTTCTGGAATTTCATATTCCAAGCCCTTTGATCCCTCGGTGCAGAAGCTGCCAGATGCTGGGTTATCCTGATTGTGTTTCCACAATATTAAAATTGTTTCTTCCTGGCTGCTTGTAATATTCTCTCCTTAATTTGGGAATTCCAGAACCTGGCTATAATATTCCTAGGAGTTTTCTTTTTGGGATCTTTTCAGGAGGTGATCAGTGCATTCTTTCAACTTCTTTTGCCCTCTGGTTCTAAAACATCAGGGCAGTTTTCTTTGAGAACTTCCTGGAGGATGATTTCTAGGTTCTTACTTTGGTCATGGCTTTCAGGTAGTCCAATAATTTTTAAATTATCTCTCCTGGATCTATTTTCCAGGTCAGTGGTTTTTCCCATGAGATATTTCACATTTCCTTCTATTCTTTCATTTGTTTGGATCTGTTTAACAGCATCTTGATTTCTCATAAAGTCATTAGCTTCCATTTGTTCCAATCTAATTCTGAAGCAATGATTCTCCTCATTGAGCTTTTGAGATTCCTTTTCCATCTGGCAAATCGGCTTTTTAAGGCATTCTTCTCCTCATTGCCTTTTTGAGCCTCCTTTGACATTTGAGTCAGTCTGTTTTTTAAGGTATTATTTTCCTCAGTCATGCTGTTGACTCTCATTTCATTATTTTCTTGCATTGTTCTCATTTGTCTTCCCAACTTTTCCTCCACTTCTCTTATCTGCTTCTTAAGGTCCTCTATGGCCTGTAACCAGCTTGTATTTTCCTTTGAAGCTTTTGGTGCAGGAGTTCTGACTTCACTGTCTTCCTCCTGTTCCATGCGTTTCTCCTTTTTGTCCCCAAAATAGGAGTGTAATGTTGGAATTTTCTGTCTGCTTTGTTTCCTTTGCCTGCTCATTTTGCCACTCAATTACTTGACTTTTGGCCTTTTTGCCACAGTAGGACTCTGCCACCATCCAGGGGAGCTTTCGTCCCAAATGCTGGGGTTTTCTCAGCTGCTGGAGGTATTAGATGGGTGTCCTCTCTGAGGCCTCCACACTCTCTGGCAAGCTGGACACATACCCCAGGACCACCACCCTAGACTGCAATCCAGATCCAAGAAGGTTAAAGCAAGAGCGATTACCCCTCAGACTGGTGCTTGGTCCCCCTACACTCTGTAGGCCAGGAGCTGAAGCTGCCACCACGTGTTGATGGCTGGCTGTGCTAGTGTCTGAGTGGCTTCTCGCCCAGGGGTAAAAGCCATGCATTCCCACTTACTGGTCCCAAAGTCCAGAGAGCACTGACCTCTCACTTTGTCCTTCGCATCTGTGTGTTGATAAATCTGGAAAAGGCCGCACAGCTGCTGCTGATCTGGAGTCCCTCTGGCCAGGGGCTGGTCAGGCCTGCCCTGGAGCTAAAGCCTTGGCTTGGGGCTGGGCTAGGCTCCCAGAGCACTGCGCTGGCCGATTCATGCCTGTCTACTGGGCTGTCCTCAGCAGGAGGTTAGCTTCTCTGTGTCATTTTGTGGTTTCTGCAGCTCCAAAGTTTGTTTAGAGTCCCCTTTTCACATGGATTGGGGAAGGTGGAAGCCAGAGCCACGGGAAGGTCGTGCTTCTACTCCACCATCTTGGCTCCGCCCCCCTGAGCTGCTTCTTGAAGAGAAGAATTCTTTGATGTAGAGCTGAGGATGTCATTCATTCTAGTTATGGCAAACAAGAGGTGGAATATCTTGTATGAGGAGCAGAGAGGAAGTCAGTTGGCCTGGACTTCATAGTGGAGAGGTAGAATAGTATCCAGTGAGGCTGGAAAGAGAGATTACAGGGAAGATTATGAGGGTTTTTTAAAAATCTAAACAGAGATTGATATTTAATCATAGAGAGAGTAAAGAGCCAATAGAGTCTAAGTAGAAGGCCATAGATCTTTACTTAAGGGAAATCAGTTTGGTAGCAATATACAAGATGATTGAAGTTGAGTGAGACTATAGAAGCAAGGAAGACAAAATTGGCCTTTGCAGTAATATAGGCAGGAGGTGAAGAAGGTTTGAACAAAGGTAAGGAGCTGTGTGTAAAGAGAAGGTATCAAGTGTTAGAGATGTGGGGATGGAAATAGCAAGATTTGGCAGTTGGTTAAATATGTAGCGTGCGGAAATAAGAATTATCCCAAGGTTATGCACATGGTGGAAAAGAATAATTTGGTTTCTTTAGCAAAAATAGGGAAGTTGGAAAGAGGCAAGATTTGGGGGGAAAGAGCTCTGTGCTGGGCTAAGAAAAAATTGATTAGTAAGATATAGCTCCTTTTCCTCTTAGAAATGGTAGTTTAGCAGAAAAGGCAATGATTGTTGTGTGCATTTGTAGAAACAGTGCTGTGTTGCATAAGAGTGTCTGTTCAATGTGTGACTCTAAAGAGAATTGGTTAGAATTTTAAATAGAGTGGATGAGATCAGGAGCAAATGAACTTTGATTTATCAGCTAGTGTGCAATACTACTACTATTTCACTTAGCATTTACGCTTTAATTTTCACTTAAAAAAAATCATTTTTTTCACTCCTCTCCCAGTGATATTGAAAAGAATTTTTAAAGACTATATTGCCTTATTGCTGGGTATTTTTAAAGGCATGTTTGAATTGAGCTTGCAAGTCCTGGTTCTTCATTTATAGTCCTTTTCCCTTTTACCCTCAAAGTTTCCTAACAGGCTTTTTCTCTTTCTTCCTTTAGAAAGTGTTGACTTTTAGATTGAAGGTTATTTATTATTAACAGCAGTTTGTGCTACTTTCTCCCTCCCACCTCCCCCTTTTCCCTTTTGGGCATTCTTAGGACAAATGGGAATTCTGGCCTTTGGGTTCCAGTTTTCCATTTTTCATGCTGGCCCGTAAATGGTTGCTAGGAGTAGATATTTTTTAATCTTTTGGTTTTTTCACATGCTGATGTGGGCAAAAAAAATCAAATGTGGAAATAATTACAACTATATTTTTGTTGGTTCTGTTTGTCACACTGAATCATTTGGTTCTTGTACCTGTATGCTCAAAAATGTGGATTCAATTTTTTTCCATAACCAAAGCTAAAAATTAGTTACTTTGTACAGAATATGTACCCCCTTTAAAGCAATACTTTTTTTTTTTAGCACTTTACTATGGTTACTTCATAATACTATACTTAAGTTACTTGGCATTTCCTGTTGCTCATCTGAAACAGCGGTAGATTCCCATTCTTTGTCATATTTGAGCTTAGACTAGTTATTGAAGCTGATTCAATTTAACAGACATTTATTGAGTGCATATTCTGTCTGGTACTAGAAATACAAAGAAAAGTAAACCCAATAGCTGCCTTCAATTCCATTTTGCACCTATGGAAGATGGCAGAATGAGTATGGTCAAAGCAACAGTTCAATGCTGACTTTTACTGCCTTTTCGGGAGTTGGGGATGGGCAAGATTCTGAGGGTTGGGTATGTGTGGGCAAGATTAAGAAAAAAAAACTTGGATCAAAAGCAAGATTAGCAGTTTGTTCCCATGCCTTGCCCATACCCAGGCTTAACTCCCATCAGCTGGAAAGGCAATAGTAAACCCTAGTCACTACTTGCTGGGCCACTGTTACTTCCTCAACAGCCTTCAGTGAAAAGATAAAAAAGCAGGAACATGTAGCAAGTGATGACAAATACAGGCAAGAAATTATGCTAGGGGACATTTCCAAGCTGTGATATTGGACTTTATCCTTGTATAGCAAATTTGCAATGCAGAGTAAGTTTCTAAGTGATGATTTTTTTTTTTTTTTTAAGCAATCGGGGTTAAGTAACTTGCTCAAGGTTACACGGCCAGTTATGATTTCTGGGTGTGGTGCTGAGTATCTGAGCCCGGATTTGATCCAGGTCATCCCGACACTGGAGCCGGTGCTCTTACTCGCTGAGCCACCTGGCCGCCCCTAAGCAATTGGGGTTAAGTAACTTGCTCAAGGTTACACAGCCAGGTGTTTCTGGGTGGGTGCTAAGTGTCTGAGCCCGGGATTCAATCTCCGGGTCTTCTCAATACTGGAGCCAGTGCTCTTACTCGCTGTGCTACCTGGCCGCCCCGTGATGATGTTTTAATAAGGATGAATAGCCAGAATAACAAGCAGTCTCTTCATTTGCTCTGAATCTAAAATAACAGTAATTTGAGGAATCCTGGGATCATAAATTATCTAGTCCACCCTCCCCTTTTTAGATAAGAAGCTGTTGATCAATAAACAAAACTAGAGAGAATTGTTTTACATTCCTAGATAGTTTTGGAAATGTGTATCTGTCTAGGAGGCTATAAATTTCCACCTTTCAAATTGTGGAGCTTTCAGGCCAAGTAGGAGCAGACCTAAAAAGACTATCAAAGAACTGGAAGTCTGGGCAAATAAAATATGTCCTATTTTCAATACGTTAAAGGAAAATAAATGGAGAATAGAAAATCCCCAAATTTTAGATAAATGGGTTAGCTTTGTAGATTTTTTTTTTAAGTTATAGAGATACATTTAGAAATCACAATTGTTATATTTTTTGAGGGGTGTGTGTGTGTGTGTGTGTGTGTGTGTGTGTGTGTGTGTGTAATATAATTAGTCAAAGACTATGTACATTTGTTTTTAATCAAAAGCTAAACTAGGCTTAAGTAGTTAGGGAGTTTCCAACCCCACTGTGACATCTAACATTTAATTATCAATTTTATAAAAGCTGCAGGTATTTTAGAGTATGAGTATTAAGTTAAGAATCTATGCAGACTAACATGTATCACTACTGTTGTGGTTGGTTGTATGTGTCATTTGAAATGCTTAGGGATTTAGGAGATTTAGTTAGTAGATTTGGTACCTGGATTCTCCTTGTTTCAGCTGTTAATACTTGACCCTTGCCCATCAAGTGTTTGGGAAATAGTAATCACTATTGTGTTTTATTGACAGTGTTTTCTCTTTTTTCCACTGGTAGCATCTAAGGATCATCTTGAATTTGTCCCTAAATCTAAGCAATCGTCAAAACTTGTTACTACTTTTGACCTACTTTCTTCTCGGTTATTATGTCTTCCCTTTTAAATCAGTTGCCTTTTTTTTACTTCTTCCTATCCACAACTACATTTTATTTTCATCTTGAGTATTCTATCTTTATTAAAAATGAAATTCAGACTTTACAGCCTTTAAAACTGCTATTTCTGTCTTTTCTTTTAAAGCTCCTCTTGGGCAGGAGCTTCTTATATATTGAAGTACTTAATAAAAGTTTCTGATCATGTCTGACTTTCACTCTTCCTCTACTCTTGTTTCCTACTCTTGAAGTAACCCTGGGTCTTGCATGTGTAAATGTTTGAATTAAGGTGGATCTTGCCTGCATCATCTGTCTATCTTCCAGTCTGTGGCTGGGCCACTCAGAATCTTCACATAGCATTTTCTTCTCCCTTTCAGTTTATAACTTCTCTCCATTCAGCCCTCAGAGAACCCAGTATATGAATTGGTTAGTCAGTCAACAAGTATTGCTTAAGTCTTTGTGCCAGGCACTGAACTGAGTCATAATGACTTTCTGTGCATTTTGTTTTTCTTATCTGACTAATAAATGCATCTATCTTGGTCCTGTATAATTGTGACTTTGGGCCATTTGTTTAAAATAATGATATTAAATATACTAAAGCCATTATCAACCACAAGATTAAATAATTTTTCACTTGCAAGGAACCTAAGTCCATTTCTGTCATTTTACAGATAAGGAAAATGGGACAGAAGTAGTCATCTTAATATACTACTTTTTGACATCTGGGTGAGATGTATCTAAAGAATTATTCTTGAGATTATAGGTTGTGGTTTTTTTTTTCATTCCACAACAAAATGAGCTCTAAACTTAACTTTAAATTTTTGCCAAATATGTATAAATTATACAATGAACAATGGCTTCTCAAATATTACATATTTGTATTACATACAGTATGTCAGCCATTCCCTATATCAGAACATCCATACTCTACTTTAAAAAAAATATTAATTTTCAGTTCCAGATCCTCCCTCCATTCAACCTCTCCCCCACCCGTTGAGAAGGCAAGTGATATAATACCCATTATAAATGTAAAGTCATGCAAAACCTATCTGTATTAGCTATATATGCATATATGTTATAATGTAAATCTTAAATTGTAACATAGATAATGTAAAAAAAAGCTTAAAGGATTCCAAATTATTTGGTGGGTACAATAACTCAGAAGTAATATGAGTCTCCATTTTGCATATGTGAAGCTAAAGACAGGTTTTAGTGTCAGAACCAGAATTCAGATGCATTTCTCCCATCTCACCTTACCAAATGTTTCTTGTGATTGTAGTATGTTAGAGCTTAGAATCAGATTCTTAATGCTTCTAGATTAGGAGCATACATTCTAAAATTATGTAACATAACCTTCAGGAACCTTGATCTTCATAGAACAAATGCTGGAATTGCCTTGTAGCATGATGTCTGATATCATGTAGCATCATGTCTGATAACACAGAGACTCAATCCCCAGTGTCCTTTTTACCCTGTGCCAACACATACCTGATTATGGAGGACTAAATAAGTACCAAGTGGTACCTATTAGAGGCCTCAACTTAAAACCATGTTTGCGGGGGCTTCTCCTCACCTCTGCTTGGATCCATAGAAGGTACAGTTGTGGATTTGTGACTCCAGAAAAGTGTTCTTTCTTATTTCCTAACACGTCTTTCCACCTCTAAAATTTCTGTAACCCATAATACTATATTGGTCCTCATTGATAGAGAATAGTAATAGTGTTCATGTTTTAACTAGAGACCACTTTAGAAACATGTAGCAAAACTGACTATGCAGCAAGGCATGGTAGCTAATACACAGTGCTAATTTCCCTGCTTTTAGAAGATGAACACTCCAGTTATACCCTGAACAGGACATGCCACTTCATTGTCATGTGCCACGAGACCTGTATCATATGTACTTATGTATTTATAAGTGTTGTATTTTGCATCCATGATGCCTTTTACTATTACCAATGCAACCAACCAAACCCAAATTCTTTACCTAGAAGCCTGACTATCTAGAACCCTGCCCCTCTGTAGGTAGTTAAGAGTGTTGAGTGTTTTCAGTTCTAAGTTGCCACATGTAGACCAGATTCTTTGACAGTACAAATGTAGTTATAGTGATCCAGCCTACTGCTGGTATGGAGTTCAGCTTCCTGTTACTTCTGCATTATTTGAATTCCCATCTGCCTAACCAGAGATTCCTTCTAAAATTATGTTTATAGGACTTTTTAATTCCTAATCTCTTTTGACAAACTAAAATAATAGGTTAAGATCAGAAGTTATGCAGCACTGAAGTATATTTCAGGGTTTTTTTTCTCCCCATTAATTTATGGATCTTACTCATTGCCACTCTAGCTTCCTAAAAAAATAGAAGGTATTTTTCATATTATCTTGGGACCTTTTCCAGTGTTGGGAGTACTTAAAATTTTTTTTTTATTGAAATCTTTTGTTTTTCACATCCATCAGAATTTTTGCCAGTATCCCTTCCAGGGTTCTCTCAGTCATCCTATGTAAGAAATTTTATATATACATATATATTTAATTTTTTTTTTAGAGGACAATTGGGGTTAAGTGACTTTACCAGAATCACATGGCTAGTAAGTGTGTCAAGTGTTAAGACTCCATCACTTCTTTCACTGGAGGTAGATAGCATTTTTTTGTCTTAAGGCCTTTAGAATTGTCTTGGATCATTGTATTGCTTGAGGACCAGTTAAGTCATTCATAGCTGATCATTGTATGATGTTGTGGTTACCTGTACAATGTTCTCCTGGTTCTTTTCACTTAAGCTTTTCCAGGTTTTTCTAAAAGCATCCTGCTTGTCATTTCTTATAGCACAATAGTATTTCATCCCAATCATGTACTACAACTTGTTCTACCATTCCCCAATTGATGGGTATCCACTCAATTTCTAATTCTTTGCCACCACAAAAAAAAAGCTGTTATAAATATTATTGTGCATATAGGTCCTATATATATATATATATATACATCTTTGGGATACAGACCTAGTAATGGCATTGCTTGATCACAGATTTATAGCACTTTGAGCATAGTTCCAAATTCATGTTTGTTTTTTGTAACTTCACTTGGTTCCTTCTATTTACCTTGTTGTATATATTGTTTTCTTAGCTCTACATTCACCAAGCTAGGAATCACCCATATTTATGAGGGGCAGAACTTGTATATGAGTAAGCCATTAGTAATGACTAAAAATACTCTTTGCTAGGGAAGGAAAAAGACAAATTAAAGGAAGAGAATGTTCTGTAATTTCCCATTTTTCTACATAAACCAGGTAGAGTGACAGAATAGGAGTGAGAAGACTGTATTTTTTTAAACTTTATCCTTAGACTCATATTCTATTTATATGTCAGCAGTTCTCCCTAGCCTTCATTTTCTTTTTCATGTCAGGTATCAAAGATTTCCACCTATTTTCTCAAATTTGTTTCTTCTTTAGCAGTTAACCAAAATAAATGAGAATGCTGAATATTCCTAAACTTTAAAAGTTCTTAATATTTTATTTGTATTGGGGAGTTTTCAGTTTTCTCATGGAGAAAAAAAATTATATCTCAACTTTATATATTGTCCACCTGCTACTTCTGCAACATAATCCTGGATAATAAAATTTTGTGCATGTTGTCTTAATTTCTACTGCATGGGGAAGGAGAAATCATCAAGAAAATCTTTAACCATCATGTGGAAAACCTTGAAAGTCCATGCTTTTGCCCTCAAAGTTCAATTATAATCTTTTATCCATGTCTCAATCCATTTCATTATCTGATCTAAATTATTCTCTAGTTCTTCTGGTACATTGCTGGGCAGCCGGTGTACTATTTCATGGTTGTAGAAGGCCATGGCTTCTTCATAAAGAATTTGGAAAATTTCCCACTGAACATTGTCCTGTAGTTTCTTTACACTGTATCCCTTCTTTTCAAGTCTTGTATATAATACAGAATTATCCGTTTGAAGTACAAAAACGATATGAAACCATCGTTCAGGGAAGAAGTCACAGCCATGGTAATCAACAATAACTCCACCTTCTTTCATTTTATTTTCTAACTCATCAACTACTCTATCTTCATCCCAAAATGGGACATTCATATTCTTCATCAAAGCCATCATGTAACTGTCCTTCATGTGCTAAATCGCCCGCATTAACGTATGTCAGTCCTGTTCTTGATGCAAGTTCTTTACCTAGTGTGATCTTTCCAACCCTTGGCGTACCCGTGAGCAGGATGTTGGGCAGCCTCATGATCGAGGTGGTGCCGGCTCCACCCCGATCACCTGCTCTCCACAAGGGAGCAGCAGGCACAGCCAGAAGACTGTATTAAATGCTCCTAAGATAGTTACTGCTTCTACCCTATAGTGACAACATACTTGAATATAACTACTTGCACAAGGAATGTAGCTCATGATTACTTTTTTTTCCCATGGAAAAGAACAGTTTATTGGAGGTAACTAAGGAGAGGTGGTAGATCTGTTGACTTCTCACATATGTCAGTTTTTAAATCCGTTGCTGCCTGTTCTTCTAAGACCAGCCTTTCCACGGTTTTTCTTAGGAGAATTAACTCTTTATGTCTAGAAGTGGTATAATTGGGCCAATAACAATTCCATGATGGCTTAGGGGACAATGCCTCTTGTACATTCTAATTAAACTGCCACTGTTGATTGTCACTTTAATTTGTAGCTGATTTCTCCATCTGTAAACAGGAAGTCCCACCACCTAATTCTTTCTGCTTTATTAGAACGTTCAGGCTGGATGAATTCATGTGAACTCTACTAAAACTTATTTGGAAAGGAGGTTGTCGATATTAATCCAGGTGATAGGAGTAACATGCTTATAGGATTTTAAAGAGAAAAAAGTATTTGTATACAGGTGTTTGTATATAGTAGAGGAGCATTAGAAGATGACATTGTCTTCTAAATGGACATTTTTAGCATCACCTGAGTATGAGCCTAATAAGGACAGCTCTTAACTATACCTTTATATCCAAGGACAGGTCTTCAGTAACTATCACAAACCTAGGGGAGTAGCAAAACTGCTGTTTGGAAATTAATGGCTCCAAATGTTAATACCATTGAGAGTAGACTTTTAAAGTCAGTAATTAGCTTTTCCTAGGAAACTCTATACTGGTTATTTTTAGAAAATTCCTCTAGGCCCTGACAACACCAAATGTCTTGGAATCATATGTTGGGTAACTATATATCTCACTTTACTTGAATTTTTTTCTTCATTAATTTATTTGGTGTGAGTAACACATGTTGATTGTCATGTGTAGCCTTCTGTATCTAATCCAATTAATTTACACTTTGGAAGTAAAGGGATGTGACCACTTCCAAGATCTTCACATGATATACATTTATTTAGGGAATATTTTAAGTCAGTAATTGCTTTTCAAAAGTACTGTGAGCCAGCTTCTTATGAATGCCATGTTGTGTTTTATGTTTCCTCTAGTCTTCCAAAAAACCCAAAACCGCAGAAGCAGATACCTCAAGTGAACTGGCCAAGAAGAGCAAAGAAGTGTTCAGAAAAGAGGTGAGAATGGAATCAAAGTTTGTGATGTTAGATCATCAGTTCTGCTTTCTATTCCAGATATAGATAAGGACACACACATTTCCTCTCTCTCTCTCTCTCTCTCTCTCTCTCTCTCTCTCTCTCTCTCCCTCCCCCTCTCTCCCTCTCTCTCCCCCTCTCTCCCTCCCTCCCCATCCTCCTCTCCCCTTTTCCTTCCCCCACCTCAGTAGAGAGGACCAGAAGGTATAACCACCCAAGGATTTCTGTTATACCTCAGCCTTTTCAGGGACTAGATTTTTACTGAATTTCCCACAACTCTGTGAATATCTGGGTGGTTACCTTCCTGAGGTGACAGTTCTTGGTTCCCTCTCCTATCACAGATGTCCCAGTTCATTGTGCAGTGCCTGAATCCTTATCGGAAACCCGACTGCAAAGTAGGGAGGATAACTACAACTGAAGACTTCAAGCATCTAGCCCGAAAGGTATTCTCCCAATCCCCAGCCCTTGGCCCCCAGTTTTTCCCTGTTTCACTGAGGTTGGGTGTTCAGGTGAGGCCTAGAGGATATCATGCATACTGAAAGCGTTGTGGCAACTTTGATCTGGAGTATAAGACAGTTTCCCCTTTTGAGAGTACCCAAGGATAGAGAAGGTTGGCTAGCAACTGCTGGCAACTGGGTTTCATATAAATGTCATTTAAAGCCAAAAATTCTCTCCATTTCTAGGAATTCTGGGGGGAAGGTTTTCCCTCTTCAGTTACCCATTTGCTTGTTCACACATGTGAGTAGCATTAGGCAGTCTACTTTTTGTTCATAAGCCACCTTCTAACCCTTTCAGGATCCTTAGGGCAGTGGCAAAAATATCTATTTTATACACTTCCCCACTTTTGCCTGTGCTAGTGTCCCCACATTTGGTACAATGGCTTTTTGAAGAATGTGCTTTATACCTTTGGGTGGCTTTAGATTACAGGATTAAGTCCCAGTGTCAGCTTCCCCCCACACTGATTTATCTGCATGGTCTTTCTTGTTCCCTTTATCCTTTTCTTTGGGGTGGGTACTCCACACAGCTTACTCACGGTGTCATGAACAAGGAGCTGAAGTACTGTAAGAATCCTGAAGATTTGGAGTGCAATGAGAATGTGAAACACAAGACAAAGGAGTACATCAAAAAGTACATGCAGAAGTTTGGGACTGTTTACAAACCCAAAGAAGACACAGACTTGGAATAAACTTAATGGGTCAGCAAAGGTGGTTTAGAGGGGGAAGACAGAAAGGAAAAACTTAACTCAATGAGAGAAGTCCATGGGCTCTTCCAGCCCATTTCCCCCAACCTTGTCAGGGCTGTTGCCACTGATGACTCTTGGCACTTGAACCCTGTGAGTCATGCAAAGTAAAGAAACCATATTCCATTCAAGACAAAACAAGGCCACAGTCAATATGCTATTGGGGTAGGTGGGCCAAGACTGTCAGGGACCTAGGAGAGAGGCTATTCCCCTCAATCTATCCTAGGCCTGACCCCCATTCTCTAACCTGGGTCTCCTACTTGGCGGTGCTGTTAGCGCACTGACCCATGCGCACCCCTTTCTCCCCACCCCATGTGCCGGGGAATCTGTATTATATTTTAACGTATATGTGAATATATTGATAAATATTTTTTCTGGGTTTTGTTTTTGTTTTGTTTTGGGTTTTTTTGTTTGTTTTTGTTTTTGCTTTTAGCCTATGCGTGCTAAGATCACGGGAACACTTTGTAAGGATAGTTTGGGTTCTCCTGCAAGATTTAATCTGTTATCATGTAAATATTACAGAGTAGGCTACCTCTAAGTTTCTGGTTAGCCTCATGCTATGTTGATAAGATTGATTTTACTGCTTAAAATCATTTTACTTTATCCAATTTTTACTGAACTTTTTATGTAAAAAAAATAAAATAAAATCAATTAAAGAACTTGGCCTACACTTCACCTATAAAATTAATTGGTTAAAAAAAGCTTTAAGACCCAAGCAGACATTATGAGTTTGGCCTCTGGATTTTGCTATATGGGTGCTATATGCTATACAGATAAAAAGGAAAAGAATACCTTGTCTTTCATAGGTATGTGTGAGAGAGTAGTAGCCATATTATGTGGCTTACAGTTTAAGAAACACATGATTTTCTAGTACTTCCTGGAATTTTTGCATCCTTGGCCTAAAATGACATAACGGGATAACCTTTAAACAAAAATGGTGATGAGCAGTTGTCCGTTGTGTATCTGAACTGAGTTCTCTCATTGGGGAGAGGTCATTCAGTTGGAATTATGATCACAAAATAGATATCCTAGATTGGGGCCATTGAACAGCAAAATTAACTTATCTGCTCTGGGGAAAAAAACTTTTTTTCTGTGTAGAATAATGAATGGCTAAAAATTATGTGGAGACAAATTTTTACTCAGTTTGTGGATAATTTCACAGCTTTCCAGAAATGAAATGGCTTCTCCATCTCAGATTCGACTTCAGTGGAGTCTGAACGGCCACTTGCCAGGGATGTTATAAAGGGAATTTCTATTAATTTGTGGGTTGAACTAGTTGCTTGCTTGAAGTCTTTTTCACCTTGTTCATTCTTGGTTATTCCTATAATCTAGCCCTATTTAGACCTGAGTTAATTATAATTACAGAGCCCATATCAAACTGTAAGACAAGGGTCACTAAAGGCAATCCTGCCTGGTAAGAATCACATGGTGTTAGATCTGGACGTGATCATTCATCAAATTGAACCTCTACCCCTTATCCCTTCATTTTATAGAAGAGAAAACTCACTATTAGGCCCAATTCTACCTATGCACCTAGGCACCAACAACTCACAAAGCCCTGGATAAGCCCTGACTTGGGGTTGGGAGGCAGGTATGTGAGGGCTTCCTCCCTACCCCCAATCACAAACATGTGGTTATGTCTGACTTTAGAGCCTATTTTCTATTAACCATTCACTATATCTAAAATCTCCCATTTGCCGAACTCAATAGAGGCTAGAAGAAATAACATCCCTTACCCCTGGGGCCATCCATCTAGTTCAAGAGACAATATAAACGTGTAAGATCACACATAGTACATGGCATCTAGTATGTGCAAGATGGCAGAGATAGGAAGTTCTATAGTATTTTAGAAGAGGGAGAGAGTGGAGTGCTGGAGTGGGTCCTAGAGGATGGGTGGCAGTGATAGTCCATGGTCCTATGAGGTTGTGTGGTGAATGCAAGTCTGATCTTATTCCCACTTGACAAAAAGCCCCCAGTGTCTCAGAGAAACCCTTTGTGGAAGATATGTGGAAAGACAGACAAAAAGCACACTGGATGTAAGCATGGGTTGAGATGCAAGTGCTCTAGTGCTGGGATTTCTTCCTCTCATCAATAAGATAGGACTCCATTAAAGTATTTTAAGTTTCTGCAGCTTTGAGGTAAAAGTACAAGAATTATTCATATTTTATAGATGGAGGTGCAGAAGGGGAGGGAGTTGGCATGAGTCATTAGTTAATTCAATTAGGGCTCCAAACTTGAGGATATCAATGGAGATAATGCCTCTAGTGCCTGTCTCACAGATATATGGGAATCAAATGAGATAATTTAGTTAAATTCCTTTGTAAACTTCTCTTCACAGTACTAAGTTCGATTGGTCTGTCATGTTTTCTACTTAAATTTTTTTTAGAGGGAGAGAGCAGAACTGGTTGATTCCCCGGGGAGGTTTCCTAAGGTTTGTGGAGGCCTGAGCTACTCTGTTTGCCAGGACAGTGTTTATAACAGATTGGTGTCCGAATGGGGTGAGCTGGTGCATCTCATCCCCTCTCCTCTGCCTTTCATTGTGTAACCACTGTACTGAGGAGTCAAGCTGAGGTCATGAAGAACTCTTGCTCTTTTACCAGAAAGTTGTTCAGTGTACTAAAGGAGGCAGTATGGTGGAACAGAAAGACACTTGGCTCCGGTAAACAGGAGAACTAGGTTCAAGTCCCTTCCTGCACACTGCTTTCTATCTTGGAAAAAGGCTTGTTAATGAGGAAAACACTTGAAGCTTTACAAAACAGAAGTGGGCACTTACTGTTAACAGACTAACCCCAGTCACTGACTCACTAGAACTGCCCTGCCCTTCCTCTCCTGAATTTAGGTTTTTCTTGACCTGGATAGTCTATAGGGCCCTCAGGTCTAAATAAAGTGGTTCTAAATCCAAGGTTACTGAAAAAACAACCTACAAGATGAAACAAAAAAGGTTTGAAATATCCAACTGGGTTTTTCTTCCCAGCATGTCTGGGCACTTTCGGTCCGTGTTACTTATAAAAGGACCTTGACTGTCCAAACTGTTCATCCTGCTACTGGGTAGATTGCTGTGGTCCTAGGCCTGGAGGTCAGGGCAGAATCTCTCCTCGTTTTCTAAACTGGAGTCATGTAATTATATTGGTGAAGGAGAACTTACAGCATAGAGTGTCAGAACTAAGAATGGCTTTATTTTTTACATGTGAGAGAATGAGGTCCAGTGACTTGCTCAAGTTCACACAGATAGTTGATGGGTGGTAGAGTGCAGGTTCAAATCTAAGACCTTTGACTTGACCTTCCACTCCACCTTACTCTCTCCTTCATGGTTTTGCCATTTCTCCTTTGTCTACTCTTATTTCTGTTATGAGAAAGGGATAAAATGCTAGGTGTTTCTGAAGTACTTCCCCATCCCAAAGGGATATTGGTTGGCCACTCCCTTCTCTTTTAGAAACTCAAGTACCTTTGGGAATGACTCAGGGACAGAAGTGTTTGGACCTTAACCCCCTAACTTCATGGGAGCCTAATATAACAGATTCCTAAAGCTCTGAAGCAGACTCTTTAGTGTTTCCCTCATAGTTGCTGTGGTTTGATTCAGGATTGAAAGAATTCTCTCCCATATAACCTCTGATCATCATAATGATTCCAGAAGACTCATGATAAAACAAAGCTACCCACTTCCTGATAAATGATTGATTCAGTGCAGTTTGAGACATAATTTTTTCCTCAGTTTTCAGTTTGGATATGTCCAGAGAAAGAATTTGTCTTGCTTGACTATAGATATTTGTAATGCGGATTTTATCTTTCTGAACTTCCACAGAAGTGAAAGGGAGAAAAGGCATATATTCTTTTGGTGAAACAAAAAAATTTTTTTTAATAACATAAAACTAATAGATGGCAGGTGGGCTTATAGTTCACTATCAATCCATGATTAATATTCATTCTATTAAGCATCTTGATTAAACACAATCAACATTAATGTAATCTAATTAAATAGTTTACATTTTTATGTCAAATTAAAAAAGAGAGACTCCGATATGTCCACCTCTGGTCACTAATCCTTCCCCAGGGAGTCATGGACTCTCAGATGGGAGCTAACTTCTTGAGTTGGTGGGGACAGCAGAGTTCTACAAAGGACCCAACCAACCAGCCTGAGTGGGCAGTTCTGGCATTTAGACCTAGAAGAGACCTTAAACAGCAGCCTAATATTGCTGCCTCCAGTCCTACTCCTTGTCTGGAGAGGGAATGGAAAAGGAAAAGCCCAGCTAGCTCTGCCTAAACCTGGAGAACAAACTGACCTCAGACACTGATAAATAAAAGGATCGGGCATGCTCACTGATAGTGAACAGAAATTTGCATTTGTACAAAGAACTAGATAGATGTCTTAGCCCTTTTTCTGTTGGTGCATTTCATCAGGCAAGTCACTTCCCTTCTCAGGACTTCAGGTCCCTCTTCTGTAAAATGGTTGGGCAAGATGAGAGATTCTTAACCTTTAAAAGTTTTGATAACTATTTCAGTTTAATTGATCTTCTTTGTAATCCTACATATTCTACTTGATGCATTTTGAGAAGAGGTCCATAAATTTCACCATGTCACAAAAATAGGTAAGAATCTTTGGATTAGATTGGCCTCGAGTCTCTTCTAATTATATCTTCTATTGTAAGAAGGCCTTCAGATAGCATTATGTAGTAAAAGAGCTGGCTTCTCAGGCCTGCTTCTTATGGGCTGTATCTCCTTCTGAATTAGGTCCCAGTCCCTTGATGCCCCTAGACTGTTTTCTAAACCTACTGTAGAATCTGCAGCAGTAGTTTCTTACTACTGCTGCTGGCTAGATCGCTGTGGTCCTAGGCTTGGAGGCCTAGGACAATTACAGGCCTGAACCAAAATTAAAAGGTCTTTCCTGGTTCTGACATTAGATTCTATGAAAGAAAAGTTTGGGGAGGGGTACGTGAGGGTAGCAGGAAGCCCACGAGAAGAATGGTGCTGATCAAGGAAGAGTGGTTACAGAAGACTCTTCTCACAATACGTTCTGGTTCCTTAAGGCACTTTTCAGCAACTCTCCAACATCACTTTCCCCACTTCATTCCCAGCCCAGTTGGGGCTATCTCCAGTCATCCTGATCTGTATCTGGCCACTGGACCCAGATGGCCCTGGAGGAGAAAGTGAGGCTTGTGACCTTGCATAGCCCTCCCTCACTTCAATTTGCTTGTGAGTCATGGCATCACTTTCTTGATGCCATGGTGCTCTTCAAGAACGAAGGGCAAATAACAACCCATCCCAGAAAGGCCAGACAACTGAGAGGTTAGACATGTTATCCTTTAATTTGTAAACATAAATTGTGAGACCAAATATTGGTATAGAGATATGGGTTTGGAGACCCTCTCCACTTCAGCCTAATTCCTACTTCAGAGAACTGCAAACTTCCCATCATGGCAGGAAGGTCAAGAGGGCCTTCCATTATTCCATCCAACCCCTAGTCTTCAAGGGACTTGAGTGTGGGGCAGGAAAACAGGGACCAAAGCCCATTCCTGTCCATTGGACATTATAAACAATCTCCAGGGCCAGGGAAACAGGCGGGGGGCCTCATAAGCCTTCAGAGGCAGACCTGGATGAGAGGTATAGAGATGGACCCTGAAGTCAAAGCAGCTGACCATGTTTCCCTGAGAGAAGCAGGGTGGTGGAGGAAGGGAGAGAAAGCCCCAGGCTGACAGCCAGGGCCCAAGACTCACACCATGGAATTGGCCTCCTCCAGACTCCACAGGGCTCTAGCCACATCTTCTCGGCCTATTGCCTTGAGTGATGTCTCCAAGACCTCAAGGGTGGCTCCAGCCCCACCTTCAGCAGCCCAGTTTCGTAGCAGGGTATGAGCAGGTGCTGGGCCCTGGCCCATCATTTCCACAGCCTCGACTTCATAGCCCAGTTGCTTCGCCAAGACCTCCCAGCCTGCTCTGGGTGGGCTGCCTGCCACCAGCAGCTGCTCTACCTTCTCTCGTTGGCCCCTGGGGAGCTGCTCATAGAGATGCCACTGACAGGGCTCCAGCTGGGCCCCTAATGAGGAAAAGGTAACACAGGAGAAGAGTCATGGGGAATGGGATTGGTCAGTGGCAGGAGGAGGTTTAAGCTGTAGGGAAACATGCAGAGTGATGGTCTCACCTTTGCCCAAGCCATGGAGTTCATGGAGTCCTGTCGTGTCTAGGCAGATACTGCTGTCACTGTGCAGCTTCTCTCCCTCAGCGACGCCCAGCTCCCCAGCCCGAGCCTTTGCTAGCTGCTGTTTCTGTTTACAGGTTCTCCAGCTGTTGGGTGAGTATTTGCAAGAGCATGAGTCTTAAAGTGCCCAGGGATTCACCCTCTCCACCCATCAACCTCCAGATCCTCTCTAACCATTGAGTTTGGTGCTGGGCTTTGGGGAGGGGGTCCAAGAGGAATTTAGGCTTCCCACCTACCTTTTGAAAGCAACGTAGGCTAGGAGTCCCACCACAACAGCTGCCAGCAGGGAGCAATAGATGGGAATGACAACGCCAGAATCCCTGGGAGGCGAGGGGAAGGTGGAGGAGATGTTGGAGTCTGCACCCTTGGCTTCTGCATCACGGATCAAGATGTGCAGTTCCTCATCTGAGGGAGGGGACAAAGGGACAGAGCAAGGGGAATTCGGACAAGTTCAAACTACTGGAAGACAATGACAGGTGCCAGAGAGACAAGGGACAAAGGTATGGGAAGCTTCCCTAGATGAAGCCTCAGGAATGGGACCAGACCAGAGGGATTCAAACAGGGCCAGAAGAATAGGCAAAGTCAGTTACAAAGTTCAGGGTAATAGGAATGGAAGACAGAATGGAGGGATGGGAGAGAGGGTTTAAGAATATGGCCAAAGAGGAACAGAATGATGGGGAAAGCAATGGTGGACCAAGGGACAGAAAACAGGTATGGGGGAGATGGGTCAGGGGGTCGACTGAGAGGGGTGAGACAAAGAGGTGGGGACAGGAGCTGATGACTGGATCCCATCCTCTTCCCACCTGTGTTTCCAAGGCCCCTGAATAGACTTGGCAGTAACCCAGAGGGGATCCCCAACCCTAGGGACAATACTTTGTGTAGGGAAAAGCCTCAGAGCCACATTTGCCAGGATCTTTTGTTTTCCCTGTGACCTTCAGTATTCATCATGTGCCATCCTTCCCCTATAATCTCCTGAGGTTGCTTAGGATTTCTGGGAACTTTGTGTCCCCAGTTCCCCTTGCCTCATCCACTCTAAGCTTCACTCCCCCCTCACCCAACTCCCCAAACAAACTTGAACCCCTCTTTGAGTCAGACTGACGTTCTCACCACACCCAAGTCCTCAGTTCCACAGGTCCAGGCCTGGCTTCAGACCCTTATCTGTCCAGCCTTCCCATATAAGGGTACTCATGGGATCCTAGGATTTAAAACTGGAAGATTACGAGATCACATAGTCCAGCCACTGCCTTCTCAGCTGCTCTGTACATGGCAGTATTCTAGACACTAGGAAGGGGAGAGGAGGCACAGTTCCTTTTCCTGGGTGTTTTGTGGTGGAAAATAGATTGAGGAGTTAGAGTGGTGTCTAGCTCATAACCTGGATAGAGACAAGAAATAAAGGCCTATGAAATGAGATGATGTTGCCTGCATCCCCATGTGATGCTGGGGAGGAAGCATTAGGAGCCAGGACTCATTTCTGTTATACTGGTCCCTCTGCCTCTTCACCCCTGTGTTTCCTGATCTTCACCTTATTTGG
>NW_027185896.1:15983984-15998109 GCF_028583685.1 Petaurus breviceps papuanus | reverse complement strand
AGTTAGGAGGATTAAATACAGACAGAAGGAAGGAAGTATGGAATGGCAGAGGGGCAGAAAGAAAAGGGCAGTTGGAACAGCGAGGACCAAACAGATGGGAGTCAGAGGATGGGGTTACTGCATACAAAGGGTTTAGATGGAGATCAAGAGATAGGGAGGCAAAATTAAGCTCACGGAGGAGGAGGCTACACAAGGCCATTCTATTGTAGGAACTGAGTAAATGATGGTTAAATTAAATGGGGGACAAATATAGAGGGGCCAGAGAGATGATTAGGACAATGGGGATGGAGAAAAGAGGTGAGAGATAACATGGGGCAGATGGGAGTGAGTGACGAGAGGGGGCACGGAGGGTCCAAAGGATGGGAACTTCAAAGAGGAACAGGGCAACAGATCAGGGGCAGGAGACAGTGTCAGAGATGGAGGGAAGGTGACAAAGGGATGGAGGACAAAGTTTTGGGGATAGAAGGTCAGAGGAATCCTTGCTGCTACCATCTTGGTCAATGACCTTCAGACTACGATTTATCAGGGCACAGTGACTCCTGACTGCCATTTACCTAGTCCTGGACACTATCCCTCTCAACACAGTCTAAAACCTATTTAGTTTCATTGGCTGCTATACTGCATTATTGATTGACAAAGGAACCAAAGGTCCTACATTTTGTACTTATGAAATTGATTTTCTGAAGCCATCTGAGACTTTAAATTTATAACTATTGCATTTCATCCTTGGTAAAACTCTGCATGTGAGGCTCCAGTTATCTTTCTCCTTTGCAGGCTGAGCATCACTTTGCACCGTGTCCAGCTCCTGAGGCCTCCTCCTTCATTCTCTAGACTGTCACTAAATCTTACTTTCCACTGTTTTTCCTGGGTTCAGGCCCTTAATGATTATTCCACCCAACCCATGGAAAATCCCTGAAGCTCCTATGTCCTCTCAAAATAATTGAGGACTCATGGGATCTTAGGTTTCAGAATGGAAAGAGACCTAAGAGAACCTATCATTTTATAGATGAGGGAAACAGAGGCCCAGAAATGGGACAGAACTTCTCCAAGATAACAGTGAAAATAAGCAAAACAATCAGGATTCAAACCCAGGTCTTTGGAAACCTAATCTTGGGCTCATTCTGCCTTAGAGACCAGTACTGCCTTGTGAGGGCAAAGGGAGTCTGACTTGAGAGAAAAGAGGTTTGCTAAATGAGTGGCAGTATTAAAAAAAAAAAGTCAATATAAATGAGTGGTGTATCCAGACACCACTGATTGACCAAAGGGCTAGAAATTTTCACTGAAAGAGCTGGCCTGGAAAGCTGAGGAACCTTGGAGAAACAGAAGGGAGAGAACTAAGGAGAAGAAAACTGGACAACACTGTTTAGGACACCAGAGAAAAGAATGGCTTAGCTTGTCAGCAATGTTTCCTTAGGTGGGACAGATAATCCCTTGTACCTTCATCCCCCTCTTGGTAAATTCCTCTCTGGCAATGAAGGACATGCCTTCTCCACCTAGGGGAGAGCAGAAACCTGGGACTATAATCCCTCTTCCTAGAAGGTCTTCATGATCTCCTCAATATGATCCCCTTTCCTGCTGAAGGAAGGTCAATCTCTTCACACTTCCAGCACTTTCCTATCCATTACAGGGTAGGGCCTTGCACATAGTAACTCCTGAAGAAATGTATCTTTGCTTTTTTTGAACTCTGGCTATTTCTGCTACCCCCATCCTTCCCCAATATCTTCCTTGAAGTTAACTATGATCCTGGGAAATCACTTCCTCTCTCTAGGCCTCAGTTTCCATCTCTGAAAAATGAGAGTGCTGGGTTAGATGGTCTCTTAAGATTCCTTTCAGGGCGGCTAGGTGGCGCAGTGAATAGAGCACCAACCTTGGAGTCAGGAGGACCTGAGTTCAAATGCGGCCTCAGACACTTAACACTTAACTAGCCGTGTGACCTTGGGCAAGTCACTTAATCCCAATTGCCCTCCAAAAAGTAAAAAAAAAAAAAAAGATTCCTTTCAGTTCTAATATATCTTATTCTAAGGCTATTTCCAGCTCTGTCTACATCATTTTAAGGTCCCTTCTGATGTGGACAGCCCAAGGACTCTTGCCAACCCAGCTCTGATATTCTATAAAATCTAAGGTTTCTTCTAGCTCAAGGGATCTTCCATTCTAGTTGTCATGATTCTGCGGCCCTAGGACTACATTCTTTCTCTCCAGTTTTCCAAAATCCTCCCAAATCCTTTAAGGCGAATGCACCACCATCTCTTTGAAAGCCTTTCCCTGAGTAACCCAGTCCCCAGTGATCACCTTGAAGCCTTCACTTTTTGCATCCCAAATTTCAGCCCTATTTTTCTTGGGCATGAATGTGACCCCTCCTCTCCCCCAACCTCACCCATGCAAAGTGTGTCAAAGAGTCGAGTACAGGCCAGGACCACAACTTTGCTTTCATTGCAATGGGTACAGGCTTTGCAGGGCTCCTGGAAACTGCTCTCCTTTGAGTAGGTGTCCGGAGGACAGGGCTGGCACACAGTGTCAGTGTCCTTCCCACAGTGAATCCTGGCTTCACTGCCTGGAGGGCAGGCCTTGCATGGCTGGCAGCGGTTGGTACTGTTGAGAAAATGTCCGATGGGACAGCTGCAACAAGGCCGGCAGGGCTTGGAAGTGCCTTCTGGAGACAAGGTCTCATCTGTGGGGGAAAGTGGGGAACAAAGTAAGGTCTGGCAGTGCTATAAAAGGAACCATAGGCCAGGAAATCTCTGATACTAACTCACTATTAGGCCGACTTCCCCTTTGGGACTATTTCTTCCTACGGGAGTTGGCTAGGGAGACCTCAGGTCTCTGCTATCTCTAAGAATTCCATGACCACTTGGAAGAATCACTTCTCTTTGGGCCTCATTTTCCTCCCTCTGTAAAATGAAAGCTTTGGAAGGGATCATTTCTAGAAATTCCCTGTTTCCACATTCCATAGTTTCAGTCTCCGCTTCCCTGTCATTCTCTTCACATTTGATCTTAGACCTTGGTTCCCACCATTTCCCACTGAGGAAATTTTGTCTCATCTACTTCACAAGGAGGTCTGGCATTGATCATGAAGCCTCAAGAACAATAATCCTGAGACCTCCCATCTCTGCAGCACTTGAAAGGGCACACAGCATTTTTCTCCCAACCCTGGGAGGTAGGCTGAGGCACTTGGAATTGTCCCCATTTTATACATGAGGGAAAAGGCTCAGAGGAAGTGGGGGCTTAACCAGCTGGTGGCAGAGAAATGGCATCTTAACCCAGATCTTCTGACTGCAAAAGCCAGTGTCCTTTCTACTACTCCCAAAGTGCTTTGGAAAAATGTAAAAGCACTCCACAGGAAGACTGATTACAATTATATGAAAAAATATATCCTTCTCTCCTTCCTTCCTTTCCCCCTCCCCACCCACTGCCTGTCCCAGCTGCTGTCCAGGCCTCCTTCCCCATCATCTCCACAAGGCCTGAGCTTGGGCAAGCACGAGCTTGCACACACACAAACTCACACACACTCACGTACTGGAAGGACATGGTTTACAGGTCACATCAGCTTCTTCACAGGGCTCTGAGGTCCCCCAGTCTGGGGGGCATGTGTTGCAGCACAGATCTCCCCAAGGAAAGAGCCCGCTGGGACAGAACTGTCCAGCCCACACCTGGGAAACAGACCCAGTAAGGAAGAAAAGCAAAAACTGGGGAGAATGCCCCCCAAATTCCAGCTTCCCCAACCACTTCCCACTCCCTCAGGCCCCTGACTCCCTCCTCCTTTCTCTCCCCGAGGCTCAGCCCATGGACATGGAGGAGAGAAGGGAGCCTGGCAGAGCAGGGGCCAGAACCTTAGGTGGGGGAGGAAGCTGGAAAAAGGACAGGGGCACAAACAGATAAGGAGAAAGTTGGGAAAGAAACACTCATGTGTAACAGCTGCAATCAGGAGAAGGGAAGAAAGAGAAGGGGGTGGGGGCCTGAGGAGACTTCCGGTGTGATCCAGCAAGGGGGGCCTTCCAAAGACAGGAGGAGAGAGAACCAGGACAGCCTCCTTCAGCTGAAGACCGAGAGGGGGATGGGGAGACAGGGAAGATGGAAAAAGGAATAGGGGGAAGTGGGGGAGATGGAGGGATGAGTGAAAGAGACAGAGACACTTAAAAATACAGATAAACAAAAATAATACATAAATATTATGCCCCTCCCCCAATCAGTGACCTTTGCTTAAACAGAGTATGAAAAAATGGACTGGGGAGGTGGCACAGTTTGCATCTCCTGTCTCATGATTTTCTTTAGTCCCCAATAAATTATTTCTTTCAGTTTCTGCAATCAAATTTCCTCTATATCGCTGGACACTAGAGATTATTTGCCTGTATGAGGGGAAATGGGATCATGACTTTTCTGGAATAAACCAATAAGACCCTGGATAGAGAGGAAACATCTCAGAAGGGGTCCTGTACCTGGCACCTCAGTAATAAGTGTAAATCAGATGATACTGGGGCCCGGAGAGGTGTGGTACCTTCCCCTGAATCACACAGCAGAGACTCTTTGGAAAACTCAGAGGAGGGTCCTGCAATGAGGCCTTGCATAAAATATAATTTCCTGGTTGTCAGGGATGCTCCATGCCAGAGGTGCCACAGGTGGGGACAAAGGGACACCCTTTTTCCGCAAAGGAAACCTTAGGCAGTCTGGACTGAAGGGAAGGAGATGGATGACCTAGGGAGGAACAATGACCCCCAAACTGGCAAAGACCCTCTTGAACCCAACTGGATAAATCCCTGCACCTCTCCCCTAATTCCTCCTTCCCCTTCCTTAGAAGAGTTCCCTCTGAAAGTGGTATTTCTCAAGCCCTAGTCTTGATGCAGCTCTGTCTGGGATGCAGTTAGAAGGCTTGTGGACGGGTGGCAGGACTGACCCCAGCTCTGTTTCTGATTGTCTTAGTGGCATTAAGCAAGACATTGCCTTCTCTGAGCGTCAGGATCCTCAACTGTAAACTGGAGGGATTAGTCTAGACCTAAGTTCTAAATTTGGCTCCATTTCCTGAGGTCCCTAATGCTTTATATTCTGGATAATCCTCAATTTGGATTCTCAATTTTGATCCCAAGGGCACTGAGGGCTAGGTTTCATGGCTAGCTCTGTCCCCTGCCTGGGAACTGGGACAGGAAACTACGGCTCTTTGCATCTCAGATCCCTTGTCTGTAAATCACCTACAGGATCTCAAAGCGTCTTCCCCGCTCCCCGGTACTCTAAGTCTGTGCATGCTTGTATGTACAGGACTGTTTTCCGCCTGGCCCTCGGCTCAGTCTCCCCAAGTACATGGCTCATTATTTCCATCAGGCCACACCCCTGCCTTGGGGGCTTTCATCCTTTGTGAATAGAAAGGGAAGGGAGAACTTGGGTGTACACACATTCCTGGGTCCTAGGCTTCCCCGCCCACCCCCGCCCACCCAAACCTGGCTGAGGCTTGGATGGTATATATGGTCAAAACCTCCGGACCCAGAAAGGAGGCGTAGCTGGGGGAGGGGTGGACAAGGAGGGAGGGATTGTGTTCCAGACTGCTTCTCAAATCCACATGGGATCTACTTCCAAGCCATGAAAGTTTTCTAGTTTTGCTTCTTTACCAGCAATGGGTCTCACTTTCCCATCTTTAAACGGAGAGTACTGAACTAGTAACATCCCTAAGGACCCTCCCATCCAACAGTCTATTAGCTACTTTTCCGACAGCCTGCCTCCAGAGTCTAAAATGCCCCCCCTCCAAATATCGAGGGCCGGCTCCCTCCTCCTCTCCCCCAGCGTCAGACTCAGTGGACAAAAGTCTCTCTCCAGAATAAAGTCTCCCCCGGGGTTCCCACTGGGAAATGGAGGTGCCCTCCCAGACTTTGTCAGAGTTGGCGGCTGCCTTGTCTGGACGCAGAGGGATGACCAGGGTTACCTCTGGAAAGACACTTAAGCGGCTGCAGCTCCCTTCCAGGGCTCAGTCAGGATAGATCGCCAAAGGGTCCGGCCTCTGTCAGGAGCACCCCAAAGGGTGTGGGACGAGGCTGTCTCCTCCCAGCCTCTCTCCCTCCCTCCTGGGTCTCCCTCCCGGGTCAGGACAGGCCAGCCACCGTGGGTGGGGCAGACGGATGTGAGTCCTCACCTCGGACTGGAGCAGCGACCTCAGGAGCAGCCACAGGAGCCAAGGGCGCGGCCGCCGCCTGTCCCGGGACATCTTCTTCGTCTCTGGACCCCAGGTCCTTGCCTGGGTCCCCAGGGAGGAGACCTAGAGGAAGCTCAGTACTTGCCCTGCTACCGGGGCGGGCGCAGAATGGGGAGATTTGGGAAGCAGGAGAGCCTGAGCGAGAACTTGGAGAGGCCGGAGAAGGGGAAAGTGGCTGAGGAGGGCGGGAGTGTAGCCTGGAGAGCCTGGGAGGGCCCCAGCTTTGGAGCCCGATGATTCTGGTAGTAATTCGGAGGGGCCTAAGCTGAAGCCCAAACGTAGCCGAGACAGGAAGGTCTGGGGGGGGGCGGTACTTAGAAGGGGGTAGGACAGCAAGAACCAACTCCTCTCCCTCCGCGCCGCCAACTAGCTCTCCCACTCCTGCCTCCCCCCACACGCTGCCGAGCCCTCCTCTCCCTCCCCCCAACCCCCCACTTTCTGAACTGTCGGACCGCCCGCCCACCCCCGCTCTGTGGGAGCTGGGACTGCCTCCCGCCCCGCCCCGTCCCGTCCGGCCCCGTCCCGTGCGACATCCAGAGAAAGGGGCTTCGGGAGGGCGGGGCCAGGAGGTCCCGGGAGGGGGCACCAGGATGCCCCCCCCAGCCCGGTCCGAGCTCAATTAGGGACCTGCTGGGGCAGGGCGCTCGCGAGCGCAAACAATAGAAATGGACAGTCAGCTTGCTCCAGGCCCCGCACCATCCGTGCACGGGCCACGCCAGCCACGCCAACAGCGGGCAGACCACTCAGAGCACTCCCGCCCGGTCAGATGCTCCGCTCCCCGGCTTATTTCAAATTTCAAATCTTTGCAGAGCTCCGCTGCTCCACCAGGAAAGCAGGCGCTCCCCCTACCGAGGCGCATCCTCCCCTCCTGCCTTACTTAGGAGGCGCCTTTGGGGAGTTGCTAATTTAAAAGAAAAAAAAAAAAAGCAAGGCCAGGCTGCCTGCCTGCCTGCTGGTGAGCCGCAGGAGGGCCTCTGGAGCTTCCTGAGGACCCTGGCCGGTCGTGCGAGCCCCTTTAACCCATTTCCCCAACCCGGTAAAGTGAGCGCCTGGACATGGGGTTGGAGAGCTCCCCTGCAGCCCTGGGACGGAGGCTTGGCGAGCTAGACTGGTCCCCTGAAGGGAGACAGGGGAACAGCCGTGCCTCTGTTCCAGCTGCTTTAACTCGGCAGTACCTGCCCCGGCTTGCCCTCTTCCCTCCGAGAAAAGCCCAGGCCTTTTTCCTGGAGCCACCTGACAACCTGAGAAGCTGCCGGGCAGGGGCTCCTGTATCAGCGAGCCCCGAGTACTTCCTGTCCGCCCGGATTCTGGGCCTATCACCACCTAGCTAGACTCGACTCGCTTTTAGACTGGTATTTGGGGGGGGGGGGCGGGGTATATAATAAAAGCAGGACAAAACATTCCCTCTCCCCAAAGTCTGAGACACGTGCTCTCCCGCCATTTATGTGTCCGCTTTTAAAGCTGGCGAAGTGCTTTATTTGAGCCTTCCAGCCCCCTGGGACGAGGAAAATGGAAACTCAGACTCATGTCCAGTGACAGAGGAAGGCTGGAAACCTAGCTCGCCCCTCCTGGTTCCAGTCCAACACTGTCCACAACACCAGAACACAGCCGACACACACCTGCCTTCACCGTGCACACAATGACCAAGCATACATGAACTTGGCAAGACAAGCATGAAGTAAAAGAGGCTCCAGATCTTCGGAGACACCCTGTATTCCTGGGATTCTCGACTCATTTCCCCCCAACCCCCATTACGGGCTATGCATAAAGAGAAAAAAGGTTTGTTCCCTGACCCAACAGGTTCATTCACACTTAAGCCTAAGGCGGATGAAGTGCCAATTGTCTGGTTTGCCTCATGTCATTCATTTATTTTAAATCAAGAAGACCTCACAAGTCATCTAAGGACATATCCCTTATTTTACTTAAGAAAGAGGCCCAGACAAGAGAAGGGACCTGCGCAAGGTCACACAGTTGCAGTCATGATTTGAACCCAGGCTCTTGGATTGCAGACCCGAGGCTCCAGTCGCATACCTGCTCTCTCACAAGGTCACGATGGACATACATCCTCGGAAAGACCCATAAATTTTAGCTTCCTTCCCCATCCAACGGTTCACACAAGGGCCAGGGCCAATTTTTCAATTCACTCCCCCTCCCCCACCCCCTATCCCCTGCCACACATCTTGGGTGAGAGGGAAGTGGTATAGAGACAACAGGGAAGAGGAGGACGCCTTTGATGGGGGAACTGCAGGCCACCTCCGGAGAGGAGGGCCAGAAAGGGGCCACAGGGCCTTTCATCTCAGAGGGGTGGCGGATCCAACACCCCCTACATGGGGCGGAAGAGGGGCGGGGCAGACCACTTTGGAGCCTCTGGGGCCCATAAAATTTTTACTGGGGTGGGGGTGGAGAGGAGGAAAGGCGAGGAGAGGAGGGGGTGGGGTGGGGTGGGGTGGGAAGAAGAGCTAATTCAGCCCAGGGTTCTTCCTTTCAAGATCACCGAAGGTGCTCCAAAGCAACGGAGAACTTAAGGCCATCCAGAATAAGGAAGGGGGAGGGGGGAGGGAAGGGGAGAAAGGAGGGCTGTAAAATGCCAGTTTTAAGAAAAGGAATGGTAGAAGGCTAGTTCAGTCCCATTATTTTAGAGTAAGGAATAGAGAATCAGAGGGAGGAAGAAAATTTGCCCCAGGTTATGGAGCCAGGACTAGGTAGAATCCAGGTGTGTTTCGCCCTGCCTTAGGTTTTTGCACTCAGTCCTGGTCATGCAGGACCGAGTCACTCCCTCACTCCACAAACGTGCAGTCCTGAGGGTACTGGTACTTGTGGCTCCCTTGGCAGGCAGACTGGGGACATCAAAGCGAAGAGGCCAAAGGGGCAGGTTCTGTGGTCCCCTCACCCAAAGGATAGTGGGGCAATTGGGCATTTGTATGGTGCTACCGCCTGACTTCCGTGCCACGTTAACTGTGGCTTTGCAGGACACGGTGGGTATCACTATATTGACATTTGTTTCATTGTGTGACGGTGACCTACTTCATTGGTATGGTAAATTGTATCCCTGTGTTGACCTTCCAAACACACCCACAGTGTCCAGCACAGTATAAGTGTGCTGACTGATCGCAGGGTGGGTGTATCTTTGCATTGTAGTACATTCTCCTCTCCAAGGGTTTCCATTCCTCACCCTCCCACTGAGGATGGGCTTTCGTGCCCTTGGGACGCCTCCGAGTAGGTGAGGGGATGGGGCTGGACCTCAGAGAAGCATTCCATGCAGGGTTCAAAGCCTGGCAGAGAGACACCGAGACGGGGCAGCTACAAAAACTGAGCAAGTTTATTGTTGGGGGAAGGCCACTTACAGGGGCAGGGTTAAGGCCACGGCACCGGGCACTGGCCCCTTTGTGCTTGGGGGTTTGGAAAGGAGAAGACAGGCTGTCATGGCCACCCCCCCACCCATCCCACTCTGGGCTGTGCAAAGTGCTGCCACGTGGACAAGGCCCAGGGGCTAGCTCCCCAGGGGAGGGCGGGCCACCCCGCACCGCCCCTTCCTCACCCACCCACCCACAGACAAGCCTGACTTCCCTGGTCCAGCCAGAGAGAGGCTGTGCTTCCGCGCCCCCGTACCAGATAGGGGGCGGGCCTTTCCTAGAGATCCCAGCCCCCACCAATCCCTGAGCAGAAGGGCGGGCATGACACCTGCAAGCAACAATCCCCTTCCCCAAGGCCTATTTAGAGGCACGTGCCTGACCTCTGGGCCCGGGAGGGAGGTGTGTTCAGCTCCCGAGGAAGGGGCAGTCTCCAGGGACCAGCCGGAGGGCCCCACCCATCCTCCTAGGCATCCCACCCACCCCGAGGTGGGGCTGGGGCCCGGGAGTCGGCCCGTCTGGGGACCTAGGGCCAGAGCATTTGTTCTCCCGCCCCATTCTGGAGGAGGAGAGGAGGAGCGGCTTGGAGTGCGCTAGGGACGGAGCCAGAGCGCCTGCAGGAGGGGCTGGCACCGCCAGGCATTCACTTTGCCTCGGGTGGGTTATATTCCGTCTCTCCGGATGACACCTGCGAGATTCGCCGCGTAGATCTCCAGAGTCTCCGGGCAAACTGCCCCGAACGCACCTGGGAGGGCAGAAGAGATAGGTCTGGCTCCCTTCCGGGCTCTCCCTCTCCCCACCCGCAGGCCCACCTGGGGCTTCGTCCCCTCACCTCCGAGGGCTGCCCGGCTCCCACGACTATCAGCTTGCCGTCCTCCAGCCCCACAAGAATGTGGCTCCTCTCCTTGGTCACAGCCACACTGTAGATGGGCACCTTCATGGACAGCGAGGGCACGGCTGGGACCAGACTACGGATGAGAAGGGAAAAGAAAGGGCCAGGTGGGGTCAGAGTCGGGAGGGGGCAGGCTGGATGGCCCTATCCACATGCTGATGCCTCCTGCTACCGGGGGTTACAATGTTAGGACAATCCCGTGAGAGGGAGGTAGTCTGTTTATCATGCTACATTTCCAGATGAGAAAACTGAACAAAATGTCCACCTGAATTGGAACCAGGCCTGGAGCTAAGGAAGAAGTACAGCTGGGTGGCTAAAGCTGGCCTTCCAGTTAGGAAGAACTGCTAGCTGTCTGACCCTGGGCAAGTCACTTAACTCACGTCTCAGACTCAATTTCCTCAAGTGTAAAATGGGGGATAACAATAAATAGATCTCCTGGGCTAGGTGGTGCAGTGAATAGAGCACCCCCCTGGAGTCAGGAGAACCTGAGTTCAAATGTGGCCTCAGACACTTAACACTTACAAGCCCTGTGACCTTGACCAAATCACTTAACCCCAATTACCCTGCCTTCCCCCTCCAAAAACCAATAAATGGGTCTTATTTCATAGGCTTGTTGTGAGGATCAAGTGAGATGGCATGTAAGTGGTTTGCAGATCTTAAAGAACTGTATCAATGCTCACCATTATAATTATCACAGCACATACTTGCAGAGCTGAGACCTCCATTTCTAAGGTCTCTTCTGGCTCCAACATACTCTAACACTACCTCTGGAAGCAAGAGCTGGGAGAACAGGAGGTCAGGGGAACAAGGACCAAAGGCAGGCTCACCCAGGCTGGAAGGTCCTGGAAAGGGTCTAGGGCAAGATGAAGAGATGGGATCTGGGCCTGGAGAGGCCTTAATGACAACTTCCAGGTCTGGGAATCTGACTCTGTTCAAAGCGGGGGAACTTAGTTCAGGAGGAGCTGCTCACTTTATCTAGCTGTGGGAGGTCCTAGGATAGGTATCACCAGAATGCCCCCTTCTGTGGCTTTTTAAAAGTTACCAAGCACAAACCAGCCTGTGAGGGAGGAAGTCCAGGAATGAACCAGCCTTCTTTTTACAGAGGCTCAGGAAGGGCAAGGGATTTGGCCCCAGTCAACAGTCATTCAGCTCATAGTTGACCCTAAGACACTCTGACTCCAGGTCCTGGGTCCTTTCCATTAACCCATGCAATAATATTATGGATCCTCAGATAAAAATCCTTGATCCTTGTTTGTCTGTTGGTGGGTTGTGGTGTTTGGTTTTTTTTTTGGGGGGGGTGACTTCATCTGGGCAGAAAATTCCTTAGACTGGCAGCAATTCTTTGGTAACTTGGAGCATTGGCTAGGGGCACTGAGGTGAAGTGACTTCCCCAGTCACACTGCCAGGGTGTGTCTGATGTGTCTGAACTGGTTGGTGATTTGCAAGTGACTCCTTGTCCCTTCACCCTGACACAGTCCTCTCCTGTCAGTACCATGACTACTGCTTATGCACCTGGTGTAGGCCCCGGCTGGAGAGAACTAGATGGAGAAAAAGGAGCCAGAGCCTGTCTCTCAAGGCCACACCTTGAAGTCCAGGATGAGGAAGGAGAAAGAACAGGACTGCTGGTATAAGAAGACCTGGCTCCAAGCCTAGACCTTCCCTGAGTGGGCTTTCCTAGGGGATAAAATGGGGACGGAGTGAGCCTTTCTCTTCTCCTACTTCACATGGGTGTTTTAAATAAAATAAAGCGGTGATGCCAATGTAGATAGGGACTGGACCTGGAACTGTATCAGCACAGGAAACTCTCTTTCCCAGTGAAGGTCCATCTGTACCTTCTCTGCACCTTAGAATCTTTGAGAATTAGCCAAAGCAGAGGTATCAGACACGGGGTGCACCCAGAGACAGCATGCTGGCCCACAACACGCCCAATTAAGCCAGATTCAAATGTGATGGTGACTCAACCCCAACTGCTTTGCCTTCCCCCCTCCAAAAAAAAAAAAAAAACGTAACGGTAACCTTGGGCAAGTCACTTAACCCAATTAGCCTCTCCTCTCCAAAAAAAAAATTATTTTAAAAAATATATAATGGGAACATTTTTAACAAAGCAAATAAAAATACAAGCAACAAAGACAACGTGGTTTTCTGAATCAGTATGCCAACAGGGATCCACCTGTATTTGAGTTTGACACCCTGGCCCAAAGGACAGAGAAGTTAAGTGATTTGCTCAGGGTCACAGGCCAGACCTGAACCCAGATTTTTCCAACTCAAGTACAGAGCTCTCTCCAGTCCATGACCTCTCCAGATGGAAGAACTAAAGCTAGAAGAGAAGAGGACAACGTGCTGGGAGGAGATGATATCCTAGTCATGGGTGGTGGTGGGACAGATGTGGGGAATCCATAGAACATCTGAAAACTCTACTTGGTCCCAAGGCAGACCCAGGGATGATCCTTAAGGGCAGGGATCTTGAGATAAGCATACGTGGCCACAAGGACAGTCAAAACTTAGAGCAAGAAATGACCCCTTTGGGATTATCTAGTACAACTCCCTCATTTTTCAGAGGAGGAAACTGAGGCCAACATAGGGGAAGGGGCTTATCTAAAGCCAGGCAGCTAGGAAGTGAATGAACAGGGATTTGAGCCCAGGTCTCTTGACTCCAAACCCAATGTTCTTTCTTAGGGTTGGGGTGCTAGAGTGGAGGCAATCAAGGGAAAATTTCGGTGATGTAACAGAATGTGATATAAATTTACAGGCCAGGAGTCAGCTACTTGAGGCTGAACTGGTGTGCCTGAAATGCTGGATTATAAAATCCTGCCTCTTGTAAGGGCTGCCCAGCAGGTGGGGATGTTTGCACAGAAAGGCCATGCCAGATGCAGAGCAGGGAAAAGCCAGGCCAAGGTGACTGCCACCAAGCAAGAGGAGACGATGAAGAAGGGCAGAAAAGTCCACAATGGTGGGGAGGGGCCTTACTTATCTTTGTACCTGCCCAGCACTCAGCCCAAGGTTCTACACGGAGTAGGTGACTAATGAATGGATTAGCTAATTCATGAATTAATTTCAATTTAATTCAACAAAGGTTTATTATGTGCCTACTAAGTGGCAAGTGTGGAACTGAGTGCTGGCTTTGTGGGTGTATGGGGGCAGATCCCACAGTTTAGCAGAAATGGGCCCGTCCTTGGGGAATTCCCTGTCTGGAGATGGGGGGTGGTGGTGGAGAGACACAACACACTGGTAGAACAGATTATAAAACAGGGCAGAGCAACGAAATACTAGGGAAAGTTAGAAGACTTTTCAATGGAATTATTATCATTCATTTATTCATCCATTCACACCTACCAGATTGTAAATCAGTCAAGGAGCATTTATTAAGCACCTACTATATACCAGGTACTGTGCTAAGTGTGCATATAAAGAAAAGTGGGGGGGGGGCAGAAACCCAGCCACAGCTCTCTAAGAGTTCCACCACACCAGGGGCTATATCTTATCTGAATCTTCATTTCCCTGGAGCATAGCACAGGCCCTTGTAAATGATAGGTGCTTAATTAGTGGATTCATCCATCCATTCATCCATCCATCCATCCATCCATCCATCCATCCATCCATCCATCCATCCATCCATCCATCCATCCATCCATCCATCCATCCATCCATCCATCCATCCATCCATCCATCCATCCATCCATCCATCCATCCATCCATCCATCCATCCATCCA
>NW_027185896.1:15969047-15981547 GCF_028583685.1 Petaurus breviceps papuanus | reverse complement strand
ATACCAAGCAATGCCTAGAATCCCCTTCTTATCCCAAACACAGCAAACCATAAACAAGAGTCAAAACAGATGCTTCCGTGGTCCTGACCAGCACCTCTCGAGCCTCAGCCTTACCTTGGATCCTGACACAGCCATGTCCAGCTCTGTGCTGATGGCCACACACGTCACCTCAGCCTCATGCCCATATAGTACCTGCACTGGTTTTGAAGCCAGCCCTGCTGACAGGCCACCCTGTGGGAGAGAAACCTGGCATTAGGAGACTAAACAAGGAAGTCCTCTATAAGTAAGAAGGGGGAGGGGAGGAAGAAGTAGCATCTACATGTGCGTTAATGCCCACAAGGGAAAGGAGCAAGAGAAAGATGTTTATCTGGCCCTGTCTTGCTCCTGACTGCCTTCCAAGTTTACACTACTCTGCTTGGCATTCAAGGCCTTTTACAATATAGGGCCACTCCACCTACCTTTCCAGCTTTAAACCATGTTATTTCCCCTCTGTGTAGTCTATACTGCAGCTAAGTTAGAGCTCTATACCCTGAACACACTGTACCTTAAGCCCTCCTGTCATCTTGCCTTAGCTTACACTGTTTCTAGGCCTGGCCTCTCTCCTGTTCTTGTCTTGTTATATTCCTATTCAGCCTTTAAAGGCAATACAACTGGATCTTCTTAGTCACTTCTGGCCTTCTCCTCAGACCTCACAAACACTCTGACACTATTCCAGGGCAGGCCGGCCACCTCAGCTTGTTTCCAGAGCAATGCTTGCTTGTGTAATAAATATTGTGAATTATAGTTATCTGCCCTGGGTGGACTGTGACCCTCATGAAAAGCAGGGAAAGAAGAAAGGAAAGAAAGAAAGGAAGGGCAGGAAAGAAAGAAGAAAAAGAGAGAAAGGAAGAAAGAAAAAGAAAAAGGGGAGGAGAAAGTCAGTGCAAAAAACATAAAAATAAAAAAGTCAACATAACATTTAAAAGTACACATAAGAGAGAAAAGTTCAGGAGGGAACAAAGAAGCAAGGCAATGTTGTATACTATTCCATACTATTGTTAAACTGTACATATACTTTAAAAGAACAAACTATACATTACACAATTTTGGATGCAAGTATCTTTTTCTGTTCTTTGCATATGGAAATATTTATGTTTATTGATATCTATTAAGGTCCATAACGAAAAAGTATTTTGAAAAAAAAATGATTTAGGAGTTGAGATTGGGTAAATGGGATAGATTGAACCATACCAAACCAGACTAGAAGAGAAACTGAGGACAGAAAAGAGGAAAAAAAGAACCAAATAAGAAAAGGAAAGAGAATCGTCTGTCTCTGTCCCTAACCCAGCCACCCCTCTCCCCCAGTTACTGTCCCAGTCTAGTCCCTATCCCTTTGTCCTTAGGGAGCTCACCTGTTGCAGGACCTGCCACACCATGCAGGTTGTGTCCCGGGATCCCGAGATGAGGTAGAGTCCACACAGATCCAGGGCCAGGCAGGTCACCACATCTGCAGGAAAACATATAAACACAGATGGAAATTTTGGAGGCTTCCTGGCCCGTCATCCCCCACCCCCCTGCATCAGGACAGCCCATACCAATATGGCGACTGAGCTGGCTCAGTAGTTTGCCGCGGGGCAGGCTGGTCACTCGAAGGCTGCCGTCCCAGTGACCACCACTGAACAGGAGCTTCCCATCTGGGGCTACAGCCAAAGCATGGCCACTCACGCCCCCACCCGGTGCCCAAGGGCCACTCAGTAGTCTCTGTGTCCTAGGATAGGAAGAGAGCACTAAGTACAAGGCCGGCCACACATGAGCACATACCCTTCTTCCTGTCTTCTCCATATCCGTATGGGTGGTATTAGCCACCATTATCTGCCCTCCAACTCCCCTATCATAGCAGTCCCCCTAATTTGTATTTGGTAACATCCAGTCTATATCCTATCATTCCTTGCTCCTACCCATGCCACCCTCTTCTCAGACCCTCCCTCCCACTCAACATCTGTCCACCCTCATACTTGGCATTGGACACAGTAGGGTCCTTGCTGAAAGTAAAGTAGTTACTGATGTTCCGATCATAAGGCAGCCAGTTGTGGGTACCCAGCAGTCCATTGGCACTCACGGTCACCTTTGAGAATGAGGAAAAAACATGCATCAAAGTCCATCTAATTAGGAGGGGCCAAGAGTCAGAAAGGTAAAGGCAGATTAGAGAGTATGAGGCTAGGCAAAGGAGAAATGACTAGAAGATTCAAAGATGCCAGAAGAGTCAGGGGTCCTGGAAGATCACCATCCTTTCCTCTCTCAAGCTCCTCAATGAGGACTTACCAGCAAGTCTGGAGATCCCTGGGTCATGAAGGAATGGGACTGTCGGTGGGGTACTACTGCCAACACGAGGGGCACTCCATCGCTGATGCCCTAGAGCATAAGAAGCACAACTTAGACTTCCTTGCCCAGTCCGACCCCAGGAATGCCAAGAGAAGGCACTAAAGATTCCCTAAGCTGCTGGAGAGAATTACAGGACAGCGTCTTATCCTGTAGCCTTCACCAGACATTATTTATTTATATCCACATAGCTTTTTTTTAAATTCATTTTTGAGGGCATATTAAATTTTTCCAAAGCGCTTTCAAACCCATTAGTTCATTTTATCCTCCCAAATGTCCTAACAGGAGATAAAGGAAATGCATTGTTATCTCCATTTAACAGATAAGGGAACTGAAGCCCAGAGAGGTGAAGTGGTCCAAGGTCATACAGTGTGGGAGAACCACAGCCAGATCTGGAATAACAATAGTTAGTAACAATAACAACAGCTGGCATTTCTATAGTGCTCTAAGGTTCACATGCAGCTTTCTAGGTCATCTCATTTGGTCTCAATTGTCAGTCAAAGGCTTCTCCTTTGACACGGAGTTCCTGGGTCTGCCTGATCCTGCTCACCTCAACAAAGAAGGCCTTGAGCTGGTCAAGGTTCTGGAAGAGGTTTGGTGAGTAGGTATCAAGCCTGGCCTGGCGTCGAGCAGCATCTTCGGCAGAGAGTCGGGGAGGGTGGGGCTCCTGAAGACACATCCAGAAAGGGGGAGGAGACCTGAGTCAGTCTCAGGGTACTGTTCCCTTTCCCTCTGAGCCCCTCCCACCAGCCCTGGCCTCACCTTGAGCAGCTGGCAAGGCGTCTGTCCAAAGTTGCTAATGATGCCTTCCAAGGCCTTCCGTTCTGTCTCGTCTACCACAGCATCCAGATCCACAGCCCCTAGGGGGTTTGGAAACACTTTATTGTCCACAGACCCTTCAGTTTTCACAGGTGAGAGGACCTTAGAACACTGACTACCAGAAGTGGAAAGGGACCCTCTGGCACAGTACCTGGCATATAGTAGGGACCTGAGTGATGTTTGTCTTGGCTTGGTTCCATAAAGTATGGAGAGCAGGGGGAAATTTGTGGTGATCTCCACAGACTGCACAATTTTTCTCTTTCTGCTATGGCCAACTACATGCTACCTATGCTTAAAAGTTCAAGTTGGTCTCCCTCCCAAAAGAGAAAGGAGGAGTAATTTGAAGAACATATCTCTATTCATGTTATCAAGAAAAATGAAATATTCCTTTTTTAAAAAAATAGAAGAATTTCAATGTGAAAACAAAGAAAAAGGATCTTAAGAAGCAGAAGGGGTTCCTGACTTGTATAAGGAGGTTGCAGGGTGTCCCTATGCCCACCTTTGAACTGGACATTTCCAAGTATAAAAAAGCATATGTTCATTTAACTTGAAAGGTCTCTCATCTAAGTTCTCTGCAGAACTTCTCTGCCTTCTCATCCTCTGCAACAAATGTTAACTATTTGCAAATAGTTACCATGGGCACTGCAACATGAGACGACCAAATGAAATGTTTCTTAATATCCTTGGACACATGATAAAACCAATCCTGTCAACATAACTGCCATTCCTAAGAGAACCAGTGAACCATTCTCCCATTTGGCTGCAATTTCCCTCTTGTCTTCTGGCTTTGTTTTTAGGAACAATGTCAAGATTGAGAGGATTACCCTCCTCCAGCAGCACATATACTTTGCAGGTCCCTAGACAAGGGTTTCCCCATAGTACCAATTACTAGGTCAAAGATATGTAAGTGTATATATACCTCACTCATAAAAGAACAGGAAAGGCAAGAAGGAAGTAGAAGTGGAATAAAGTTATACATTATGGAGATACTGCTATGGGAGGAAATCCAAGAATCAGAGAGAGTTAGCATAACAGAGGAAAGGTGAATGATAAGTGATACAGGAACAAAAGAGAAGAGATATTGTCATTAGGGTATTTTACGGACTACCTGGACAGAAGGAAGAAACAGAGTAAACGGTTGTTGGAAATAGAGAAACTGGGTACTTTGGTAGAAATGGTAATAACTTTAAGAAGAAGTAACTAATTACTTGATCTTAGAATTTGTGAACAGAGAAGAAGAAAGCTGAGCTTAATCCGACTTGTACTCTAGATTTGGGGAAAGCAGATTTCAAAATGTTCAGGTTCCTAAGTGACAACAAACAAAATATGGTCAAAGGACCAAATTTTTGCAACTAGCAAAAACCTGAAGAAAATAATTAGGTTGAAAATGGGAGTCACCACAGAGCTAATGAAATAAAAACATTAGAGGAGGAAACACAGAAAATGTATTGTTTTAGAATACCAAATTTCTAGACTTAAAAAAAATTACATTTTCCCTACCACAGCTATACCAATAAGGATGGCTTTTGAAAATAAACTTTTTCAGGTTTCACTTGAAAAAAATGTTCAGGGAATGTCACCCCAAGAAAGATAGAGATAATAAGGTGTCAACAATTAAGTTCTGAAGAAACCAAGAAAAACAATTCTTATGAGATGGTGTTTAAAAAGACCAATGGGGATACAGAAGAACTCATCAACCAATTTAGCTCTTAATAAGACACCTACGGAAGATGGCAGGTTAAGTAACAGAGGATGAATACAAAAAGGTCAACATTTTACTTCTTTGCTAAGAATAGAGTGAGAAACATTCACTATCAGAATGACTTGAGGTCTGTCTAGGAAAGCTAAGCAAGGATCTGAAGACTTGTGCAGTTGTATTGGAAGAAAAGTATCAAGGAAGGGCTAGAGACCACTGGGTGAGTACATGGGACAATTGATAATATATAATGCAGAACTTTTCATCTTATTTTTCTTCGGTTTTCTTTGCCAAGGAGAACAGTGATTGGTATGGAAAGGACAGAATAAAAATAGTTAGCAGGGAGTTGACACCCAAGATAAGTGGTGAGAAAGTCCCTGGTTACATTTGACAAATTCAAGTCATCAAGCCAATATGAATCACATCCCATGGTACTGAAGGAACTGAAATATGCTTGCTCACCCACTGTCAATGACCTTTGAAAGACTGTGGAGAAATCTGTAACTCAAAATTAAAAAAAAAAAAAGAATGCTAAAAATTCATTAATCGAATTCTAAAAATAAAAAAGATTGTGGAGAATAGAAGCATCTCCACACTACAGAAAAACAAATGTCCTGATTTCCAAAAATAATTATATAGAATTTATAGAAATTGTAGAATCTACAAACTATAGGACAGTGAGCTCCGATTAATGAAAAAATTTTGGGACATATTAATTACAACAGGGATGATTAGTAACTGTCTTAGAAAAGGAAGTGGCAGTCACAAAGAGTCCATGTTGCTTTATTAAGAACAGGTCATACCAAAGAAGAAGGGGACTACAAGGGTAGAATATCATGTACACTGTCTGAGGTAATCATTAGAGCAGATTTGTTACTTAAGTGTTTTTATTTATTATAAGTGAAGCTTCAATCTGGGCATGTATTGAAATGTCTGTCACATGAAGACAAAAGGTTTCAATAAAAAAGAAAAAAAACATGGGTCATTTTCTTTTCTGATAGTGTAATTGAACTGATAGATTAAGGGAACTCTAGAGGTCTAGGTGGCCTAGATTTCTTCTTCTGAACATTTGACAAAATCTCTCATCTTGCGGAAAAGATGGAGGGATATGGGCTAGACAATATGATATAGTTAGCTGGATTCAGAAGTGGTTGAATGACTTACCACAGTATACAGTGGTTCAATGTGAACCTGAAAGGCTCTGGTGGAGCGGAACCCAGGATCTGTGTGTGGCCCTATGCTGCTGAACATTTTTATTAATGACTTGGATAAAGGCATGGACAATATGCTTACCAAGTATGAAAATGACACTCAGTTAGGAGGGAGAGGTTATATGTTGGGTGACAGAGTCAGGATCCCCCCCCAAAAAAAATCTAGACAAGCTAGAATACTTACTCAAATCTAATGTAAAATTTTATAAGATTAAATTTGATATCCAATATTTGGGCTCAAAAAATCAACTTTACAAACACAAGATGGGGAAGACGGTCATGGAATAGTTTGTCTGAGAAGGATCTGGGAAGAATAAGAGACCATCCCTGCCCTCTGGGAGCTCCCAGACAGAAAACGGTTCAAGTCAGCCAAAAATTAAGTGCTAAAGTGAGTAGTTAAGTGTGGTGAAAAGTCAGAGGCCAAAGAGACCTGGAGAAGTCAGAGAATGCTTTCTGACCGAGGGTTGGGTAAAGTGTTCCCTGTCAAGATAATCACACCCATAAGACAAATGATGAAATTGGGGCCGAGAGTGAGGAGGGAAATGATTGACCCAGTGTCACATAACAGTGCTGGGACTTTCATATACAGTCGAATATAAGGTTCTTGAGGGTAGGGGACATGTTTGTTTTTCCCTTTTATATCACTATCACTTGTATACTGTGGGCATTCAATAAATGCTTGTTAAATGAGTAAAGCTGGGTGTCTTCAAAGTCTAGTTCCAGAGTTTTTCTTTTACACCATGCAGCCCTCCCCTGCACCTCCTCCTCTTCCTCACTGCTAGCTAGGCTTACTTCCAGGGCTCTCTCCCACCCCTCTACATACACCCTCAGCTTCTACACCTCTGCTGCTTATGCTGCTGACCTTCATTCCAGCCTGGTCAAAAACTCATACTTCCCGGTGTAGCTCAGATCCTCCCTGACCGCCTTGGTCTACTGTGATCTCCCCCCCTCCTGTGACTGTAGTTCAAATCAGCCCCTCTGGACCCTGTCCTTTATGTCTTGGTCTGAATTCTCTGGTGCCATATCTCCCTAACTTGGGCCCAAAAGGAGCAGGTCATAGGATCACAGAATGCTAGAAGAAGGGAGGACCTAAAGTCCTGGTCCAGCCCCTCCCCTCATTTTTGTGGACCAAGAAGCTGGGGGGAAATAATTTTCACAGGGCCACATCAACAGCTAGTGTCAGAGTCAGGATGTGGATCCAGGTGTCCTGGCTCCAAGGCCAGCATTCCTCCTACCATACCAGGCTTCCTTCCCTGCTTCCCAGTGGGCACAGTGGAAGCTGAGGCCTGCATACCCGAGGCTCGAGAGCTGAAAGCAGCCTCAAGTGCATCTCCCACTCCAATTCTAGAGATCTTGCCATCACACAGCACTCCCAGCCCTGCCCTTCCCTCCCCAGGGAGCCACAGCAGGTGAGCCACGTCCTGCCCTCACCCTCATAAGTGCAGTAGTAGAAGACATTGAGGGCCTCCACAGCAGCAGGCCCCCGCTGCTTGCAGCCAAAGATGAGGTCGATCCATTCATGGAGGTGAGCAGACACATGCTCTGATTCCTGAGGGGGAGAGGTGGGGATGGCCATGGCGGGGTCACTGCACAGTCACACACACACACACCCCTCCTGAGCTTGGGACAGTGGGGCTGGGGCAGTGGTGGGAAGGGGAAAAGTCTGGGGTGAAAGGGGGTGGGGGGTTTAGGGTAGAATTGAGGACAGAAGGAAGAGGAGACCTAAGATTAATGGATGGATAATGCGTGGATGAATGGCCAGCTTAACTCTCCTCTGACTCACCTCTCTTCCTTTAACCTCATCCCCATCCCAGCCTTGATCCCTCTCCCAGAGTTCTACACTTGCACAGACAATACCCACTTACCAGGGCCTTTCGGTGCTGGTGAATAAAATCTTCCCGAGAATGGGCCCATCGGGGCAGTACCACATCACCCACCTTCTCATTGGTCAATTGAAGGCTACCCAGATCAAATCCTGGAGGGGACAGGAGGTAAGTGAGGGTCTTGCTTGGCCCCCCTGTCCTTGTCTTCCTTTGCCCGTGAGACTTATATCCCTCTCACTCTTCTTCCCACTTTTAGGTCCTATATCCCCTCCCATACCTCTCCCTGTCCCTTAGTTGTATGTCTCTTGCCTTCTCTTCCTGTCCCCAGAACCAGTATCATTCCCACTCCTTTGTCTGTTCCCCAGTCCTATGTCTCTCCCACCCCACAGCAATTGTTTTGCACCCCACCCCTAATCTGTGTGTATCTTCAATGCTGTCCCTGTCTTCCCACCCCAGTTCCATTTTCTTTTCCAGTCTTTGTGTTCAACTGTTTGCTGCTATCAGGCCTCCACAGCCCCTGGTCTCCCTCACCATTCTGGTTTTCTAGGAAGTCAGGCAAGTAGAAAAACTCAGGAATGAGCTCTTTGACATCAGCTGGACTCTCCAGGCGAGCCTGCCAGGCAGCTGCCACAGAGTGGAACTGCCGATCTGAGCAGTCAAATCTACAGGGGAGAAAAGACAGCTCTGTGAGGTGCATGGATATGACCAAGTCAGGACAAACTCAGGGGAATGGGCAGGTGGATTTGGAGGAAGAGGACCTAGATTTAACCCCAGCTCTTCCATTATGTGACCGTGAAGCAACTGGGGTCTCTGTTTCCTGGACTGAATAGTCTCTAACGTCCCTTCCAGCTCTAAGTCTTATGAAATCTATGAAACCCAAAACTATTTGAGCATACCCAATGGAAAGGGCAGATTTCTGTGAGAACCACATATGCCCAAATGCACAAACAAATGAGGGCTGTATGAGAAACATGGATTGAAGAAATGGAAAAACTGAGTCCCATGAGACATGGAAACACTAAACATGCCAAGAACAGAAAGACATGACTCTGTATTGGATAGAGGGAGGCACAGAGAGGCCTCAGGGACTGTGACAAGCCAGACCAGTCTCCTTCATAGGTGATTTGTAAAATTTGGAGAGTCACTCCCCTGGGCATCTCAGAGGGCTGACTCATCAAAGAGACCTGGAGGAGCAGGCAGAACTGAGAACCTGAGCTGGGAGAAGCAAGAACATTCAAAGAGCTCAGCACATGTTCAACATCTCAGCTCTGCAAAGTGTTGAGGGCTAGAGGCATTCTAGGTTTCGAATTTCCTGAAATGGATTTTGTTGGATTCTTTGTCTCTTAGTGAGATGGTGAGGTGGTCCTAGCCTCTGTCCTCAGTTTCTATCAGGATCCTTGGGCCTTCTTCTGGCTCTAGTCAGTACCTGTAGGTGCAGGAATACCTCTGCAGAGACCCATTCACTTATTTTTCTCTAATATGATCCTGGTTGAGTGGCCAGGAATCTCATATTGAATGACTGTTGTATTTTTTGGCTTGAAGAATTAAGCACAATGTCATATGAATAGAAACATCTGAAAAGCCTCACCATTTGTAGGGTATTATTCTTGCATTTGACTCTATTCTGGATACTCTCTATGAAGAACCCTTTAAGCAAGCATACATTTTCCTGATTTCTGTCAGTTGATATTGATAATCAGAGGATCCTCCCAGTGGTTATATCAAGGAATCTCATATGATCTTAACACACGCACAAGAAACATTTTGCTAGAGGACAGACTTTAAGGCAGTATCTTTTCCTGCATATTTAAATGCTTTAAAAAAACAACAATAAATACAATGAGATGCTGTATTCCTTACACCCTTCAGTCCACAGTAAGACCATGAAAGTACTGTCTGCAGTAGAAAAACCATCCCTAAAAGCATGTTCCCTTCACACATTTTCATCATCTACTGTTGACAAGTAAATATATTATTCTCATAAAGATTTTAGAGAGATGAAGAATGATATACAGATTCATGGTCTTAATATACCCCCTGTTTAGATATTAATACTATCTACGGTTTTCCCATTCTTTTTATTTCTTTCCTTCTTTGCGATATCAGCAAAGATTTCCTCTGTGCAGGTTTGCTCAGGTCCAGCTGCTCTTCCTAATTTCATCTTCTAAAATGCCATTTCTTCTTACTGACATCACACATTTGGACACGAGGTACTAGAAACTAGAAGCTGTGGTTCCAGCATCATCAATGATAGAACAAATTGCTACAGAAATACTAGGAGATCTCTTCTGCCCTCTGCCTACTTGCTGTCTGCCTTTCGTTTTTCTCTTTAAATGATCTGGGGATGAATTGGCTTTGTTAGATTTCACTGCTAAGCTTTCTGCACTCTTTTTTCCTCTCCTCTGTTTTGGGAGGCAATACTCCTCAATCTCCCACTATCTTCCTCCATAACATTTTACACATGAGCTTGACCTTTCAACTGATCTTGCCTTCGGCTGCCACATCTCTTTCTTGGCAGGATGGTCAAATATTTACTGACTGAGGTGAATCCAGGGCTCTTGAGGCTTCCTTTTTTAGCTAGTGTATTATTAGTTAAGTTTCTCTAAGAAATGGTGATAGTCAAAGTCAATGTTTTTAACCTTTATCCATTCCCCATTTTTCAGAGGCCTTTTAAAGCAGCTTGGGTTGAAGTTGTTCTAAGTACATGGGTAATAATTACATGCAGTTGGTCCTTCTCCTGTTGATTTTTTAAATTTATGTTGATTTTGACCTCTACTTTTCATACTTGATAGTCTGACCGCACGTATTCACTGCTACTTCTGAAATGAACCCCATGTTATTTCCTGTCTGTTAAGATACAGTAATTTTCATTTTACATGATGTTTTGTTTGCTGTTGCTTGTCCCCTTCCAACTCTTCTTGAAGAAAGTATGATGTATTCTAGGTAATGTACAAGTCTTTGACCTTTTTCATTTTTTAATCTTGGATCTTGTTTTCCAATAATTTTTTATTTGTGATTTTTTTATATTTTATCTTCCAATAATATGGGCCTGATTTCACTTTTGACTAGCACAGGAACTTTGACTTACTCTGTTTCTGACCTGGGCCAATTTGCTCTTCCATACAAAGTATATGACCCCAATGCCAGGGGCTCGCTGTCTTCTTAGTAGGGACACCTGATAGGGTCCTACTACAGCTCAGAAGTCCTGAGCTCAGATGACCCATCAGCCTCAGCCTCTCCCAGCAGCAGGGATTATGGGCACATGCTACCATGCTATGTACTCCAATATATTTTTCACCTGATCCTCCCCTGGACTCCCCTTCATATTCAAGTTCTTAAACATTAAGGAACATGCTGACTATGCTTCCTCCAAACTACACTCCATCCTCCAATCACATCCCACCCCCTCTATCTCCACAGTTTGGCTCACAATTCCCCATGCCTGGAATAAACTTTCATCTCCATCTGATGAAATCCTTCAATCCCAACTTGGTGCTACATCCTCCACAAAACACTCCCTGACTTGGCTAGGTAAATAGGCTCTCTTCCTTTTCATGTACTGCCTATAATGTTCTGCCTGAACCCTTCCCTTGCCCTCAGTCCCTCTCCTCTGCGTCACCATTCTCTGTGTACATGCTTTAACCCCACTGGACTAAATATGAGATATCTGACTCCAAGGCTAGATTTGTAGCTAACTTAGGATCACAGGATTTAGAGCTAAGCGGCCTCAGACATCGTTTAGTTTTACAGATGAATTCGAGGCCCAGAAAGCTGAAGGAATCGCCCAAGATCACAAAGGCAGTCAGGGAGTCAGATGTTTTGCTCCAAATCAGGCTCTTCCCATCATCATGCTGCTTTCCTACTATCTACTGTGGAGCCAGCACAGAGCTTTGTTTGCTAGATGGATTATTCCCCTTGCAGGAAGAAAAGTGGCAGCGCCTCCACATCTGGGCCCACGTCCTGCCCACATACCGGCCACTCTGCAGCTGGATATGCAGGGAGGTAAACGGCTCCATACGGATGAGGTAGTGCATGACACCTGCTGCGTTAGAGTAGTGGGTGCCATAATGGAACTTGTCGGTGGTGCCTGTGGGGTCCTCAAAGCTCTCATACCTGAGAAAGATCAAGGGATACGGAGTTTAGCAGGAAGCCCACCTCCCTGCCTCTCCAAGCCCTGCCAGGGGACCCGTATGTGGCTCACTTCTCTCGAACAAGCTGGGCGTGTTTGGAGTTCACCACTCCGATGGGCTTGGACAGGTCCCGAAACACAGATGGGTCATTCAGGTCCAGAGTCTCAGATGTATAATCCTGCAGGATCCAGGGGAACTGAAAGAGACAGATAAGGGGAAAATGTGATGGGGAATGAGGGCAGTGAATTCAGTCACAAAAAGCAGAGGGAGGCAGTGAGCCCTAATAGAGGAGGGTAGAAACTAGGAATCAAGCAGAGGAGCTGAGGACAAAGCCGGGGCGGGGGGGGGAGGGGGGGGGGAGGGGGGGGGAGAAAGAGAGGGGGCGGGGGCGACGGGGGGGGGGGGGGAGAGAGAGGCGGGGGGGGGGGGGGGGGGGGGGGAGGGGACAGAGAGGGGGGAGTGG
>NW_027185896.1:15966681-15968947 GCF_028583685.1 Petaurus breviceps papuanus | reverse complement strand
AGGAGAGAGATTCCTAGGGGACTGAGCTTGCCTGGGGGCAGAGGAAGAACCTTGATGGAGTGTCTCTGGGGAAGGTGTGGGGCTGGGATAAGGAAACTGTGGCTCATGTGGAGGTCAAGTGCTATGGGGGATGATCTGTGGTAAGCAATGAGAGTGCAGGCCCTGATTGAGCAGAGAGGAAGCTCTAGAATTAAGGAAGACAGAAAGCAAGGGCTGTGGACCTTACCACAGGGTACTGGGACAGGTCATTGTAGGTTCTCCCTGCAATGGTGTTGAGCTGCATCAGGTACTCAAAGTTGGAAATCTCTCGGTGGACCCATTTCTGGGAAGGAAAGAGCAAGAAGGGCAGATGTTCAAGGGGCACAATGCCCACCCTGCTGGGTCCCTCATTTGATTCTCTCATCTGGGTTCTTTGGTCTCTGCAGCACTCAGCTTCAGGAAGTGCTGTCCAATGTGTAGGGAAGTGGTGTGGAAGGACTAGCTGAGCCTTGGTAGGGGTGTAAGACTACAAGACTGTAAAACCCAAGCCCTCTTATCTCTTAGATGAGAATTCTGGAACTCAGGGAGGACAGATAAATTGTCCAAGGTCACCCAGGTAGGAAGTAGCAGAGCCAGAAATTCAACTTAGCCCCAAAGTTCTGTCCACTACCCAGCCTGTATTCTCCCACCTCCATGTCTGTGCTTACAAAGTTCCCTATGACAGAAATGCCCCCTGTTTGCCTGCGGCTGTCCTGAAAAGGCAATTCAAATACCATTTGCTCCCTGATACTCTGGGTCAGCCATGAACTCCTTTCTCAGATTCCACAGTAGGTGTCATTTGGTGATATTTGGTATAAAACTGCAAACTAGTTATCTGTGTATGAGCGTCATTCCTTTTACCAGACTGTGAATTCTAAGGGAGGGTAAGATCTGTATCTTATTTAAACTTGAGATCTCCACCCAGTGCCCTGGACAATTTGTTCCCAGTGCTTAAGAAATGTCTGTTATGCTACAAACCATACTTTGGAGATGGAGGAATGAGGGAGCAGGGGTGGGGTGGGGATGGAGGTAGGAGTAGCTTACCTGAGTCAGGCCAGAAGCTCGAAGCATCTCTTGTGGAGAGTGGCTTCCATAGTAGCCTTGGCTGGGGGGCCGAAGTCCCAGAATGCATGAGTACACCTTGTTCCGCACCTTAGAGGGAGGCAACCTGGTCAGAAGGTGGGACCACACAAGACCACGGAGCTCTGACCCCAGCCTCCCCTGCCCCAACATGGCCATGGACACAAGCTCATATATTGAGAAGACTCAGTGCCAGCCAAGAACCCAGAGCCACACCAAAGGGGGTGGGATCACATAAGAAACTGAGGGAATCAGTAAATTTTCCCAAGTATAGGAGGGGCCCCAATTTTGTGAAGGACAGAATACTGAGAATTCACACTCTTTGGGGAAAAGTCTTAAAACGGTTATCAGTGGCATCCTAGAGAGAAAGTATGGTAGGTGCAGTGAGTAGAGAGTTTAAACTTAATGGTATAGGGAGCTCCGGGGGGAGCCTCGATTCCCCACCTTTCGAGGGAAGTTGAGGAAGTAGTTGGCCTGGTCAATGAAGAAGAGCTCCAGGGCTGAGCGTCGGAGATTGTAACGCCGAAGGTGGACTTCTCGGAGCTGGGAGAGCGGCCGCCGGAAATCATACCCAATGCCTGGCGGACAGAGGCGGGTCCTTTCCCTTGGCCTGGTCCGCAGCCCCTGTCCACTCCCAGACAATCCCCTTCCCCACTATCCTTCTCCTTCTGCTTCCAGGGATTGTCATTATTTCTCTACCAGACTCACCCCTGCTGTTGCCTACCCACAGGCCTTATCACTGTTCTTTAGACTCTCTATTCTCTGCCAGGATGGTTCCCCTTCGTACCTCTCTGTACATTCACAGGAGGCTGGGAATAATCAAAAGGAAATGAACAGGGTCCAGTAAACCACTTTCATAGTACTACTATTGTGAAAAAAATCTGCACTAGGGACATGACCTCCATCCTTGAGGAAAAGTAGTTTCATGAGATGCTGGGATCGAAGCGTTTATAACCTGGTGGTAAATCTCCCAGTGATGAACCTATATGAATTTGGCTAGATTGTAAGCCCCTTGAGGACAGGCACTGGTGTCTTTTTCTTTTTAACTTCTCTTCTCCAACACTGAACACAGAGTCTTAGACATCATAAGCACTTAATAAACTTCCCAATGATGAGCCTACCTGAACTTGGCTAGATTGTAAGCCCCTTGAGGACAGGCACTGGTGTC
>NW_027185896.1:15880237-15966671 GCF_028583685.1 Petaurus breviceps papuanus | reverse complement strand
ATCATAAGCACTTAATAAACTTCCCAGTGATGAGCCTATCTGAACTTAGTTAGATTAAAAGCTCCTTGAGGACAAGTGCTACATCTTTTTAATTATAACCTCTGTACACTGAACACAGAGCTTTAGATGTTGTAGATATTTAACAAATGTGGGGCTGAACTTTCACTAGTCCCAGTTTGTACCAATTTGGTAGGACTTGCTGGAACCCGTACTCTGCAGGCCTAGCTTTGGGAAACCCTGGGTCATCCCCATGTCCTGAGAAGATACTGAAGCAGGAAGTCAGAAGAAGAAGAAGAATAGTGAACATTTCTATGGCACCTTAAGGTTTACAAAGTGCTTTACTTCCATTCTCTCCTTTGATGCTACAGTAGCTCTGTGAGTAGGCAGAGCTGGAATGGTTATCACTGTTTTACAGAAAAAGAAGACCCAGGCACAGAGAAGCAGACTTGCCCAAAGAAGTAGTAAATAGCAGACACCAAAGAAGCATGGGTGGCTTATGCCTCCAGGCCTGGCCCAGGCTCCTGGGCTCCCCTGGTACTCACCTTCTTCTGTCTCCTCCTTTTCTATGCTGCAGTCATAGAAATAGAGGTGCTGGGTGGTCACTTCAAGACGGCCTGGGATTACAGCCACAATCGTGATGAGCTGGCAGTCCTCCCACAGCACCAGCTTCTCCTGTTGTCCACCAGGCTCTGAGGACTCCGTGCTAAGAAAAAAGGGGGTGAGCATAGGGACAGACGAGAGGAGCCAGGCTCCAGGAGGAATCCCACCCCCTTGGTCCCTGACACAGAAAGTTTTTAATTAGGGCCAGTTAACTTAAATCAGATGCTTTCTTGGTTCTCTAGTCTGTGCCCACTATGGTGCCCCCTGCTCACACTGTGTCCAGTACAGTCAGCTCCTCCTCTCCCAGCTGGTCCTCCTCCAGAGTGCTGACCTTGGCCTCCTTGGCCACAGTCAGAGGCAGGGAATCCTCTGTGGAGGGTGTCAGGTGGTCTGCAGCACCTGTGAGCAAGATATCAATCAACAAATCGTTATTAAGCGCTTGCCACATGCCTGGCACTCTGCTAAGCACAAAAGACACAAAGAAAGGCAAAAACAAATTCAGTCCCTGCCCTCAAGAGGCTTATGTTCTAACGGGGAAGACAAAATGAAAATGGTTATGCACAGTGTGGGTGGAAAGTAAGCTCAGGAGGCATTAGCAGTCCAGGGAAGGGAGAGAGAAGGCCGCCAACAGAAGGTGGAAGCTGATCTGACTCTTAAAGGATACCAGGGAAACCCGGAGGTAAAGGTGAGAACTGAGAACCTTCCAGGTATGGGAAACATCTGGTAAGAAGGCACTGAAGTAACAAGGAGCACAAGAAGGCCAGGGTCACTGCATATGGAGGGGAGCTGAGTATAAGAAGACTGGAAAGGTAGAAAGGGCCAAGGCTGTGAAGAGCTTTAAAAGTCAGGGAGAAGACTGAAGATGGCTGGTTTGGGGCAGGAAGCCAAAATCTGAAACTTAGTCTGCTTTCCCTCCCTGCCTGAGGAGGGAGACAAGAAAGAGGAACAGACCTCAGAGCGGGGAGGGAGAGGAAGAAGTGAGATTAGAACTCTTGATTCCTGGTTCTCCCAGCCTCTTCTGAGGGCTCAGGGCTTCCATCTCCTTCCTGAATCCAGGGCTTTCATTCCCTAGAAAGGGCCCTAAGGGATTAGAAAGCACCTGGAATTTCAGTTTCAGCCCCACACTTACCCAGATTATCTCGAAGGGCACTGGCCTCACTGTGCTGGTCAAAGTGATAATTGGGCACCAACTTCAGCCGCATCCGGGAGTAAGTCTCAGCACTGGATAGCTTCCATCGAGGAGGAGGGGGATTCCTATAGGAACAGAGGAGAGAGTAAGGGGAGAGTGGGGGACAAGGGGCCAGTATGATGGTTTTTCATTTCTCTTTTTTTCGACTGAGTCTCTTTATCTCATACAGGAAGTAAGTGGCCTCTCATAAGCCAGATCTTGCTACTGATTGTCATGGGGGTTTGCACTGGCTACATTTCCAGCCTGGACCTGTTTACCACATTGGTGCCTGCCTTCTTGACGCCAGACTTCGTGTGGTCACCTAACTGCCTTTAGCCTTTCTGTAGCTCAGAACTCCCAAACTCAAGCAATCCACCAGCTTCAACCTCCCCAGTGGCAAGGATTATAGGCATGTACCACCATGCCAGGCATAAGGGGTCAATAGTGAGCCACAAAAAGTCAGGCAGGGGGGTGATCCACAGGGAGAGAGATGTTGCCAAGCCTGCCTCCTCAGGTTCAATGACTACTGCAGCTCTCCAGCAATTAATTTCTCCTATTCTGGAAAGCTATGTGCAGTTCCCCGGCCCCTTAAGTCAGGTCCCTTCACTTCTTTAGACTACTCTCCCCACCCAGAAAAAAATTTCCTCCTGTCTATTCAACCCTCAAAGCCCCTATAATCTTACCTCTGAGCCCAGGCAGAGCGGGGTGCAGTGAGCAGACGTCCCAGGGCCTTCCAGTGCAGCAAGGCTATGGCTTGCTGGGAGGCCAGCTGCTTTTGAACACTGCTGTAACGCTTTCCCTCGGACCGGCCTCTCTTCATTACTGGTTCCAGTACCAACTCCTAGGGGAAAGTAAGGGGCCTGGTAAAGCAGGGACCAGGGGCCTCCAGGCAAAGCATCCTCAACCTTAAATAGTGCTTTGCAGACCTAGCTATCACTCATTCTCTACAATGCCCTCTTCAGAGTCACTGAGAATGTCAACAATAGAGAGCTTAGCAATAAACTAGTTGATTTGATAGATGAGGGGTTGGGTCAGAAGCTAAGGCCAGAGATGGGATAATTGCCCAAGGTCACACAGATAATAAGGAGCAGAGACTGAATTTGAACTTGAATCTCCTGACTCCAAATCAAACGATCTTTCTGTAACATCTCAACGTGTAACCCTGAAATAGCCTCCCTATTCCTACCCATCTACTGTCCACCTTCCTGAAGCCTCCCTTGGTACCTCCAGGCCACTCACAGTGCTTAGCATAGTTCCTGACCTGGAGTAAGGGCTTAAATAAATGCTTTTTCATACATTCACTAATTTCTCTCCTTCTTGAGGGCCCTGCCAACCACACATTATAATATTGGATTTGATATTATGATACAGTCAGTTTAGTAATTTAGGATAGGTCATCTGGCACTAAGTGACTTGTGTTGAGTTCTCACCAAAAAAGAGAGGGAAACTTCAGAGAGCAGAGTCTGTGTGGAATTGAATTCAACACTGGATTTGGAGTCAGAGGAACTTACTAGCTGTGTAATTTTTAGACAAGTCACTTCCCTCTCTCAGTTTCCATCTCTATAAAAGGAGTGTGTATTAATCCTCCAATCAACAACTTCTTCATCAAAGTTGCAGAATAAAAAGTAACTCCACATAAATCATCAGCCTTTATGTATATTACCAATAGTACTCAACAAGAAGAAAAAGAGAAATTCCATTCAAAATAACTACAGGCTATATAAAATGCTTGAGATTCTTCACACAGGAATTATATGGGTAAAACTACAAAGTACTATTTATAGAAATACAGACAGACTTAAATAATTGGAAAGGTATTAGCTGTTCATGGCTAAAGGTGTCATTACCATAAAAATGACCATACTACCTAAATTTATTTATTATTCAGTGCTGTGCAAATCAAATCACCAAAAGGCAAATTTTATAGAATTAGAAATTATAACAAAATTTATTTGGAAGAACAAAAGGTCAAGAATCTCAATAGAAAAAATGAAAAAAAAGTGAAAAAATCTTAAAGTATATTATAAAGCAAAAGTTATCAAAGCCCTTTGTTATGGGTTAAAAAATAGAAAAAGATATCAATGGGCTAATCAGGCAGAGGAGAATATGAAATAGTATAGAACTCAATAACCCAGCTTTGATAAAGTGAAAAAATAAATTAACTCTCTTATTTGATAAGAGCTGCTGGGAAAACTGGAAAGTGGTCTAGCAAAAATTAGACTTAGACCAGTATCTTATACTATATTCCACACTAAATAGATATATGACTTAAATATCAGAAATTTTCAAAAATATAAAAATAATACAACTTTAAAAATGAATAGATAAGCAAATCATATATCTTATAGCTACGGGTAGGGAAAAATTTTTGTAGGGATAGTTAGTTTTGCTTATATGAAATTGAAAAGCTTTTATACAAGAGGGGAAGGGAATAAGTATGTAATGCATAGTATGTGCCAGGTACTGTTTTTTTTTAAGTACTTTAAAAACCCCACAAATGAAACCAATGCATCCTTAATACATGAACAAAATTATGCAGTTAGAATTAGAAGGGAAATAGTTAACTAAAAAAATCTTTGCAGAAAGTTTCTCTGATAAAGGTCTGCTATGCAAGATATATAGGAAACTGATTCAAAATATGTAAGAACAAGAGGTATTCTCAATAGATAAATGGTTAAAAGATATGAAGGCATGTAGTTTAAAAAAAAAGGAAGCAAGCTATCAACAACCACATAAAATATGCCTCAGATCACAATTAATAAGGGAAATGCAAATTAAAACAACCCTGGGGTTTATCTATTGGATTGACAGAGATGACCAAAAAAAAAAAAAACCAAAGAAAATTTCAATTTGGGGGGAGGATGTTAGAGAGCAAGCATATACTGCTGTGCACTGAAGCTGTGAAATGACCATTCTGAAAAGCAATATGGATCTATACCCAAAAAGTTACTAAACAGTGCATATCCTTTGACCTGGTGATACCACTCCCTAATAGGGAGACATAATAGTCACTCCAAGGAGGTCAAAGAAGGAAGGAAAGAGCACAAAAGTGTAAAATATGCTCATAGAAATACTTTCTGTTGTGGCAAAAACAAACAAACTAGAAAATAAGAAGAATGGCTAAACGGTGGTATACAGATGTAATAGAATATTAATGTACCGTGTGAAAAACCAGGAGAAAAGTTTATTAAATGACCCTAATAAAGTCACAGTTAACAACTCTGAAAGACTTCAGAACTTTGATCAAAGCACTGACCAACTAGGACTTTAGAAAACTGATGGTAAAACATGCCTCCCGCTTCTTGGCAGAGAGGTGTTTAAAGAGGTTCGAAATGAGACATCCATTGTGAAACACGGCCAAAGCATTGGTTCTGTTTATTGACTGTATTTATTTGTTGCAAAGAAGGACTGGATAAATATGCAAAAAGAAATAACAAAAAGAAAAAACCAATGAAAAGTTGGCAGATTGTCTTCCCTGAAGCCAGAGCAAAGACTAGGCAAAAGGCCAAGTGAACCAAGAGTGGAATGAAACCAGGAACTAAAAGGTCAGGATCATATGCTATGTAAGCTTAAGGGGCAGGGGGAAAGGAATAAGAACCCACTATGTGCCTGCCCCTGCGCTAAGGACTTTAAAAATACCATTTCATTTCATCCTCACTACAACACTGGGAGGTAGATGCTTAAGCAAGTGGAATGAGAAAGAAAGCCTTTTTTCAAAGGTTTGTTAAAGAAGTTGAAAGACAAAAAAAACACAGCTTCATGGGACTATTAATTTAGAGATGGGGGGACCCCACAGTGCAACCCCCTCACAGAAGTATTCAGTGGTAGGGCTGGGATTGGACAAGGTCATCGAATGTCAAATCCAGTGCTGATCACACTGCTTCTCATAACCTACCAAAAACAGCAGTATCCATCAGAGACCTCACGTTTGCTCTCAGTAGCTGTGCTCAAATCCATCCTGCTTAATTCATGGGGGATGGTTTAACATCTCACAGTGTAGGACAATGCATTACCCTTTACCACCAGCTGGCGGCGTTGTATGCAAATTACAGAGACAATGACTTAAACAGAAGACACCTGAGTGCAGAGGAGGAGAGGCCCCCAGCACACAGGTGATAAATCTCCCTTCTCCCTCAGGAGGATGGGAATGTAAGCATCAGCTCCGCCTCATCCCTAGGTCCTGTGGACGGGAATAGGATTCCTCCCCACCCCACACCATCCTCCCTCCCTCCACTGAGATGCAGCAGGGCCGGGGACCCGGGGCAGAGTCCTGGATTCAGAGTCAGAAGAGCCAGCTCTGCTCCTGACTCCCTGGGCGTCCCCGGGCCAGTCATGCCCCTCTGTACAATGAGCCAGTCCGGCGGCAGTCAGGAAGTCCCTTCCACCTCCACAGCCTGTGATCTGAAGGAGCATTTGCCATGACTCTCCACGGCCTCCCTCGATTAGCCAAGAGTTTGTATTTTTAAAAAAAGTTTGTATTCAGAAACTTGGTGGTGGATCAGAAGACATATGTAGTGCTTGGCATATTAATTAATTGCTATCTAACTAATATTGACTAATATTTAATTCATATAGACCAATCTTTCATTAATACTTATTAATATTGATCTTTAATACTTATTAATATTGATTAATAATTAATTAATATTAATAAAAGCACATATTCATATCAACTGCTATTATCATCGACTTCCTTTTTCTATAATGGTGGCACCCTGCTGGGGAAACTCACTGCAAATCTAAAAGCACATTATAAATGTGAGTTATCGGGGCATCTAGGCGGCACAGTGAATAGAGCACTGGCCCTTAAGTCAGGAGGACCTGAGTTCAAATCCAGCCTCAGACACTTAACACAAAAAAAAACCTAGTCGTATGACCTTGGGCAAGTCACAACCCCAATTGCCCTCCAAAAAAAGAATAAATGTGAGTTATCATCAGCATCACCATCCCTTGCAGGGGTGTCATAACCTGAATGGGATCACAGTAATTCAGCACTGGACAGGAGTGCCAGCATCACTTAGTTCAGCTCACGCCCTAGCAGAAAACCCTTCTACACCACCCCTGACCAGCCGCCATCAAGCCTCCACCTGGGCTGCCTCGGCGAGGAAGAACCGTGTCCCTTCCCAAGGCAGGCCCCCTTCTACTGTGGGACAGCCCCAGTGGTGAGTTAGCTGTTCCTTACATGGAGCAGCCATCAATCTCTCTATCACTTCTACCCTTTGCTTTCTGTTTGAGTCTCTGGGGAGGCTGAGAAGGACGCCTCTTCCTCATTACAACCCTTCAAATACTTAAAGACATAAACTGTGCGTCCCCTGAGTCTTATCTTCTCCAGGCTTAAAACAACATTGTTGTTTAGTCATTTCAGTCATGTTCAACTCTTCATAACCCCATATTTGGGATTTTCTTACAAAGATACTGCACTGGTTTGCCATTTCATTCTCTAGCTCATTTTACAGATGAGGAAATTGAAGTTAACAGGGTTAAGTGACTTGCCCAAGGTCACACAGCTAGTAAGTGTCCGAGATCGGATTGGAACTCAGGTCTTTCTGACTCCAGGCTCAGAACTCTATCCACTTCACCACTTAGCTGCCCTAAACACGGGCTCTTTCAAATGGTCCTCAAATGCCAAGATCCGAAGTCTATCACCATTCTCTGGACATGCTCTGGCTTGCTAATGCCTTTCATAAAAGGTGGGATCCATATGGCTACAACATCCCAAGTATAGTCAAACCAGGGCATAGTACTGGGGACTATCACTGCCTTTGTTCTGAACTCATCCGTCTTTTCCAATGCAGTTTCCTGTTAGTACTTTTGGTTGCCATGTCATGTGACTGACTTGTATTCAGCTTGTGGTCCACTAAGTCTCCCTGAGTCTTCTGGTCATGCATTATCCTGCCGATCTCAATGGCTGCCCCAGCCTCCCAATACCCAGGAACCTGGAAGAGGTGCCAGCTCTCAGTCCGCTCTCGATCCCTCCGAAGGCTGCTGCTCATGAGGGCATCATAGCAGGAGTTCCAAAAACTAGACATGTGGTCATGGCTCCTCGCATAAGTGTCCATCTCAAACTGGGACATGGTAGGTTGCACCTGGGGAGGGGAACATGGGACCTGAGATGAAAAAAATGAGTCCAGAACAGCCTAGGCCAGGGCAATGCCCCCAAGCCCAAGAAAAACATGGTGAAGGGTAGGGAGGAATGGATGAGCAGCCCTCCAATTCCCCCTCCTCCCCATTTTTAGACCACTCTCTTCCATTCCCTCTTTTTTATTTCTCCATGCCCTCTCTCCACTTCCCTCTCCTGCCTCCGTCCTCTCTGCTTCACCCCAACTAGCTCTCCTACCCATCTGATTCCACTCTCTTTCCCCCTCCTTCTTTCCTCTGGCTTACATCACTGTTTACCCCATCCTCACCCCCTATCTAGTCTCTTTTCCACTGGTTTTTCCCTCCAGACATCACTCCCTGTCCAGAGTCACAGAATAGTCTGATGTTAGAGAGAGAAGGCATCTTGGAAATCATCTAGTCCAAACTTTCATTTTATGGAAGAGGGAAATTCAGGTACAGTGAGGGTATGACACTCAGTAAATTAGTAAGAGAGTTGGGACTCAAACCCAGATGCAATAACTTCCCCAAGTCCTTAGTTCTTTCCATTGTCACTAGACCATGCTACCCTTTATCCCCAGGTCTCTTCTTCCTCTTTGTCCCTCCCTGTCCGTCTCCTCCCCACCAACTCTTCCTAACCCCTGCCCTCTCCATCCTCCCTCTAGTACCCATTCCCCCCATATTTCCAGGCACGAGGTCCAGCAGGTACCTGTTTGTCAATGAAGAGGCGCCATTCTGGGGATGTGCAAAAAGCTTGGAAGTCCTCGTAGAAGGTAGGGCTGCCATTGGTGGGTGGCAGGGAGGGCAGTCCCCACTGCAAGCCCAGTGCTGTGTAGGCCCTGTCCAGTAGGGTCCGAACCAGAGGAACAAGCCAGGAGCAGCGCTCAGATTCTGCCTCTAGAGCTCGGGCCAGGGGGGCCTCCAGCTTGGCCAAGAGATAGCAGGCTTCCTCCCTCCTTGGTGGCACTGCTGTTTGCAGCAGGCCATGGAGCTTCACATAGGCCAGGGCATGAAGCTGGAGGAGAGCACAGTTTAGGGGTGGATAGACTACACCACACGCAGGGAAGGGGAAGGATGGGTAGGACCACACATGCAGCAGGCCAAGGCAAAAAGGACCCTCAGGGCACTATGGCACACTGAGCAGAGTCCATTCTAAGGGAGCTGCTCTTTGGATGGGCTGCTTTTAAATACTAGCTCATATGAAATCTGATTTAAAAAATTTTTTTAATTTTTAAAATTTAAAAGTTTTGCTGAAATGTTTCTTCCCCCCCCCCTTTATCCTTTTGGAAAAAAAAAAGTCTTTGCTATAAGATAGACAGGAAAACTGAGGCCCAGAGAGGGAAGCAATTTAACAGGTAGGTAGTGGAGCTGGAAGGAGGAGCCAGTGAGATCAGAGCTCCCCTTGCCCGTGATGGCAGGACAGGGCTCCAGGGGTTGCAGGTTAAGACAGAGGGAGGCCTGCAGGATAAGGACCCCCTTTTCTTCCCTCCCCTGCCTATTCCTGGGCCTACTCACCTGGCTGTCTTCCAATAGCATGTAGCCAAGGACAAGGCGCAGTCCAATCTGTGCCATCTCCCGGAGGTCAGCAGCACCATTGGTCAGATGCTGCCACACTCCTAGGTGGTCCAGGAGGCTGCTCACGCCTTCAAAGAGCTGCCAGGGAAAGCCATGCGGTCAGGGAGTGGGATGGGTGCCCAGGAACTCTCAGAGGACATGGGCGGGGCTCTGAGACCCAAGGGGAGGAGCTGGAGTGAGCAGAGTGGTTATGGGGATAGGCAAAGGTGGGGAATCTGGCCTTAAGCCTCCGAAGATCATCTACATATTTGAAGACTCAAAGGCGGGGGGGAAGCTAGGTGGTGCAGTGAATAGAGCACCAGCCTTGGAGTCAGGAGGACCTGAGTTCAAATCCAGCCTCAGACGCTTAACACTTATTAGACGTGTGACCTTGGGCAAGTCACTTAACCCCAATTGCCCCTCCAAAACAACAAATAAAAAAAAAAGAGCAAGCAGGACATATGATGGCAGGGGACGGATCATCTGGTCCAACCCCTTGTTTTATAAATAGGAACAATGAGGATCTGAGAGTTTGAATGGCTTGCCTACAGGTACAAAGGTACGTCATTCACAAATACAATAATAATAGGTAGATAGATGGATAAATACATAGATATATGGATGGATGGATGGACAGATGGATAGATGAATGGATGGATGGATAGATAGATAGGTAGATAGGTGGATGGATGATGTATAAACAGATGGATGAACAGATGACTTCTACTGATGGAGCCTGGCACCTGCTTTTCAACTTATAGCCCTGGAGATCTGCCTAGGGTGGGGGGACACAGAGATTAAGTGACTTGCCCAGGGTCATAGTCAGTAATTCTTCTTAGTCCAAGGCCAGCTCTTTCTAGTGACGACACCATGCTCATGACCTCCTGTTTATGCTCAGTAGGATTTAGAGAACCACTGCTTATATGGGAAATATGGAACAACATCCATAAAGCCAGGGGCACCCACTGAGGCTGAGTAGTAGCATCCTGACTGAGTGAAAGCAAGTGGCTGATAACAGAACCGAGAGGAGGGCCTGGGAGGGGAGAAGTGGGAGGGAGACAACATGCCCATTTATAGGTATATAGAAAATCCATACAAGTGATTTGGAGGGAAAGCATTAGCATCTGGGGGAACCATGAAAGAATTCCCATACAAGGTGTGTACCTGAACTAAGCTTAAAGGTATTCTAAGGAAGGAAGACATTCGAGGCATGGGGAATGGTAGAGAGATGTGAGAAGGATTCTGGGTATATAAAGAGTGGGAAGAAGAAGGCTGGATGGTGGGCTGCATCATGAGGTTAGTAAAGGGGATGATGTATCCAAGCTGGTAAGTAAACAGAGCTGAGATTCGAATCCAGGTCCTTCTGAATGCAAAGCCCTTGCCCCCAAGCCACAATGCCTCCTAAGGACCAAGGCCTGAGCATTTGCAGAACCATGGAAGATCAAACAAAGCCTTCTATACACTCAGACAGACACAATGGCGGGCAGACACATACCCAGAGCGGCTGAGTGCCCACACCCGCTCCATACCCCCCTCCACGCCCTCCCTCTCTCTCTCTCTCTCTCTCTCTCTCTCTCTCTCTCTCTCTCTCACACACACACACGCGCATGTACCTTCTCACTCCACAGAGCCTGGTTCCCATGGCCCTCAGAGTGCAGAAAGTCCTGTAGCAAACGCAGGAGCTTCAGCACATGGTGGGTAAGGCTGGGCAGGGCCACAGGCAGGGCTTCCTGAATGTCGGTCAGGGCTGAATCCAGCATCATCTCGAGGAGGCTAGGAATAGTGAGACATAGACAGGGTTTCTTCCCTGACCTCCCAAAGCCCACTATTCTCTTTCTACACTGACACCCTGAGCAGTTGTCAAAGTCTCTACTTAGATATGCCTTTCCTAAGTCTCTTCTCCCGATGCCACCCTCTTATCCTTTCCTTAGGACCCTGCCCTGCTCTCTCCCAGCATCCTCCTCAGCCTCTTCCCCTTGTCCTCCAGTATGCCTCTCAGCCCTGCCCTTCTCCCTAGTTTTCTAACCTCTGATCATCTCTAGCTGTCTCCCTAACCCCTATTCCTATCCTTCAATACCATTCATCTTATTGCCCTCTCCCAACAATTTTTGCCAAACCCTGACCCTCTCTCTCCTGTATTTGCCAATTCCTGATCCTTTCTCCACAATGTATCCTTAACTTTACCTCCTGTCTCCCAGCACTATGGCCTTCCACCTCTTCTGGGCCTCTCTTCCTCTAGTGGCTCTGCTCAGACCCTGCCCCTCTCCCCCAGCATACTCAAGCCTCAGCCTCCCTCCTCCAGTGCTTCCCTATCTCACCCATCCTAGCCTTTCCCCCACTCAGTGACCCCTATACCCTTCCCTCCCAGTCCCGTGGTTCTAGATACAGCTCTTGACAAGTCACCAAACTGGACCCTGGAGAGCCTTACCTGCGCTTGATCTCATCAGGAGGACGCACCAGCTCCCCAGCAGCCCCCAGTTTTGTGAGGACTGAGAAGACCTGGCCCCGTTCACGCCATGCGGCCTCATCGTCACCCTCCACCCCGCGCCACGTCACCGAGAACAGGATATTGGTCAGCAAATTGCATAGTTCTTCCTCCGGGGCTTGCTAGTGGTAAAATCATGATAGAAGTTCAGGGGGATGAGAACAGAGGCTCCAGTCTTGGCCCCACTAAGGAGATTCACCTGCTTCTTGTTCCCTGCCTTGGGAGAGGAAGACTAAGGCACAGACAGGCTCCTGCCCAAGAGCTCCCATAAGGGCCACAATGGAGCAGGCATCATGCCCCACATTTGGAGGTAGGGCCCAGGAGACTGAGGCAAGGGTAGAGAGGTGGGGGCAGTCCAGTCAGTGAGCAGCCAGCCCAGGAGGCAGATAAGGGGACAGGGGAAGAACTGTGGATAGAGGCCTATTCCTTAGCCCATGATCTTGTGGGATGACAATGCTACTGATGTCATAACATCACCATAGAGCAGCTGTTCTTAAGCTGGGGTCCGTGAACTTTAACATATACATTCTGATAATTATACTTCAATATGACTGGCTTCCTTTGAAATCTTACATATTTTATGCATTTAAAAACATGATTCTGAGAAGGGTCCATAGGCTCCAGCAAGCTGACCAAGGGGTCCTGATATTAAAAAAAGGCTAAGAGCCCCTCTCTAGAATCATCCTGGATTCACCAAATAAATGATCATCACAGATCTCTTATAGAATCATAGAAATATTAAGAACTATCAGAGAATCCCTTCTGATTCCTCAGAGGATCCTCACACACATTATCCTTATACTTACTAGAAGCCATTTCAGGAGACCATCCAGTCCAGCTCTCTGTCTTCCAGGATGGTGACTGTCTAAACCAGGCAGTCCCAACTTTTCTAGAGCTACCAGCCTCTATCACCACTGCTAGATAGTAAGCAGCATCCATTTCTAGAGCTCTTAAAGGATGATAAAGCCCTCTCCTTACAACAGTCCCATGACAGAGACAGTTCAAGGATTTTACCCCCATTTTACAGAAGAGAAAAACAGACTTTGAGAAATAACATGACTTGCTGTAGGTCTCTGACTCCAACTCCAATATTCTCTCCACCATCTAACACTGCCCCATTATGTGAAAGTCACAGATTTGGGCGCTATAGGGAACATGATGGTTAAGACAAGACCCTGGACCTTTAAGAACCTAAGTCTAGTTGGAAAAAGACTGGATAAAAACACTTTGATAACCATGGAAGACAGCCATAACCAAGTGGTCATAAAGAATAAATACCAGCCAAGAGGTGCAGAAAGTGTAAGCAAAAAGAATTCAAGAGGGAAAGATCAGTATAGATTGGGGTAGCCATCCAGGGAGGGCGTCCTGGAGGATCTGGGCCTTGAAGGGTAGTCAAGATGAGAGAGAGTGAGTGAGAGACAGACAGACAGACAGAGCGAGAGAGACAGACATAGAGAGAGAGATGATAAAAAGGGAGGCAGAAGTTCATAGCATGGGGCCAGCCAGGCCCCATGCACTCTGCATCCCCATAGCATTAGGACTGTGTGGACTAGAAGAGGTTTTTACTTATCAAGCAGGTTAAGGTGATATCCTCCTTTGAGAGGCTGAGACTCGTCCCTTTCTGGACCATTACCAGGGTCTCCGTTGTGCCTATTCAATAGTCCTTCCCTTATTCCAGGCTGAATGAACCATGCCCCTAATTTACCCCCTTGAGACCCGTTCCCCACAAAGGCCTGACCTGAGGGTTGCTGGTATTGGAGGTATCATCCCCAAGGCTGGGCTCCTGGAAGCTGGTCTCGTCCAGAACATTGGAGAGGCTGGAGCTGTGGCGGCCCCGGAGGGGTGGGAAAGGCCGTCCCCCTTCCAGCGGAGATGGTGTGCTAGGTAGGCTGACGGGGGTCAGGTTCTCACCACTACCCACAGTGGCCCCAGACCCTGTGCTAGCCAGTTCTGGGCCCAGGTCAAAAGGTGAACAGAAGGGTGAGAGCGGCTGGTAGGTAGCTTCTAAAGACGGTGGGTCACTGGGGACCACGGCAGAGGAGGAGGAGTGTCTCACACTGTCGGAGGAGGAGTGTCTCACACTGTTGGGAGGTGAGGCCTCGGTTTCTGGAAAACTCTCGGAAGACTCAAGAGAGGCCTCAAAAGGCAGAGGCAGGAAGACATCGCTGCTCAACTCTGCAGGGGCTGGCTCTGGGGGGTTTGGCGAGGGGGCAGCAGGGGCTTCTCGGACGTACAGACGTGTTAGGATGTCCTGCCAGCCCACCTGCCGGGCCAGCTGCCGCACCATATCTGGCTGCCCATAGATCAGGTGAAACAGCTGCATGGGATTAAACCAGCATCTCAGCTCCCATTCTTATAGCCCCTCAAGTTTGACAAAATACTCTCCTCACTTCTGGGAGGTGGAAGTGCATTGTAGTGAAAAAGAACACTGGAGAATAAACTCCAAACTCCCAGATTCAAACCTTGGTCCTGCCTCTCACTTACCTGTGTGACCCTGGACAAATTATTTAACTGTCTGAGCCTGTTTCCTCATACAGAAAGTAAAGGGCTTTCAGCAGATGGTCTCTCAGGCTCCTTTCAACTTTAAAACCCATGATCCTACAATAAATGTTCTTGACCCCACTTTACAGAGTAGAAAACTGAGGCTCACAGAGCCTTAAAGGTTGTTCCAACTACACACAGCTAATAAGTGACAAAGCCAGGATTTGAACACAGGTCTTCCGAACCCCTCTCTCATGGGATCACAGCTTTAGGGACCTTAGAAATCACAGGCTCCGAAGGCCACAGCTCTAAGCTGGAAGGGCCCTCTGAGGGGGGCTGAAGATGAAGAGGCTGACACCTGATTCACTCACAGTCATCACAGCTTGTGGGGGCACATTTAGCTTGCAAAGCACTTTCCATACATTATATCTCATTTGATATAATGGTCATGGAAGCAGTAAGTGGGAAACGCAGGATTTGAACTCCTGTCTCCCTAGGTCTTCTTGACCCCAAGCTCAGGACTCTATTGACTACAACAAGCTGCCTCTCACTGTGCCAGTGGTGATGGGCTCCGTGTTTGTCTAGGACAATCCTGATCATTCTATCATCTCACCAGAAAGGAACTCAAACTCTCTATATCACCCTATTCGGAGACTTTGGCAGCATCTACCCACCATTGGCTCATTTTCCTTGCTTCTCAAATCTCCCTTTCCACTCCACCCCCTGCCTTCTTTCCATGACACCAACTTGCTTCTGAAGAGGGTTGAAAGAGGGGGGAAGAGAAGGAGAAATGGTACGGGAGGCATGGGCATCCTGTCCTGGTCTCCAGTTAGCCCTTGGGCTGGTCTCTTCCCTCTTAACCCTTTTTTCTCCTTTCTGGGTTCCTGGGTCACAGCCCCCTTTCCCTTCGCCTGTAGTCCCCACTCCTAGGAGGACCCAGCTTGTACACTCACCTTCCTACACATGTCCAGGCGGACACTGAGCTGGGCACGGTGGGACAGATATACAACAGCTACCAAGTCCTTGAGGTTTGGGCAGTCTGTGAGAGCAAATGGAGGATAAATGGCTCCTTGTGTGTTAGACCACTAAGCCCCCCACCTCTTCAAGGAACAAGCTGCTTTCATTACTCTTCTCTTGGCTTCCCTGGTCCTGTTCCTCCAGCCCTACCCACTAATAAGTGACGTGGATTTTCCCTCACATTCTTCCACTAAAACCTTTAAGATGATAAATTATACGATGGTAGGGGTACTGTCTCTTCTGGGCCCATCACAGAGCACTAAAGAAATGTTTGGTGAATGAATTAAATTCTAAGACCCCCATTCTTGAATTCCATAGTTCACCAATCTGGTGTTGCACATGCCCAGACCTTTCCAACTCCAGAAACTCCCCAGATCTCCCCTCCTCTCTTCCCACTGTCTCACTCCAAACCCTACCTGCACTCAGGACCTGCTCAGAGAGGCCCCGGCAGAGGTGAGAGGAGACGGGTCCATCCGGCAGGCAGGCAATGAGGCCTTGGAGACCACAGTCCTTCAGCTTGAGCCGATGCTTACAACGTTCGGGCACTCGATCACTCTTCAAGAGCTTATTCAGGATCTGGCCAAAGACAGAAGGAGAGTGAGATGAGCCAAGGTGAGAAAGGGATAGCTTATGATGCCCATGTTCCCTGTGAGGTCCTGTTCTCTAGGCATGGGAACTCAGAAGCAAAAAGAAGCCTGGATTTGGAGTCAGGATCTCCAGGGGTCTAGATTCAAACCTCTACTCTCCCACCTGTACAATTTTCAGCAAGGTCTTTTCTCCTCAGGGTCTTAGAGTTTGCTGCTCTGTAAAGTGGGCTAGACCATCTGGCTCCAAATTCTATGTCTTATGAGCTAACAGCTCCATGGGGTGATCCTCAATTTTCTGAAAATTCAATGTTCTTTCTACTGCTAAGTATTAAGTATAGCAGGTCCTGTGACTGATTCCAAAAATCCTCTATTCTATTTGAGATAACCTGTGCCACCTAATTTTGGGGAAAGCAATTAGGTGGCACAGTTGATACAGCGTGTGGTCTGGAGTCAAGAAAACTCATCATCCTGTGTTCAAATCTGGCCTCAGACTCTAATTAGTTCTGTGACCCAGAGGAATTCCCTTAACCCTGTTTTCCTCAGTTTCCTCATCTATAAAATAAACTAGAGAAGGAAATAGCAAATCATTCAGTATCTTTGCTAAGAACATCCAAAACAGGGTTCAGGGTCAAACAGTTAGTTAAGTGTGAGAAGGATTCGAACCCAGGTTGTCTGGGCTCCAGGCCCAACACTCTATCCACAATGTCACACTGCTTAGAAAAATCACTTATATACAGACACACACACACACACACACATATCTATAGCTCGTGAATTGGCAAAGCCTTTGCAGATGTAAAGGTAGGGGGGAACTTTGAGATTTAAAGTAAGATTCTCTGACCCCCAAACCAGTGCTCTTGAGAATATACAACACTGAGTGGCACGGTCCTCTTCTGCCCCCCATTCTCTCTGAGATACTGGCATAGGCACGCCCACAAAGCTCGTGCCTGGATCCTCATTCATGTCTCTAGTGGAGATGTTGGTGTAGTTCCCTTGGCAGGGGCTAGAATAAGAGAAGGGGACAATGGCTTACCTTGAAGACCTTGTCACGCAGCTGGTCGGAGAAGGACCTGTGCACCAATAGGGCAAACAATACTTCCACATTATTTGGCTCCAGCAGGAAGGTGCAGAGGGGCTCTTGGACCAGTGAGCTCCGCAGCAGGTTCAAAAGCATGTCCAAAACCCCACATACCTAGGGTGGAGGTAGAGTCACTCAGAGCCCACAGATTCTGCCCAGGGCTCAGAACAGGTAAGACATCCCCTACATGCCTTCCATTCCTCACACAGCCTGCTTCCCCATCCTGGTCACTGTGCCAGCTTTCAGGCTGCGCCCAAGGCTCATTTCAAATGGCACCTCTTACAGAAGCCTTCCTTGATATCCCTCTTTTCTCCCCGGGATCCCTCATGCCATGCTGTTTGTACTTTTCTCAGAATATTTCAAGAATCTGAGATTTTGTCACTGTGGATCTTCCCCCTGACCCAAGCAGATTCCCACCACTCCATGTCTTAGAGGGTTTAAATTTCTATCCCCAGGCAGCCAAGCCCTTGCATTTATTCCCATCCCTAGGACTGTGTTGGAAGCTTTTCTTTCTTAATGAAAAGCTTGACAGAGACTTTGAGAACCCAGGGTCACATCCAAGTGACAAAGACACTAGTCTCCTCACCCAAACCAAGCCCTCTATGTGTATCCTTGATCCTCTCCCCTCTCTGCTCCTCTGACAGTTTGTCCCCTTCATGATACCCCTTTCTCCCTCATTTTCTTTTTTTCCTTCTCTACTGACTCCTTTCCCTGCTACCCAAAAACATTCCCTGGACTTTCTAACCCTTAAAAAAAGCTTCATTTGACCCTGTCAATCCCCAAATCTATTATTCTATATCTTTATATCAGCTAAATTCCTAGGAAAAACTGTCCTTGCTCATTTCTTTCCCCCCCCCCCACTCACTTTTCAGTCTCTTGCCATTACATTTCTGATCCTTCTGCTATTCTTTCCAAGGCTGCCAATGAAGAGATTAAATCCAATGACCTTCTTCCAGTCCTCATCCTCCTTGACTTCTCTGTGACTTTCAACGTAGCCAGCCACTTTCTAGTCCTAGATAGCCTCTGCCCCCCCCCATAATTAGCTTTTGTGACACTGCTCTCCCCCAGCCATCGTCCTCCCTGCCTGACCACTCTTTCTCAGTCTTCTTTGCTCGATCATCATTATCCATGCCTTGCCCTCTAACTCTTGGGAGGTCCCCAAGATTCCCTCTAGGCTTTCTTCTTTCTTGGTCAGCTCATCAGCTCCCTTGGGTTCAATGATCAGCTCTATGAAGACTCCCAAACCTATGTAACCAGCCCCAATCTCTCACTCAAGTTCCAGTACTCAATCACTAACTATCTGCTGGTTATCTCAGCCTGGGTGGCCTGTAGCATCTCAAACTTAATAGATCTCATACTGAACTTACTACCTTCTGCCCTAAATTCCCCATTTCTTTTGGAGATCCCACCATACCTCTAGTCACCTGGATTCCCCAAATCAATCATCCTTGACTTCTCTCTCCTTCACTCCCCATATCCAATCAGTTGACAAATCTTATTCACCTTCCACGATATTTCTCCCATATAAAGTACAAATTCCTCAGCCTAACCCTTTGCAATCTGCATGGAATGCCCTTTCCTCCTCTCGTCAGCCTCTCCAAAATCCATAAAATCGAGGCTCAGCTCAGGCACCACCTCTTCTAGGAAGCCTCTCCTGATCTCCCACCACCCCCACTGACTGCTAATGTTGCCTCCTTCTTCATATTACCTTGTTTACATGCTGCAGCCTCTAGGAAAATTATAAGCTCCTAAGGGAGAAATCATGTTTTTGATTTCTCTTTCTTTGAATTCCCAGGACCTTATAAGGTGCCTTGTACAGAGCAGATATTTAATGGAGGTGTGTTATGTTGAATTGAGGAAGCATTGAAGGAGGGTATCAGTACATGAATCAATGAATATTGTGTATTATGGTCATCTGTACTTGTGCTTTCTACTCCTAGTCTTATGAGCTCATGAGCACATGGTCATATGTAAATTCTGCATCTTCCCTAGTGCCTAGCACAGAGCTCTGCACCCTGCCCAGGTCCTCAGGGCTGCTCCTCAACCTCTGCTTCCTCCAGGTCCATGCGCCTTTCTATGAACCACCCAGCCACCCAGCTGCCCTGCCCCCTCAGGCCGCTCTCAGCCTGCCCCGCCTTTGTACCTGGCCTTCATCACTGGACCCAGCCAGGTAGTTGAGCACTGCATGCATCTCCTCTGGGGAGAAGCTTCGGGCCAGGAACTCCTTGACCAGACTGAACAGGGAGGTCTGCACTGTTCTTAAGTCATCCTCAGCAAGGGGACGCTCCCTCTGTGTGCTGGGACACAAGGAAGGGAAAAGCAGAGGTGAGAGATGAACAAAGGCATAGACACAGAATAGGGAGGAAAGAAAGAGAGAGAGACAGAGAGAGAAAAGGAGGAGGAGGGAAAGGAGAAGAACACCCCCACTGTCACTCTGCCCAGTGCCCACCCCCTCACCTGTAGTGGGCACGCACTGAGTCAAGGATGTACTGGACTCCGTATTTCTTTCGAACCTTCTGTCTGTGCTCCTTAATGGTGTTGGACAGGTACTGAATATGACCTGGCCCCAGGGGCAGAGAGAACTGTTTATTTCCTGCATATGCCTCCTATCTCCCAGTCAGACCAGGAAAGAAACATTTATCCTCCTCAGACTGGGAGCTCCTTGAGGGCAGGGCTGACAAGATTTCTCCCTTGGCTCTATCAGGACAGTAGCTCCTCAAGAGTAGAATCATGCTTCCTTTTCTTTTCCTAGCTTTTTCCTAGCATCTAGGCCAGGGAAGGTGAATGCCCATTATGGGACAGGGATAGGAGACACTATAGCAAAGGGGGAGCCCCAATCCCCGATCTCCCCTTAGGAGTCTTTCACACTCCCAAGGCCCTGCCCCTGCCTGTTGGAGGGGAGTGAAGCCTCCTGACTCCATATTCTCAGGGGAGAGAGGGGAGGTATGAGAGAACAAGCCTCACCCAGCCGGACAGCAAAGTCACTCTGGCTCCACAGATGGAAGTTGAAAAGCAGGTGCTGGTAGAGCAGGTGCAGGAGGGGCCCATTGCCCTCAGAGGCTACCTGCTCCATGAGCATCTGGGCAGCCATCAGGACGTTCATATCCATGCAGTGGCTGGGGACCTGGGGAAAGGAAGCCCAGGAAGGTGAAGCTGAATTTCCCAAGGTCTTAAAAATCAGAGAGGTAGTAGGATTTGAACCTAGATCTTCTGATTCTAAAGCCAACACTCTTCCCACTGAACCATACTGCCTCTCCTTAGAAATCCAGTGTACTGGAGCAGGCAAGGAGCTTTACCTGGAACAGCTAGCTCAGGAGTTCTTAATCTGGGATCTATGACCTTTAAAAAATTATTCTGATAAATGGATATCAAAATAATTGGGTTTCCTTTGTAACTCTATACATTTATTTTACGGATTTAAAAACAGTATTCTAAGAAGGGGTCCCTGCACTTCCAGACTGCTGGAGGAGTCCAGGACACAAAAAAGGCTCAATGTCCCTGTTCTAGGCCAACCGTCTCATTTTATAGTTGAGCAAGAGAAGCTCAGAGAGGGTGACTGGTCAAAGGTCACTGCAGCAGAGTGAGAATTTAAACCCAGATCCCCTGACTCCAGTACCTCACTAACCCTCAGTCACCCACAACCCCAGCTCACCATCTCCCACTACCTGTGGGACCTTGGGCAAGACATTTACCTGATCTTTCTTGGCCTCAGTTTGTCAACTGTAAAATAAGGGGCAGGGGGGGGAGGCCTGGACCAGAATGATCACCCAGATCCACTACAGCACATAGACCAGCTGAGTCATAAAGGTTAAGACAAGACCACCCTTTTCCCTTGCCCCACGTTCCCCTCCTGAGAGAGCCCAGATCTCCATCTCGATAGGCCCTCACCTTCTGCAGTAATGCCCCAATGATGGCTGGCCCATGGCATTGTATCAAGCTCTCCTGATTCACCAGGTGTCCTCGGAGAAAATTCTTCACCATGAGCAAGAAGGCAGCTACACCATTCCGTTCTACTCGGCTCTCTTGGGTGGAGGGGAGGCGAAGAGGAAGGGGAGGTCAGAGGGAGGGAAGGCAGAGAGGACAGCAGGATGGGGCTGGTGGTGGGATCTGGGGGAGGGGAAGAGTCACATAGGGATGGAGGAGGAGAACCTATCACTGGGGGGGGTCCCACTGTGGACCTCAGGAGGTCCCAACTGGGAGTGGAGATGGGGGGCCCTGAGAGTCTTGTCAGACTACACCATCTAATCTAAACGTCTTCACTGGGGAAACTGAAGCTCATAAAAGTTAAGTGACTTGCCCAAGGTCACAAAGCTAATCAGTAGTATTCTTTTCACTAATTTGGTTCTAGAAGAGATCTTATAGACCATCTAGTCTAGGGGTTCTTAACCTGGGGTCTGTGAATTTGTTTTTAAAATTTAACTGATTGAGGGGCGGCCAGGTGGCTCAGCAAGTAAGAGCACCGGCCCCAGTGTCAGGATGACCTGGGGATCAAATCTGGGCTCAGATACTTAGCACCACTCCCAGAAATAACTGGCCGTGTAACCTTGAGCAAGTTACTTAACCCCAATTGCTTTAAAAAAAAAAAAAAGAAAAAATCTAACTGATTGGTTTCCTTTATAACCCTAAATATTTTGTTTTTGTTTTTTTACAAAAAGATTCTACCCTATTTTGTTTAAAAAAAAAAAAGATTCCAAAAGGGGGTTCACAGGCTTCCCCAGAATATCAAGGGAGTTCAGGAAACAAAAAAAGGTTAAGAGCCCCTCATTTAATCTGACTCCTTCATTTTACAGATGAGGACACTGTGGCCCAGAGAAGGAAGGGAACCTGCTGTAGGACCCATAAGGAGCTGGGATTCACAGCCAGTCCTTTGACTCCAAATCTGGAAATTTCTTCACTCCATCACACTCCCTCGACTGTATCCATACTTATACTCATGGGATTTGGAGTTGGAAGAAGTTTTGGTATAAAGGAGGAGGCTGAAGCAGGGGGTGGTGGGAAAGGGTCAGAAAAGTCCCCAAAGACAGAAAAGGGTTCTCAAGAGAAGCTGGATCCCAGCACAGGAGAGCAAGGAGCCCTCAGAGAAAGGGCCCAGGCTCTTCAGAAGAGAGAAGAGGCTTACCTGAGGACTTACCCAGGGGGATAAGCAGACCCTGGGCATTGTGGGAGGAGGTCAGCTCAGGGCCCACTAGGTCATGGGTTTCAGCTTGTCCCTCAGCTTCCTGGGGCTGGGAACCCACCTGTTCTAGGAGGGGTAACAGAACTCCCATCCCTCCCACGCAGTTCACCACGTCCTAGGGAATAACAGGGTGAGGGTCAGGAGGACAGGCTTATGAGGGTCACAACACCACCCTCTGCACACCAGGAACCTACAGTCCCCGAGCACCAAGGTCTGCTTGGACTCTCCACCTCCCTCCTTTTACTCTCCAAACATGACTCCATCTTTCAGGGGGAATTTATACAGTCCTAGCCCACAAAGGTCTCCCCTCTCTGGACCTTTCCCCAACAGTCAGTCTCAATCACACAGATTAGAGCTTCATTAAATAATGCAGCCTGTATGCAGGGAAGTCTCGTCTTCTAGTCTCTAGATCATAAGGCCCTTGGGATTATAGAAAGGAAGACCAGGAGATGGAACAGAATGAGGTTAAATGAACAGAATAGGACAGAGCAAAATGTACCAGAAGTATAGAACATAATAAAAAAGATTATAGAATAAAGTAGATTTAAAAAAAAAACAGAACAGTGTTGAAGGAAACCTATGACTGGTCTCTCACTGTTCCAATGCCTCCGTAACCTTGACCTTCAGACCTAGTGCAGTCATCATCACCACCTTCTTGCCCATGACCTTCATTGGTATCTGAGGTATCCCAGCTGTCTTGGGCACTGTGACCCTCCAGCCAGGAACCAGGAATCCAAAGACTACCATCACTCCATAAGGGCTGGGTTCTGCTGTTACCTCCCATTTCATCCCACCCACAGGACATTCCCGATGACTGCCATCATGCTCACATACCTTCACATCCCAGTTCACCACTTTGTGTCCTGTTAAGCGCCCATCTAGCCCGTGAGTAGGAGACAAGTCCAGACAGATTTTATTCTTACAGGCCTGAGTGAAGGGAAAAGTGAGCCATCAGGGCCTGGGGGTCTCCAATCCCCACTAACCTTACCCAGTGAAAAGGAAGGGAAAAGGAAAGGTGGCCCCTGTGACCCATATGGCCCCACCCCACTCCCTGGAAATTTCTTTCTCCGCCAGGTTAGGACACATTTGGGGATGGGGAGAAGAACCTAGAGGTCCACAGCCCCTACTATACAGAAATCATCCTCACATCCCATTCTAGCCCTCGAACTCTGCCCTGGGTATAAGAATGAAGATAGGGACTTTAGAGTGGAACCCAATAGTGGTCAGTGATGCAGATGGAAGATTGGGGGTGAGGAATGAACATAGAGGATGTACAAAGAGGGTAGAGGATGGCAGATGTGGGAAGGTTGTGGGAAATAGGGGATGAAAGGTTCTGGAGGATATAAGAAAGGAATGAAGTCATAGTGAGAGAGGAGGAGGATGCAGGTGGTAGGTACATGGTAAAGGGTGGAGGAGGTGGAAGATGGGGATGGATAAGGATAAAAAATAAGAGATGATCGCAGGGAGTAGCAGTAGCAGATGGGACGGAGGATGGAAAATGAGGGACAGCTGTGAGGAATGAGAGTGGAGATGGGGGATGGGGATAGAAATAGACAACAGGGGACCAGAAAAGGGAGAGTTTCAAGGCTGAGGGTAAAATACAAAGGACAGAAGCAGTGGAGAGAGGACAGAGATGGAGGACTGGGCTAGAGGCGGGGGACAGGGAGTGGCAGGGCTGGAACCTGGGGTGTGTAGTGGAGAAGTATCTTGTTGCTGAGCTCCTGCATTTCTCCCTCTGGTTTGAAGGGAGATGTCTCATTGGGGCCTGGAGAAGGGAAAAAGTGTCAGGCCTTCACCACCCTGTCCTCCCCGAAAGAAGAAGACCGGCTGGTGTTGATTTAGCCTGGTCCCATGCCCCTCCCCCATTTCACACATCTGGGCTCCCTTCATTGGGATGATAGGTCTGTTCTCTGGAGCCTCCCTGGCCCCAGATGTGGATGCCATTGCTAACTGTCCCATCCTTCAGTCTCACTCTACCCAGAGTCAGCTCTGCCATGAAATGGAGCTGGTCCAGGTACAGGGTGCAAGACAGAGAGGGGCACCACAGGGGGCAGAGCCCATTTTTTTTTTAAAGCAATTGGGGTTAAGTAACTTGCTCAAGGTTACACGGCCAGTTATTTTTGTGTGGGTGCCGAGTATCTGAGGCCGGAACCGATTCCAAGTCTCCCGACGCTGGGGCTGGCACTCTTACTCACTGCACCACCTGGACGCCCCAGGGCCTTTTTTTTAATATGACTTCTTATGAGTGCACATAATTTTAGTAGCAGAATCCCTACTCTCCATGACCTGCAGGGATTAAAGTAAAGCTCAAAGCCTCTGGCAGACATCCTACAACCTTTATGTGTGTATGTGTGACTGTGTGTGCACACATACAAGGTAGTTTTTACACCTTTGCCTGGGGTGCACAAATGCCTTGCCTCTCAGCTCTGTAAATATTTCTCTGACTGTTTCCAACCTCAGTGAACTCTCCCTGTAGCCCTGCCCAAGGGTTATAATTGCCAAATTAGAATATGAATCTGACATATCTGACCATGTTACTGCCTTCAAGAACCATCAATGATTCCCTATTACCCATAGAATAAAGTATGTGCAGAGAAAGGCACTCAGTTCTCTCCACAATCTGGCACCAGTCTACCTTTCTAGCCCTACTTCCTTCCAGTCCTTTTCATGCTCCTGCCAAAACAGACTATTAGCTATGAAAGTCCTACTGAACTTCATCGGGCTCTCCCCTTTGCTCCCAAGATGGCTTTAAAGCAATCTCAAACTATACTTATATAGGTACAAATATGTATTCTCTCCTTGCTATATTGTTAGTACCTAAAGGCAAGGAATGTCTTTTTATTCCCAGTGATCAAGAATGGGGCCTTTCACATAGTAGGCACTTAATAAATGTTGCATCAAATTAAGCTGGCAGCTGTCATCATTCACTGACTGTTTCTGAACTTTTCATGATGATACATACATCATGCCTCACTTCCCACCTAGACTGTAAGCTCTCTGAGGGCAAGGGTTACGTTTCATTCATCTCTATAACCTTCCTCCTGCCCGTCCTTCTCCCTTCTATGACACCTAGCATATACACTACACTGAATAAATTTTTATTGAATGTGTGATATAAAAAAGCATTTTCAATCTATCAGGAGCCAGACCTCTAGCCTCCAGCTTGTCTTGCTGTGATTTAATTGGATAGCTTCGGTTATGCCAGTGTGGGGAACTGATAAGGAACAAAACTACCTCCTCCCACCCACCCAATAAGGGGGAAGTGTTTAGTGTTTGAAGATGGCATGGAAAGGAGACCTTATCTTCAACCCTCTTTCCCTCTCACCAATCCCCTCGGACATGAGAATTACATACCCAAGGTAAAAAGGGTTCTGATGTGTGCTGGTTGAAGGACTTCGTGGAAGATGACAACAGAGCCCAGCTGGCCCTCCAGAGAGGTAGGGCTGCCCCATTCCGTGTCTTGGCTCCCAGCCAGAGTGGTGCTCACGCCTCCCTCCCGTGAGGACCCTGCCACATTGGCATTGGGCCCCCAAGAAGACATGCTGGCAGGGAAAGACTGGGATCGAGAGAGGGATGGGTGGGCAGAGAATGGCAGCTGCGGTGGGTAGGCTGGACCAGGGAAGATGGGTGGGCCTGTGGTGGTCGTTGTGGTTCGTTGGCCAGCCAAGCCGATGCAACAGGAAGAGAAAGACTAGGAAAGAAGATAGACAAAAACAGCAAGAAAGAGAGAGGGCAGAGATGAGTGAGGGCTAGAGTCTCTGTACAGACCCAAGCCCACTCAAACTCAGAGCATCATGGACTTTAGAGCTGAAAGGACCTAAGTGACTATGTAGTCCAGCCCCTTTACTTTACAGAGGAAGAAACGGAACTCCAGAGTAGAATCTGAGCTCCTGTTCTCTGATTCCAAATTCAGTACTTTTCCTTATATAACCACACTGCCCAGCAAAAGAAATAAAAGGGAAAAAACTGGGGAGAAAAAAACCTTTTTCCTCTTCAGATTTACTTCTGGTTTAAAAAATTTAGGAATACAGATAAAAAAATATATCCCCTATGAGTACACACAAACACTGAGAAGCATTTCTAGGCCTTTCAGTTCTGACTTCGATGATTCTATGAGCTCAAAATATACCAAATTGGGTCATGTTATAAACAGGTATCCTTAACACATTTAATTGTTCTTGTTTGTACTAACAGAATGACTTTAGCTGAAAAGGAGGTTTTAACATTATATGTATATTTCAAATTTCTCCACAAAACTTTCAATTTTCAAAATTTCTGGAAATCTACTTCTAGACTTTTGAGACCTGCGTCTTTCTTACCTAAATTATATATTATCCCCCAGTCCCAACCCCACTGAGTCTCCTGGTGCTTAGCATAGTTCTCTGTATACCATAGGTGGTTAATTAATGTTTGTTGAGATAAATGAATGGCTAGGCCCAGTCTCTGGGTCCCCCATCTTCTCTTTAGAGAAGGGCCTTGGTGAGTGATTATAATTCTCAGCAGGCCATGCTTCTAAGCCTGCTGGAACTGCTAGAGGATGTAATCTTAGGCCCTCCACTTTGAGACATCAAGTGTAGAGAATGGGGAGGATGTAGCAGACTGATCTCTCTTCACCAGCTATCAGGCAGCTCTTAGGGGTGCCCTCCCTTTGGGACAAGTCAGCAGAAGAGAAGCAGGGGGAGAGAACAATAAAATGTTTGTGTGTCTATAACACATTATAAAGCATTTTCCTCACAACTGGAGGCATTATCCCCATTTTAGACACAAGGAAACAAAGTCCCAGAGAAGAGAAATGACTCTTTCAAGATCACACAATTATTTAGTATCTGAGACAAAACTGGAACGCAGCCTTTTTGAGGCCCAAGTCTGTACTCTCTCTATTATACAAAGTTATCAGTGTGGTCTTTGGGGGTCTCCAAACCCTTTCAGGAGGTCTGTGAGGTCAAAATTATTTTCGTAAGATAATTTCTAATACAGTAAGTGTTTATAGATACATAATCCACATAAACAAAAGCTCTTTTTTCCTTAAAAATTTTTGTATAGAGGATAAAGTATAAAGGGATCCTGAGACCAAAAAGTTTAAGAACTTCCAGATTTTATCATGCTGCTGTTGTCTATGAAGAAGGACAGAATTATGCCGGGATATCCCCTGGCAAAGGCTACAGTATTTAGGTAATGGAAGGAGGGTAGTGGCCTGTAGAACCAAGCAGAACCAAGTTGGATACTGGGGTCAGTACTGGGGGATGGAAAGTGGACTGAAGATATTTGCAGCACCCAAGAAGCTCCCAAAATACACTTACAACTGGAACCAGCCCAAGGAAAACCAGCTTAAAGGGAGGGACACCTGTAGGGCTTTGCCTTGGCTGCTATCTACGTGATGCAGGGCATAGGGCTGGCCATGCAGTGCGTGGGACTGAATCTAAGACATTGGGGGTCTAGTCCTAGCTCTGTCACTTCCTTGCTGTGGAGCAGTCACAACCTCTGGGCCTCAGTTTCCTTCTGGGTAAAAATGAATGGGTTACATGCCGAATTTATTTTATATTTTGAATTTATTATATACTTGAAAAGTTATACATAACAGATTCATAATTTCATGTATAATTAATTCCCTTTTTCTCTTCTACTATGTATATGGAAATGCTCATTTTATTTGGTGTTTAAGTTCAGAATTTAAATTTTTTTAAAAAATTATTGAAGATATAGACTATAGCAGCAGTTCTCGAACACGTGGTGTCAGGAACCTTTTATATTCTTAAAAATTACCGAGGACCCCAGAGTGCTTTTGTTGTGCGTTATCTCTGTAAACATTTACCATGATAGAAATGGAAATATCTTGGTATGACTATGAAAATAGCATGGCTGTCTGGTATATGTATTATCTGAAGACAGGCTGATAGAGAAAAGATCCTCCCTGCCTCTTCAATCCTCCTCCTGTACCTTCACTCACTCTTTGGAAGGTCAAAGGGGCATCTGCCTTCGTGATACATTAGGAGAAGGGGCCACGACGAAGTACATAGTCCAGTTCCCCCAACCCAACACTTACCTCGTTGAGGGAAGGGCAGCGCAGTGGGGCTGTCTTCAGTAGCTGCCCATCGGCATAGATGTACAGCAAGTTTTGGCTGAAGGGTCGGCGTCCAGGAACATGAATGATGGCAACACTGTGCTGAAAGGAGAACCCTTTACATCAGATACCTCGTGTTCTGTTTTGGGAACCAGGAGGTTTTCGGGGCTGATTCTACAAAGTCCCCACCCTGCCACCTGTCCAAGGATGCCTTGGCTCCTCTCCCTGGGCCTTTGTCTCTCTCATCTGAAAAAGGAGGTGGATGGCCACAGGATCTTCCTCAGCAGACTAGGGTTTTCTAAGGTTGGCGAAGCCATACATTATCTTTTGATCATATTCCCCACAGTGCCTAGTACAGGGCTGGGTACTTAGCAGGTACTGAAGTCCCCATGATAGAGAAAAGGTCACTAGTCCAGCACTCAAGGAACCTGGCTCCTAGTCTTGAATAACCTTGTCTCTTTTCCTCTCTGTGACTTATTTTCAAAATGACAGGCTTGTATTAAATTGCTGTTGAATTTGGATCTGGAAAGGGCCATGGAAATTATCTAACTTCATACCTTCATCTAACAAGAAGGAAATGGAGTCTCAGAAAGGTAAGATAAATTATGTGGGCAGCAGATGTAATCTGACCCAATTCAAGAAATTGTTAAGCACCTACTATGTGCCAGGGACAGAGACAAAACAGAACACAGCCCCACTCTCAGGGAGATTACATTCTATTGGGTAAACATAGGGCTATCACTTCAAGCCCAATGACCTTGTCTCCAAGACCCCCTTCAGCACTGACATTCTATGACTGACATATAACAGATCATTTTTACCTAGTACTTTAAAGTGTTTAAAATGTTTTTCTCACTACAACCCCTCAAAGCTGAAGGGTCGAATATTAATGTCTTTGTTTTACAGAAGAGTAAACAGAAATTCAGACTTCACAAGGGGACTTGTGAAGGTCACACAGCTGGTGAGTGTCAGAATCTAAACCCAGGTATACCAACTTCAAGACTGGGGTTCTTTCCACTCTCCCACACTATGATTCCCAATCTGCACTGAATAGTTTATCAAGACTGCTCAAAGAGATAGGTGGGGAAAAGGCAGAGAGAGGGCAGGAAGGAAGAGACAGAGAGAAGGTGAGCCTGGGGATAGACATGCCTAAGATGTAAACTCCACCTTCTCCACCTCCCAGTGCATCCCTGCTCACCCAGGCAGAGTCGTTGAAGGGGAACTCGGGCAGCGATACTGTCATATACTCCTTCCTGGTGCACACAGCTACCACCAGCATTCCAGAAGGTGTGAAGAAGGCCTCGAAGCCTGTGCCACTGGGTGTGAAAAAGCTGGACCGGGTACAGCCCCCACCATGAGCTGTTGTCACCTTCCCTTCCCAGACAGAGTAAGCAGGGGAGGTGGCCCCTGTGGACACCAGTGCCTTGGGGCATTGGTTCATTCAAGGCAACGGTGCCAGTGCCCTCCCACTCACCATCCACCAGCCCACACTCCACCCAAGCACATAATTATATCCCCCTGTCTACCACCCTGAATCTAATTCAGCAAACACTTATTATATGCCTCCTAAGTGTAGGGCACTCTGTTTAGTACTGGGGAAGTTACAGAGATGAAAGGAAACATAGTTCCTGTCAAAGGATCATAGGATTTGGAGCTGCAAGGGACCACAGGGATCATTTAGTCCAACCCTCTCATTTTCCAGAGGGAGAAACTGAGGCCCAGAGGGTAGAAGGGATTTACTCAAAGTCATGCCTGTAGTGAGCAGCAGTTGGGACTCCAATTCAGGTCCTATGACTTGACAGTGTTAAGGGAATGAGCTCTGGATTTGAGGTGAAGAATGTGAGCTGTAATCCCACCTCTTTATTTCCTAGTTATGTGGTCTTGAGCAAGTCACTTCTCTCTGGGACTCTTTCCCCCTCTGTGCCTCTGAGATATCTCCTGGCTCTACATCTTAGGAAACATATTCAGCATGGCTCTAGGTTCCCTTTGTCCAGCCCCGATCCTCTGAGTCTGCCCTGACTGTAAGCCCTAAAAGCACCTTCCACATCCTCCTCCTCCTTCTCCTCCTCATGGGGCACAAATCACCACCCACCAGCCACATCCCACCAATTCCCCCCTTACCTGTACAGCTGCTTCCTCTTCAGCTGAGGGGGGCCAGCAGGGTGGAACACGGAACATCCTCCCCTTTGGAGGCTGGGGGTGGGTGGCTCCTGGTGAAGGCAGAGCCAGGCATGGAAGGAGAAGGCAGGCCCCAGCCACCGCTGGATAGAAGGCACCATAATGCCTGCCATGCTAGGCGTCAGGTCGAAGTAGCGGAGGGCCCGCTCCGGCCCCTTCTGACGGGCCATACCTGACAGAGCCCGGATCACAGCAGCAGTGTAGGGATGGGCACCTTTGCCTGGCTCTGTCCAGAGCAGGCGGAAAAGGCACCTCAGCTCTGCTGGCCGCAGGGAGACGCCCCCCAGGGCTTGCAGGAGTTCCAGGAGGTGCTCTGCAGCCTGGCGTTTCAGAGCTGGCTCCATTCCCAGCGCTTCCAGCAGGTAGCTTACCAGGCCGGCTTTCACACATGTGGTGCGGCTGAGAGGGCCCCCGTCACACAGGAGTCGGAGCCTCTCTGAAAGGTACACCTGGAGGTCACTAGAGGACAGGACTGGAAGCCACTGGGCCAGAATCAGCAGAGGCTGCTCATTCCGAATGGGGAGAGGTGGGCAGACACTGTGGTCCCCCTCCACAGCCTGTCAGGGTAAGGGAAAAAAAAAGTGAATCCCAGCACAGGAGTGGAAAAGACACTGTGGACCTGGAGTCCAAAGATCCAGACTCAAATCCTGTATCTGCCATTATTAGCTATAAGATTTGGGGCAGCTCAGCCCTCTGGGCGTTGGCATCCTCATGTGCAACAGAAAAAAGAAGCTGAACCCCCTGGTCTATAAGGTCCTTTCCAGCACGGACATTCACTGATTCTTACATTTTTGCCTCTGATCTTCATGCCAGCCTTGCAAAGCTGCTAAGCCACTTGGGAATAAGAGTGGGAACTTAATTTCTTTGGATTTCAGTACCTTTTAACTTGATTAATTTGGAGAGCACATTATAAAAGAAAGGGAGGCATGTCACTAGCCCTTTAAGAAGAGTGTCACAATTCTCCCAGTATTTAGAGGGAGGCATAAGGAATGAGAGTTGATCAGTCACACAGTCAGGTCAGTCACAAAATCTGAGCTTGGGGACACTGTTAACTTTGTAAGATAAGCAAAAGAGCTGAGCTGGGGAGGTAGAAGGAAGTGACAACAGCCAGGAGGGAGACACCAGCCTCTCTCCTTCTTTGATGTTACTTGCACCTAGTACACAAATGGAGACAGAGAGAAGCTTGGCTGTTATCTAGAAGCCAGCCCTCAACACAGCGACTTATAGAGAACTACAGAATCTGATAGTGTTAGAAGAGGAAGAGAGGAGACAGTAGAAAAAGGAAGGAAGAAGACAGCTGACTGACTGTGGAGATCATGTGTTCTTGGGATTTTTTGCCTACCGTGGGTGTGTGCCCCTTCAGCCCTGAGTGCTATGGTGGGGGTGATGGGTAAAGAGGAGGGGAGATGAGTCTTGTGTGCCAGGCCAACCTGTTGAGCTGCCTGAGGTCTTAGACAAAGAGAGCAATAAACAATCATTTATCAGGTTCTGTGCTTGGCACAGAGGATAGAGAAAAAATCCAAATATGAAGCTTACAATCTAGCCAGGAGATGTATGCATATACTGATTAAAAAAAATTTATCTTGTATTGATTTGTTGTATATTTACACCAAATATAGACCAAATCAATACAAGATCATTTTTTTTGGCAGAGGGAGATGTGGGAAGGCACTAGCAGCTAGAGGAAATAAGAAAAGACTTCATTTAGAAGATGATGCTGAGCCTTGAAGGGAGAAGGCATTCTAGGCATTAAGGGACAGTTTATCTAAAGGCAAAGAGATGAGAAATGATGCTTAATAGTAATTTTTGTTGTTATTCAGTCATTTTAGTCATGTCTGACTCTTCTTGACCTCATTTGGGAGACACTGGAGTGGTTTTCCATTTCCTTCTCCAGCTCATTTTACAGATGAGGAAACTGAGGCAAACAGGGCTAAGTGACTTGCCCAGGGTCATGCAGCTAGTAAGTGACTGAGAACAGATTTCAATTTATATCTTCCTGTCTTGAGAAACAGTAAAAAGGCTAAACTAGTTTAGCTTTATCAGAGTGGGTATAAATAGGAGTAAGACATAACACGGCCGTAATGGAAGGTTTGGGAGCAGGTTTTGAATGAGTACTAGAATTTATTTTGTAGGCACCTGTCACAGACTGGTGCTCAAAGAAAATCCCCTGGTAACTGGATTAGAATGGGGAGAGACTTGAAGCAAGGAAACAAATTTGGAAGGTTGTTACAATAGTCCAGGCCAGAGGGTTCTTGGTGGCTGTGAGACTTGAAAGGAGAAAGAAAGAGAAAAGAGAGAGAAGAGAGAGGTGGGGGGAGGTGGGGAGGGAGGGAAGGAGAGGGGAGAAATGAGAACACAGAAATGACAATATCTGGCAACTGATTGGATGGGATTGGCACTGAGGTCAGAAACCCAGATGACTGGTAAAATAGTAGTGACCTTAACCAAAATAGCTAAGTCAGATTTCTATCTGTCTCTCAAAGCCTGATTCAAATGCCACTTCATCCAGGAAAGCTTCTTGGACTCCACCCAGATGGTAATGGTGACATACCATAGATACCTTGTCCTGTATCCCTCAAATGCACTAATCCACTATTATATGTCATACTCATTTTTGTCTCTTGTCTCCCTACTAGATTATAAGCTTCACAAAGGTAGGGACTGTATCTTATCTAACCTTTATGTCTCCTCCAGCACAGGACACTAAACACCATATGTTTTTAAAATGAATGAATAAGATCCCTTCTCCCTTCGACATTGTATAGTCTAAGTTGCTTTTCAGCTCTAATAGTCTATGAATCAGTCCAGCTATGATTAGCAGAGCTATGAATAGAAAGACAAGTGGAGAAGCTTGTAGTAGTGTCTCACCATGGAACTAAATTCCCTCAATTCAAAAGACCAAATTCATTAGTCTGATTGTTATTTGACAAGTAAAACTTTCTCATTAATAGGATCACCAACTTAAGATTTGGTAGGGACCTTAGAAGCTATCAAGTTCAATCTTCTCATTCTATAGCTAAGGAAACTGAGGTTGATATGGATCAAGTAACTTCTGTAAGAGAGTAGCAGAGCCAGGATTCCAAACCAGGTCTCTGGAGTCCCAACCCAGGGCTTGTTTGACTAAACCATAAAATCAACACCAAAAACAAAACCAGCCTCATAGAAATCCAATGAATCCTCCATTCAGGCTGCTACCATTTTCCAGAGGAAGAAAACTAGGGCCCAGGGATGGTAATTAATTTGCTTATATCACAAAGTAAAGTATATGATATGGCAGCAGACAAGGATTCTCAGATTTTGAGTCTTAATTCTTCCATTAAATACATACACATATATACATGTATCTATACAGATGTATATATGTATATATTATATGTGTGTGCATACACACAATATATACATATATAAAATATTAATGCAAAACTTAACTTATTAAGAGCTTTTAGGAAACCCAGGATATGAGGTGCTAAATAAACACTGATTGAATGAATGAATTAATGAAAGAAAAATGAATGAATAGATGAAAAACGAATGAAGAAACAGATGCTCCTCACTATACCAGGCAGTCTCTAAGGTAGGAGAGACAGAGATACAGAGACATAATTTGAATACTTTCTGGATGCCAATCACTGCATATGTCCACTCCCACCCAGCCCTATCTTGTAAAAATTCTGCATGTGTGCCCCATCTGGGATATAGGTAGAGTTCGATGGCTGGTGAAAATTGGACAAGGGAACTCAGAATAACCTTAGAAACAGATTTGCAAATCTGACCAAGTGGTGTCTTGATATCCACTAAGCTGAATGACTGATAATAGAAATTTCATCATTCCCTTATCCCTTTCCCCACTTCCATTTTCTTACCATGTTGAGCAATTCCTGGAGGAGCCTTCTAGTGGGTGGACCCTGGCTCTTCAGAACCTCATACAAGTGGGAATAGCCAATTCTTTCCTTAAACACTTCCTGAAGGAACAATTTTATACAAAAATATTATAAAGAAAAACAACTTTGAAAGAACTCTTTCAAACTCTTTGAGAACTCTGATCAATGCAAAGACCAACCAAAATTCTAGAAGACAAAAGATGAAACATGCTGCCCAATTCTGGAGAGAGAGGAGATGAACTCAAGAGGCAGCACCATGCATATATTTTTGGATTTGGCCAACATGGGAATTTGTTTTGCTTGACTATAAGTATTTGTTACAAGGGTTTTGTTTTTGTTTTTCTTTTTTTGTTTGCTTTTGTTTAATTGGAGGAGAGAAGTAGGACTGAAAAAATTCAGTTAAAAAAACTTTCTAGGGGCAGCTAGGTTGCGCAGTAAATAGAGCACTGGCCCTGGAGTCAGGAGGACCTGAGTTCAAATCCGGCCTCAGACACTTAACACTTACTAGCCATGTGACCTTGGGCAAGTCACTTAACCCCAAATGCCCTGCCTTCCCCCCTCCAAAAAAGCAAAAAAAACCCAAAGAACTTTCTAAAAACATCTCCTGTATTGGTAAAAAGCATTAGAGCCATACTGGTCAAATATTAATAACTACAATAATGATAGTAGTTCTCATTCCCTTAGTGCTTTGAGGCATTTTACTCACAACCTGGGGAGGCAGATGATGTGACTATTATGATCCCCATATAGAAGACAAAGAAACCAAGTCCCTAAAGTGGGAAATGCCCCAATGGGGCCCTACCTTGGCAGATGGAGAGTTGCTCATGATGGAAGTAAGCACCCTGACAGCATGGACAGCAATGGCATCAGTGTCTTTGTCCAATACCTTCAGGGTAAGGAGAAGGAGTGAAGCTGTAAATGACTAAGAGTTCCCATTGTTCTTTGCTCCCTCCTTATCCAGTCACTTGGTCCCCAGGGTCTAGAGTCTTTGGGGGTTTGGGAGGTGATGAAGTAGAAGGAGAGGAGGGCTTCCCCTAAAGGATGACAAAGGAACTCCATTCTGAGAACTCTTTCCCAGGGGAAGAGAGCCCTAAGGTTCAATGTCCTATCTCCTCATTCTGTCCTAGTCATCCCAGATCATCGGCCAGTTCCAGGAAGGAGACAGCTGGTCCTCTGTGGATCCAAAGCAATCTTTGCTCCATGCTGACTGAAGAAGTCTGGTATCCATGGAATGGGGCAGCCATGACCCAGAGAACCTTGATGCTGAAGCCCATGCCAGGAGCAATCATTGGACTGAGACTGAGAGATAGGACCAGGTGTTTGAGTAGTAACCCTAGAATTCTTGGTGCCACAGTGCATGCTCAGTGACCAATTCCCACTAGGATTCAGAACACAGGTAGTGAAGTACCAGGGGAACATGGGGAGATCGGGACTTGCTGGTTGGCTTAGTAGGAAAGTAGAGACTCGTTCCCTGAGCCAACCAGACCTTTGATTCCAGGAAGGGTTCTATCTCTCTCTACTCCCAAGACCTCTGCTTGGTCCCCATTTGTTCAGACTTCTATCTTCCCCTTTAATACTCTCTCCGGCACCCTTCTCCCTCCCTCCCAATGTGGGCTGATCTTATCTACAATCAAGGAAGCATGTGAACAGATTCCTCCACCGATTCTAAGCAAGTAGGGTAATGGGGAGGTAGGGGAGGATAGAGAAATGGAGAACAGAATGAATTTGGCGAGAAGTTGGGGAGCTCTCATTATCATGACCTTCAACCCAATCTTGAGAAACTTCTTGGATGCTGCCTTGGATGCTATGGGAAAAGAGCCCAATAGAGAGTCCAATACTGCTACCTCATTTAGTAGGGAGTCCACCAATTCCCTCCTTCTGGTTAACCATTCTCTAAGGATAATGCTATCTTAGAGTCCAAAGGGATCCACACTCCCCAGACTCATAGGAGTTTGGAGATGACAGGGCCTTAAAAACCCCTCAAAACCAACCCCTTCACTTTTCAGAGAAGAAAACTGAGGGCCGGATAGGGGAAGTGACTTGCCCAACATCAAACTGTTAATAAATGGCAGAGCTGGATTTGAATCCAGTTTGTGGCCACTGATGGATAAACTCCCATCTCCCACAACCAGTGTCTTCTTTGATAGTGAAAGATTCCTATCTCTCAGACAAGGCATTTTTCTCCTGAACACCAGGAGAGTAGGGCCAAGCAGATTGATCAGATTTGTACTATTTGGTCCCAGAGCAAAAAACTAGGAGCAAAAGGGGAGAAGTCACAGAGAGGCAGATTTTGGCTCAATATGAGAAAAAACTTACTAAGAATTCAAGTAGTCACAAAGGGGAATGGGCAGCCTCATGAAGAAATGAGCTTCCTTCCACCAGAGGAGACTCAACGAGAATGCTGTCAAGGCAATTCTCGTCCCTTCTAGCTCTGAAATGCTACAGTTTTATGATCCGACAGTCTGAGATGCTTTTCACCTCAGGAGTCCGTTCCCATGACTTGGCATTGGGTTTAGAGCATAATTGGAGTTGGGGACATAAAGGAGTGTTAACAGGGAAAGGATCAGGCACAGAGAGGACCAGGGGAATCTGGAAGGAAAACCAGTTTCATTCACCACCATGCATGGCCAGGACACACCACCAGCTACCACCAGAGACCCACACTGGGGATGCCAGCACTGGTAATCCCCCACCCCAGGGGCCGTGAGAAAATCTTGTGTTGGGAAAGGTTAAAGGCCTTCCCTTGGGATATAATGCTGACCTACCACCCTCAACTTGGGGCCGTTTCATCCTATCCTTTCCTACTCACAATCTAATCTGAAGTACCCTCAGCCCCAGTAGGGCCCTGTGGGTGCCAAGTGAACTTGGCATCCAGTCTGGTAGCCAGAGGACCTCACCTGTCCTCAAAGGAAGGCAGCAGTAGGATAGTGCGTGTGTGTATGTGTGTGTGTGTATAGATTTAAGGTGCACATATAGGCTCTGTCATTTCTCCTTAATAATAAGAACAGCTCACATTTAGAGAACACTTAGCAGTTTATAGCCCTGTGAGGTTGCTGGCACAAGTATAATCTCTATTTTATAGGCAAACAGGAACACTGAGGCACAAAGGTGACTTGTGCAATAAAGTCACCCAGCTAGAAAATGTTGGAGGTGGGACTTGCATGGAGGTCCCCTCACACTGAGTTCAGCCTCATTCTACTACACCAGGCTTGTTCTCTCGACAAATATGTTATCCACGAGTAGAAGGGATTAGATAATCCAAAGCAAGGGCTAATCAAAAATCTGCTATTCTATCAGGTTTGGGGATGCATGATGGGATATTTTGGTATGTGTTTTCAACATAAGGGACTCCTTATTCTCACTGACATGCTGAGTTTTTCCTCCACTGAAGTCCTCATCCATTACCTTACAGTGGCATGGGGGGCTATGCCACTGGAGTCCAAGCCCTGGTAAGCCCCACCAAGCTGGAGGGACTCCAAGTGTGATTGACAAGGGACTGTGAAGGACCAGCCACAATGAGTTCAAAAAGGTGGTTTAGGATCCCACTGGCTACCAGGGGACTGGTTTTATTTTTGTTTTAAAGCAACTATAACTCCTAAAACTTCTAAGTTGTGCAGGGGCTGGATCTGTGCCAGCTGAGGGGACAGCATCACTCCCAGCTTGCCAGGGATCCAGAAAGTATGTATGATGAGTTTGTGATGCTGGAACGCCAAGAGCACACAATGGGAGGAAGCATCCTGGCAGAGCCAAAGGTGCCCCATGAGGCTGAGAAACAAAGGCAGGATTACAACGACACTGAGGACAGAGAACTCTTCTGCTTCAAGGGATCTGTGACTTTACATAGGCAGGGATTTCATTCCATTGATCTAGAATGCACATCCTCCACTCAGTGGAACAGGTCTGCAGTGACTTCCCGTGGTACCTGGCATAAAACATAGCTCCTTAGCCTGGGAGCTAAAGCCCTCCACAATCTGGCTGTCCCCTACTTCTATCTTTTATTTCACGTCATTTTCCTTTGCCATCTCTTACTTGTCCACTTGTGTTCTCCTTTACATCTGAGAACAGACTGGTGAGGGATTCGAACTGAGCCCTCATGCTGTCTTCCTGGCACAGAAGGTAGAGAACTGCGACCAACATGCAGCCTCTCTGCTTGGCTAGCTTTGGGGGTGGGGGAATGGTGCTGGCATCCCCGGTTGGCTCCAAAGCTACCCCAGGAAGCCCAAACCAGCAACATCAAGCGGTACCTTCTGAATATCGAGCTCGGTCAGTAACTGAGTGGCGAGATCGTTGCCCCCCTCTGGGGCCACCGGGCTTCTAGCCCGCAGGTAGAGCTATCGGAAGGAGCAACGGGCCAATATGAAAAAAGGAGTAGGAGAGAAGCAGGGTAGGGGATGGGGAGAAGGAGGTGAGGCAGAAGAAGGAGAGAGTCAGAAAATGGGTTACAGCAGGAAACCCGGCTGTCGAGATTTTCTCCCTCATCAAATTCTCCTAGAATGCGCCAGGGATATCTACTATGCATTGTACTTATTCGTGTGTGTGTGTGTGTGTGTGTGTGTGTGTGTGTGTGTGTGTTGTGCTCCTCCAAAGAAAATGCAAGCTTCTTGAGGGTAGGGACTGTGTTACACTTCATTTCCATATCTCTGGTGCTGAGCTTAGTACCTTGTACAGAGTATGTCCTTCATTAATGTTTGTTGGGGGAAAAAACCCAAACCATTGAAACTGAATACTGCGCAATTCTAATGAGCAAACTTAGCCCCCAAGGAGGGCCATGAGAAGGCGCCATGCCCTTCTTCTCTACAGAGGGGGAAGGCGAGGGGTGGGGTGAACTGCATACCGTATTCAGCTATGTTCATTCTCTTTTTTTTTAGTTTTTTGTTATAGAAGATGTCTTGGGGGGGGGGCAGGGAAGGATACATGAGAAATGAAAGTAATATAAAAAAGAAGAGCAGCCAATTATCTGAAAAATAAATGTTCGTTGTGGTTGAATTGCCTTTAAGCTGTGAGCACAGCCTTTATTACAACTATCACCTCCAGTACAGCTTAAAGTAATTGAGGTTCGGCCTGGAGGCAATGACCCATGCACGGGAAGACATGCAGCTGAGCAGCCCCGGCCCCAGCAGCTGCACTTGGGGGCAGCATAGCCAGGTATATTTAAGGCAAAAGAAGGGCCATCACAACAAATGGTAGATTTAATTAGGCCAAACGTTTCCCCATTCAGTGGTTTTAGCAGCTCACAGAGTGAAAACAAGACCCAGGTGAGCATATGGGTCACGAGCAAGTCACCACTACCTTGTCTGGGTTTCAAAGGAAGCCAGCCACTCCTCTGATGCATCTCTTCTCCAGTGGGTTAAGGGCAGGGAAGAGGGGGAGGGGTTGGAGAAGTTGTGTGTCCTTTCTCCAAGCTTCTAGTGTCCTGTGGCAGGGCCTGGGGCTGTTCCAACATGTCAAGGGATCAGCTTTCCCATACCAGATGAGGCCATACTGTGATGAGAAGATCTTTCCAAGACAGCTTTTACTACATTTCTGATGCAATTCTGGCTCTGAAATTCTGCCCCATGACTCCAAGGGTACATTGTGAGAATCCAAATGGAATAATTTCCATTGTGAAGCTAGCATTTAATAATGCAAAGAACTTTTCAAATGTTCTCATTTGATTCTCACAACTACCGAGGGAGGAAGGTGCCATTAGCCTTAATCCCTCCCCTCCAATCCTGTGCACTCTAAGGGTCCTGGTACTTACATCCCAGGCAGCAGAGGATGAGGCCGGGCAGCCATCAGTAAAGAGTTGTGAGGATGTGCCCCAGAATTCTAGGGACCAATGTGAAGGGGCTAGACAGGTAAGACCCTCAAAGGTTCAGGAATGGGTATGTTAATAAAGGGCAGGTGGGGGAGAACCTGGAACCCAGAAAGAACCCATGCTCACTTTTATAATACTCCAGCTCACTAAGGGACCTAAATGCTAAGGATCCTGGTGTGTGTGTGTGTGTGTGTGTATGTGTGTGTGTGTGTGCGTGTGTCTGTCTGTCTGTCTATCTCTCTGTGCCTGTTTCTGGGTGGTACTCTCTGCCTCTCTGTCAGAACATAAGCTCCTGGGGCAGCCAGGTAGCACAGCGAGTAAGAGCACCGGCTCCAGTGTTGAGAAGACCTGAAGATCGAATCCCGGGCTCAGACACTTAGCACCCACCCAGAAACACCTGGCCATGTAACCTTGAGCAAGTTACTTAACCCCAATTGCTTAGGGGCGGCCAGGTGGCTCAGCGAGTAAGAGCACTGGCTCCAGTGTCGGGATGACCTGGCTCAAATCCGGGCTCAGATACTCAGCACCACACCCAGAAATAATAATTGGCCGTGTAACCTTGAGCAAGTTACTTAACCCCGATTGCTTAAAAAAAAAAAAAAAGAACATAAGCTCCTTAAGGGTACAGATTCTTTTCATTTTTCTCTCTGAATCTCTAGAACCAAATGAGTATAGCGCTTTACCCCTAGTAATCACTTAATAAAATGTCTATCAAGTTGAGATTACAGTACAGCCCCTTCACTTTACAGATGAGAACGCTGAGAGGTAAGAAAGACTTGCTTGAGGTCACATGGAAGGTTACTTCGAGAACTGGAATTTAAACTCAAGACACAGGGGAGAATAAAAGAGAAGGGTGAAGGATAGGGGAGAAGGCTGGAGGAGAGATGGGAAAAGACAATGCAACTAAGTGGTTCTACCCCTGACTCCCAAGGGGCTGATCAGGAACCACTCACGTCAGTTCCTCTGTCTATCCCTGCTCCCACCTACAGAACTGCAAAAGAAGGAAAAAACACAGTATAGGGAAAAAGGGGTAAGAAGAGAAGGAAGAATGCACAGCAGGGGCACTACCAAGAGAAACAGTCAAGCAGGGAATTCCCAGGTGCTGAACCCACCAAAATCCCCAAGCCCAGTGAAGTCAATAAGGTTAGTCCCTTTGCCTTGAGGCAGACCAGGTATCTGACCATTCCAAATGATGGTGCCCACTCCCAGAGTCCTCTAGCAAGAGAGCTCCCATCACCTGCCATGGTCCTCCAGCAATACCACAGGGGAAGCTAAGACAGGTGGGGGCTAAGGGTGGGAGCTTTGGGAAAGCCTCAGGCAAAAGGCACACATCTCTACCCACTGGACCAAGCCCTGTCATTGCCCACCCTACGCCCCCCAAGTCAGACCCCTACCTTGCTGTTCTGAATGAGGCGCGTGATGTGTTCAAAGCAGTTGTTGCTAAGGAAGACAGCTTGGAGGACAGGGCGGTCAGCACAGTCCAGCATCTCTGGAATGGCATCTGGAAAGGGGCAGAGCGAAGAGGATAGAGGATAACAAGGCCAGGATTAAAACTGTCAAGAATACTGGGCTGAATCTAATAAGATGTAATCTAAATAGAGAAAAAACAAACTCTCACACCAGGGTTCAAAAAACCAACTTCGTGAGTATAAGATGGCAGAGATATGGGTATAAAGCAGTTTATCTGAAAACGATCAGAAGGGCTCAGTGGCCTGCAAGCTCAGCATGATTCAACAGTGTGTCACAGTAGATAAGGAAGTCATTACAAGGCTGGGCTGTGTCAAGACATGAACAGCAATCAGAACTAAAGAGGTGAATAATTCTGTTCTCATCTGCCCTAGTCAGATCAGATCTATGTTCATTTCTGGTCAGTGTGTTTTGAGAAATACTCTAATTTAAAGTTAGAGAGAGTCCAGGGACCCAACCTGGGATGGGGAAGAGCCTCAAGTTCATTCTGTATGAGGATTTGAGATCTTTAGCCTGGAGAAAAATTGAGGGACAAATGTCCTCAAGCATGTGAAGGGCTGGAATGTGGACCGACGATTACATTTGTTCTGCTCAGGCCCAGGGGGCAGAACTGGAAGCTGAAAGAGGCAAATGGAGAATTGAAGGAAAAACCCTCCAACTGTGTAGTGGGGTCAGTTTGTCATCTGAGACTACCCTAGCAAAGTGAGGAGATCGATGCTCATGACCAGAAAGCTGGTGACCAGGGAGATGAAGTTTTCTGGCCCCAGAAATTGATGGTCTGGGATAAGGTCTGGAGAAGATATGTTGTGTTCGTAGAGAAAAGCCCCACACTGATAAAGTCAGTTAAGTATTCAAATGTAAAATACAACTCTTCAAAAACTTATAAATGACTCTTTCTAAAATTGTGCCAATCCCTGACCTAGACTATTTTTTCTCATTGGCCTACAGTCAACTCTCCCTCCTCTCCACCTCTTTCCCATCTGGAAGATCAAAAAATTAAACCCAGTAACTCACTGTCATCCCCCTAAACCTCTAAATGAAGCAGTGAAGGTAAGGGCTGAGGGGCAGATGCTAAATCAGGCTCCAAAAATATCTCAACAAACTAGAACCTATTAAGATAAATGTGTATAAGGGTAAATATTTAGTCCTGCACCTGAATTAAAAAAAAAAAAAACCACCATAAGAGCAGGAAGGGGAAGATATGGTTGAACATCAGTTACAGGAGGCAGATTTTGGCTCAATATAAAGAAAAACTTGCTAACATCCAGAACTGTCCCAAAGTGGAATTATTTGCTCTGTGAAGGGTCCTTATTCCCTGGAGGTCTTCAAATAGAAGTGGGGCGACTGCTTCTCAAGTATATCATAACGAAGATTTCTGCTCAGGTATGAGTTGGACTAGATGCCCTCTGGAGTCTCTCCCAATTCTGTGATTCTACAAAAACTTTGGAGTTCCAAAAGAGTCAAGGGAGTAGAAATAATGTTGGTCAGGGAATCAGGAAATCTAGATCCAAAACCTAGCTCGACCACTAAGTCACAGTGTGACCTCGGACAAGTAGCCTAACCTCTCTGGGCTTTAGTATCTAAGGCCCAAGTTGGATGGGGGAGAAGCAGTCCGGGGAACTGGGGCTGAATGAGCCTATGGCAGATCTGGTTTTACTGTTTCACCCCTGTCTTGAGTATCTTGAGATACTGTGCCATTCAGGGAAACTAGTAAATGAGTGCCAGGCATTTCCCTCCCCATATCTCCTCCCTTAGGGAAAAGTTCCAGATTTTACATACCAAGCATGCTGACCCGGAGCATGATAAGGCCTTCTTCTCCACCAGTAGGGCTGGGGCTAGGACTATTGGTCTGGGTTGTGGCTGGGGGTCGGTCTGTGTTGAGGACTCGGAAATAGCCTTCCAGAAGGGCCCGGAGTTCTGGGCCCCGCTGAGAGGCACCACTGGCATGGAGGAGGTGCACAGCTCCCACTAGCCCCTGAAGGGCCAGCCGCAGGAGCTGGGGATCCTGGGAGGGGCCTCCCCAGCTGCGAAGCACCCCCAGGAGTCCCTCCACAGATGCTGGGGTGACAGCAGCCAGTGCATTCTCCTGGATTGGGGGACGAGGGGCACAGAGATAGAGGATTAGTCCCAGGACACACCTGTCTCCCCACCATTTATTGAATATATAGTGCTCTAAGGTCTACGGTTTCAAGGTTCAGAGAACAAGTTCTATAATTCCTCCCTTCAATTAGCCTACTCTATCCCCTTCCAGAGTGATCTCGCACTCCTCTTTCTTCTCTTCTGGAACAGGTACAGGACAGAATGTAGGATTATAGGATTTAGGGCTACATGGGACAAAAAGCATTTAGTCCAATGTTTCTTAACCTTAGGTCCATGGGCAAAAAAGATGAAGAATCTCCAATTCCTCATTTTACAGATGAGGCAAGTGAAGCCCAGAGAGATGTACATGACTTGGTCAGGGCCACACAGACAATATGGAGCAGAACAAGGTCAAACCCAGGTCCTCTCAACTCTAAATCTCATGTCCATACATCATGATGGATGATTCAAGATCTCCTCAAGGCCCACCTGCCCCCCAGCTGTGCCCCATTTTAAGCAAAGCTGAGTAATGAAAATCAACCTTTACACAACAGTAGATCCAAGACTGCTTTTTCTGGTTAGAAAGAGGTATCTTAGCTCCCCAAGACCCTTAAACTAGGATAATTTAACCCCTCTCAGCCTCAGTTTCCTTACCTGTAATCAGGAAAATAATAGTATCTATATCACAGGGCTATTGTGAGTCTCAAAGGTAATAACATATGCAAAGCCCTTTGTAAACCATAAAATGCTTTTTAAAAATTCTAGGTGCTATTATATTAGGATTCTATTTACAGAGATTGTAAATATCCTGAGAAATCTTCCAGAATTTCCCTAAGCCCTTTATATCTTGGTTCTCACTCTATTCTGGACCTCCTCTATATGGAGCAAGACTTGCCCCTCTTGGGGGGTACCCATTAGGGAAGAAGATGAGTTGGAACTGGCCCTCAAATTTCCTTCCTTGTATTCCAAAGGAACCCTTGAGTCCTATTGTCTATGGTTTAGGGAATATATCTGGGGGGTCCCTTTGGTCTCCTTTAGGAGCTTCTAGGTGGGGAGAGGCCAGAGGACTCAACTGACCTCTTTCCATCAGGACCTTAACCCACCCAATAATACAGGGTCACAAGGGATGAAATTATAGAGTGCCAAAGCTGGAAGGGACCTTAGAACACAGAATATCAGATGTAGGAGGGACCTTGAAACAGAATGACAGAGCTGGAAGGAAGGAAGGAAAGAAGAAAAGAAGGGAGGGAGGGAGAAGAGGGAGGAGAGAAGGAAGGAAGGAAGGAAAGAAGGAAGGAAGGAAGGAAGGAAGGAAGGAAGGAAGGAAGGAAGGAAGGAAGGAAGGAAGGAAGGAAGGAAGGAAGGAAGGAAGAAAGGAAGGAAGGAAGGAAGGAAGGAAGGAAGGAAGGAGAGAGGGAAGGGAAGAGGGAAGGAAGGAAGAGAGGGTGGGAAGGGAGGAACAAAAGAATGAAGGAATGAAGGAAGGAAAAAGCATTTTTCAGGGCTTACTACAAGTCAGGCAGGTGCTTAGAAACTTGGAAAAATGAACACAGAATGTCAGTCCTGAAGGGATCTTTGAACACAGAAGGTCAGAGCTAGGAGTAATCTTAGAATGTAGAATGTCAGAGAACAGAGAGTGACATTTAAATACAAAATGTCAGAATTCAGATCTTAAAACACAAAAATGGCAGGGCTACAAGGCACCTTAGAGATTTTGTTTTCCAACCCGCTCATTTTATTGAGAAGGAAACTGCAGCAGAGAGAAGATAAATGACTTTGTCTAAAGATACAAGACGAGTGAGTGGAAGATATAGGCCTGGAAGTCAGTCCAAGGCTGACTCCTAGGCAGCTTTCAAAGCCCATATCCCTGGAGAGAAGCCTCAAACACCAGGCTATTTAAAAAAAAAAAATTCTTTCTGGCGTCTCAAGATGCCCTTAGCTCACTTCGACATCCCAGAGTGCAGCTCCTCAGACTCCTGACTCTTTCCCCCTTGACCAAGATTCCATTCTCTCCTCCATCCCCACCCCAACTGCATCCAGCCCCCAGCCTCATCCAGCCGCACCTTTCCGCCGGTGATGATGGCTCCAAAGAGGTGGATGAACCGAAGCTGCAGGATCGGAGGGAGAAGATCAACATCCTGAAGGCTCTCTATGGGGAGAAGAGAGAAAAGGGAGTCATCAGGCGGGGAAGGGCTGAGACCAAAGCATGGGGCCAGAAATACTGCAGCTACATCAAAGAGACAAACAGGGTCTTTCTTCTTTGTGTGTAGAGAAATGTCTCTGCCTCTCCTTTTCAAACCTGGCTGGCTGTATCTCCCAGTGGCCAGATCACAAGACCCAGCAGACTCAGGGTATAACAAAAAAGGGGGGAGGTCTATATGGAACAAGATTTTTCCAGGTCCCCCTCCCAAGTCTGGTGGGGAATATAAGGTCCTGCCTTTAGGAAGCTCCAGGGGACACTAGGCAGTATACAGGGCCATAAGGGGAAGGAGAGTATCTCTCAGCCTCTCCTTAGGTCTCTAAGTAGAAGAGGGACCCTCTGGGTCCCATAATACCCTGAGACATCTCCTGGTTCTCCCCTTGCCTTCTGAAAGGAAATGGAGACATACTGCAATTGGCCTAAGTCTCACTCAGAGCTAAGTCTCAAATGCAAATTTCCGTCATATTCTCAGTCTCCAGCACCTGTTGGGGATGTTGGGGGCTTTCCTGCTCCCCTCCCTCTGGAGACCCCAGTTTTTCTCTAAATGAAAATACAACGGCTACCTGCAGAAATTTTAGGGGCTTTTCCCCTCCAATTCAAGTCAACAAACATTATTAAGTGCCTACTACATGCTTCTGTTATCTGATGTCACTGTTTCAGCTCCTAATTGCTGAACATAGTTTATAGGCAATAAAGAAAAACCTGGGGGTTGGGCAGGGAAGGGGACCAGCTCCCAATTAATTATTCTTTGGTTTTTCTTAAAAAAAAAAAAAAAGGGATTTTTGTTCACCTGGTCCCACAACCTTAGCAAAGAGAGATGAAGAGGGAAAAAAAACCACTACATGTCTCAGAATCAAAGACTTTAGAGATGACAGAATTTCAGTCATTCTCTGGTTTAATCCATACCCAAAGAAATCTCCACCCTAACACATTATCAAGGAGAGGCACAATGACAAAGAAGGAGCTCTCCCACCTCTGAGGCAGCCCATGCCCTTCTGTGAAGCTCAAATTATCAAGGTTTTTCCTAACATTCTGACTATATTTATTCACATCTCTGGAAGTTCCCCCTCACCCAGTGCTTCCAATTCTGTCCTCTAGTCTCTTTTCCACATGATAGCCCTTCATATACTTGAAGATGGCTTTTTTCCAGCTTAAACCTTCCCAGTCCTTTTAACCAGTCCTCATGGGACACAGTCAGAAGGTTCTTCACCATCTGGGCTGCCCTCCTCTGGACCCTCCCCACCTCATCAATGTCCCTCTTAAACTGTGGCTCTGAGGGCATCTACACACACACACACACACACACACACACACACACACACAGAGAAATTAGTTGCCCAAGGTCACCCAGATCATAAGAAGCAAAGTCAGGAATAAAACTCAGCTCTTCTGACCACAAGTCCAGCCCATTTTCCTTTCACCTCAGATCCCAAACTGGGGAGCCCTTAGCATAAGCTTCTCTTGGGCAGGGACTGTCACTTTTCTCATATCTGCATTCCTAGCACTTACTTACTTATTCCTAGAACATAGGAAGTGCTTAATAAATGCTAAATAATCACTCCCTTCTGCTATAAAGGAGAGAAGTCATCCATCAGAGTGAAAGACAGATAGGGCCGATGCCAATAAGAGTGGGAACAGCTCTGCCAGAAATGGAGATGGCAAAACAGCCCAGACACAGGAAGCTGAAGGGCTGGAAATACCAAGTGAATGGTGGAAATAATCTGATAAATGTTACTGGCAATACAGTTTGAAATGCTATTTATTCAAGTATTATAAAAATGCAGAATTTTTGTTTTACTGGGACCATTGGCTTCCCATCTCTGGGTGTCCCTATCAGCTTCAGAAACTTATTGGCTGTGTGACCCTAGGCAAGTCACTTAATCTCTATGAGTCTTAGTTTCCTCATCCATAAAGTGGGAATAATAATATCTGTACTAGCTACCTCACTGGCTTTATCAAACAAAATAAAGAAGGGATTGATCTTTGAAAACTTGGAAATGCTTTATTAATGTCATATTATTATTGTTATTGTTATCAAGTATAAGAGAAGGGAATTGGGTTAGATGTCTGCCAATGCCCTTTATAGGTCTACACTGGTGATCCTATTGGGGTTCTTAACCTTTTTAGTATCATAGACCCCTATGGCAATCTAACGAAGCTCACAGATCCCTCCTCAGAATTATGTTGTTAAAGGCATAAAAGACATAGGATAGCAAAGGAAACTAATCATATGAAATATTTTTTAAAATCGTGCTCATAGACTCCATGTTAAGAACCCTAGCTGGGTAGGAGCTGAGGCCTAGACTCATCCTCAGACCCTGGCAGGTCCCTGCCCTTTCTGACTGTGCAATTTCTTCTCCTGAAGAAATGGGCCATCTCCAGATTGCGCTTTGTTTCTTAAGTGGCCTTGGGCTCTGTAGAATGGAAAGGGAGGAGGGTTCTGACAATAAAGTGCTGTAAGCTAGTGATCCTGGCCAGGGCCACCATCCATGGAGGAGCCAGGAAAATTGAGGTGGAGGGGAGTGCTGTCTATAGGGCAGCTTTGAGGGAAAAGTGAATCAGGGCCTTGGCCAGAAGGAAAGATGTAGCTGCCATCTATCCTGCCAGGATCAACTCAGGCTGAGGAGCCATTAGTCACTGGAAATTGCCCCAGGGAGATTATAGTCAGGGACCGAGGGGTCCAACATGGTACCCATGTGCATGCACTTACATAGCTGCCCACAAGGAAACACTCTAAAAGGAATGTCCACATATCTGTAGGCGTCATGGTCTACTGAACTGCATTTTGGAGTTAGGGGAGAGAATCTGAAGCCCAGTCCTGCTACTTATTACCTCCATGACTTTGAGCAAGTCCCTTCTCTTCATAATAAGAGGGAAGGACAAGATCAGGAGTTTTTAAACTGAGTTCCTCAAAGAGGCCAGAAAATCTGGGTAAGAAAAAACATTACTTGTTTATTTTCACTAACCTATGACTGAAAGTTAGCATTTCTTTCAATTATTTAAGAATATCATTCCGGACAAGGGTCCTTAAGCTTCACCAGGCTGACACAAGTAAAATCAGGAATCCCTAATTCTGTAAGGTCCTTGCTGCAGCATGCTGTCATGATTGTCTGACTCACAGAGAGGCAATATTTTTCAAAGACATAAAGACAACCTGAATACCAGAACACATGTGGATTCATGTGGGAGAGAGTGGACTTGTGTTTTATTCCAGAGGGCAGAACCAGGGGTAAAAGGTGGAACCCATAGGAGAGTGCTCAGTATTAAGAAGGTCTTTGCTCATAGAATAGCAACAAAAGCTGCCTAAAACTGGAATGGGCTATCCTGTCAGATGGTAAGCTCTCTGTCATTGGAAGGGTTCAAGTAGAAGCTGATGGCCATCCCAGCTGAGATGTTTTGCAGGAATTTCTGCACTGGGTAGGAGGTTGGATGAACACTTTGATGCCCTCTGGGGCATTTATTAAATAATACTGTCAATCATACTTGCCTGAGTATAGGGGGTAGATGTCACTATACTACCTCTGCCCAGCCCTAAGGTCCCTCTCCACCAAGTCCTCACAATTCAATGATACTCAAAACCCAGAATACATACACACACCAGACACATTCATAAAGATGCAGAGTCAAGGGGCCAACTGGACTCACACACACACACACACACACACACACCCTGAAGAACACCATACATGGCTCAGAGACATAATCCTAAGAACAAGACTATAACGCAGAAACACGTGTGTATGCACATGCATACAAAGATGTAAAGGCATACAAAGACACACACAAAGTCTGAAAGAAACAAACAGCATATATATATAGATATGAATATATAAAGTCACAGGAAAAAAACAGAGAGAGATGTGTGTGCACACATAAAGATGCCCAGAACCATCAGAAAGACAGTGTAGCACAGAGGAAAGCAACACTGGCTTTGGAGTCATGGGATCCAGGTTCAAATCCCAGTTCTGCCACATATTAGCTATGTGACTTTAACTTCTCTGGGCCTCAGTTTCCTTATCTATCAAATGAGAAGACTGCACAAAATGTCTCTGCTGCTAATGTCACTGATAGCTTTAAATATACGATCCTCTATAAATACAACATCCCCCCATATATACAAAAACAAATATTGACCCAGGTATAGGGACAAAGACGCATCAAGAAAAGTGGATGTGAGAAATCATAGAATTTCCTGTCACACCCATAGACCACACTCTCTTTTTCCCCTGGGCATGACAAAATGCAGTTCTTACAATTCAGGTCACATCCATATGCACACGTCCCTCTCCTCACTCTAAGTGTGTGTCTGCTTTTTTCTGAATCAATGAGGAAGGGTAGAGGGAGGGGGAATCAGCTCCTTTCGGCCTCTTTCCCTTGGCAAAGCTCCCAAGCCCTCTTTATTCCCCCTGAGGCTACCATTGAGCCATGATTAGCAGGGGAAATTGGTGGGGAAGTCCCGACCCCCAGCAAGTGCTGACTTAGCAGCTGTCCTTCTCACATGTAACTGGAATCTCCCCTCTCTCTTTCAAGGAAACTCTCCTCTCTCTTTCAAGGAACCTCCCCTCTGAAACATCCTGCTTTTCCTTTCCAGTCTGGGAAGCCCTATCAAGGCTAAAAGGAACATATTACATGAGTAGGGCAAAGATACAAAGTACAGGGGTGTTAACGCGCTAAGTACCTAATAAGTACTTGCCAAACATAATTTTGTTAGATTGAGAAGATTAGAAGAGAAGCCGGGGGTCCTGGCTCCCAGTGTAAGGTTCTACAGGAGCGCTCCTCTAATACATAAAAGCTTTTCCCATCTCTGACTTCCTTAGCATTTCACAACAGCTCTGGGAGGCAGACACCTCTGCCCTAAATCCATCTCTCCAGTCCTGAACCTCTCTCCCAAGCTGCATTCCTTTATTTGCCATAAGAACAGCTCCACCCGGGTCCTTTAACAATACCTCAGACTTATAAAAAGCAAGATTTTTATCTTTCCCTCTAAAGTTGCACTCCTCTTTTCACCCAACTTTCCATGACTCAGTTTCCCCAACTATAAAATAGAGATAATAGCACCTACCTTGCAGGGCTGTTGTAAGGATCAAAAGAGATAACATTCATAAAGCACCAGCACACAGTAGGCTCCACATAAATTTTTATTCTCTTCCCCTTCCTCTCAACTGTCATGGAGGCCTCCCAGCTGAGTCATTTGCAAAAAGGATAAGCTTGGGGCTTCTAGGTGGCGAAGTTAATAGAGCACTGGCCCTGGAGTCAGGAGGACTTGAGTTCAAATCTGACCTCATACATTTAACACTTACTAGCTGTGTGACCTTGGGCAAGTCACTTAACCACAATTGTCTTGCCCTCCAAAAAGGAAAAAAAAAAGTGATAAGCTTGCTCTCTATGTCTTTATCCAAGACATTAATAAAAACACAAAAGAAAAGCTTCATTGTTCAGGTGTGTATTGGTCTAGACAATCTCTACAGTCTCTTCTCACTTTGAGATTCTGGGATTCTTCCCTCTATCTCACCTTTCATATTTAATCAGTTTTCAAATCCTCACTGCTGCAACTGCTCTCACGTCAATTCCCACCGAAACCAGCTCTGTTAAGACCTTCATTAACATCAGTCTAGAATAGTTCATTGGTCCCCTCATTGGTCTGATCACCTCTCTCCCTCTCCAATCCACTCCTCACACTGTCAAATTACTTTTTATACATAGCTCTGACCATATAACACAAAACTCTCTATTGGTTCCAAATTGCTTGAAGAAAATCCAAGCTACTTTTCCTGGCATTCAAGTTTTTACTGTCTGGGGTCACCCTACCTTTCCAATGTTACCTTGTTTTATTCACCCCATACAATCTATGTTCCACCCAATTATAGGGACAGAGACTGATTTTAAAAAGTAGAACATTTTAAAAAATCTTAAAAAAGAAAAAAATACTAGAGATACAAATGGAGGAAAACATAAACCTATATAATTTTAAATATACTAAAGAATTTTTGAAAAAAGAGAATAGCAGATTAAGGGGGGGGGGAATGTAATCTGTTGCTTATAAGAAACACTGGGGGAAAAGCAAAGATATGCATAAAACAAAAAAAGAGACTGGAACAAAATTTACTGCGCATCAGGGTAAATACAAAAGAGCAGAAACTGCAACCATGCATCTCTAATTGGCTTTGAAAGTCCTTCATAGCTTGGTCCACTCTTACCTCTCCCATCTTCTTATACCCTAGCCCCTTCCACGTACTCTTCTGATCCAGGGACACCGACTTTCTTGCTGTTCACTGGCCAATACATTCCATCACTCAGCTACGGGAGTTTTCACTGGCTACCCTGTCATTCCTAGAACTCTCTCCCTCCTCAGCTCCACCAGTAGCTTCCCTTGCTTCAGATTCCAACTACAACTTCAGTGTCTGCAAGAAGTCTTTCCTGATAAGACTTACATGAACTGATGCTGAGTGAAGTGAGCAGAACCAGGAGCACATTGTACACAGTAACAGCAACATTATGCAATGACCAACGTTGATAGACTTAGCCCTTCTCAGCAATGTAAGTTCGTAAAACAATTCCAAAGGACTCATGATGGAAAATGCCATCTACATCCAGAGAAAGAACTATGGGATCTTTTGCAGAGCTTTCAAAGCAGACTATTTTCTTCTGTTTTGTTCCTTTTTCTTTCTCATGGTTTCTCCCATTCATTATAATTCTTCTATACAATATGACTAATGTGAAAATAGGAATGCTTAATAGGAATGCATATGCACAGCCCATATCAGATTGTATGCTGCTGTCTTAGGAAGGGAGGGGGAGAAAATTTAAAACTTACGGAAATGAATGCTGAAAACCAAAATTAAATAAACTTTTAAAAAAGAAGTTTTTCCTGATCCCCCTGAATGCTAATGGCTCCCCTCTAAGATCATCTCCAATTTATCCTTATTTGCACATATGAAATATTTGTACATGTTTTGTAAACCTCTTATTTGTACACAGTTGTCTGAATTTTGTCTCTCCCATTAGACAGTTAGCTGCCCAAGAACAGGGGCTAGTTTTTGTCCTTCTTTGCATTCCCAGGATTTAGCACTGCCCCTGTAACATAGTAAAAGCTTAATAAAGGTTTGTTGACTATCAAATGAAGTAAAAACAAAAATTCATAATATAAAGAGAGATAAATGAAATAACATTATTCTTAGAGGAACCAGAGACAACAAACCATTATGAATATTAAACTCATATGCACCAAATGGCATAGTTTTATAAAGTCATAAAGGAAAAATTAACTGAACTGAAAAAAGACACAGAGAGTAAGACAGAAACAGTAGGAGATTTTAATGTCCCTCTCTTTCTGAGTTGAACACAACAGGAAGATAAACAAAAGGAAAATACAATTGGGGGTGGGGGGAGAGAGGGTTACAGAAAAGATTTCATCAGAGGAAAAACTTTCAAACACTTAGAGCTGCAAAGGTAAAATAAGATGCCTGGAGGAGGAGTTTAAGGTCCAAATGGAGACTGATTCCTCACTCATCCCACGCAGTTTATCTGTTGCCAAATTTTATCGTTTCTATCTCTACAACATCTCTCATCTATGCCCCCTTCTCTCTACACATGCAGCCACATCCTGGGTAAGGCCCCTGTCACCTCTCACAGGGACTACAATACTACAACAATCTTCTAACTGATCTTCCTGCCTCATGCCTCTCCCTGCTCCAATCCATCCTCCACACTGCTGCCAACAAAGTTTTCCTGGTGGATAGGTCTGCCCATGCTGCCCTCTCCCAATAAACTAGCAGCCCCCTCTGGTCTCTAGGATCAAATACAAACTTCTCTATTTGGTCTTTAAAGTCTTTGGCCTTGTCATATATTACTTCCTTTTATGTACTCTGTGCTCAAGTCAACATGGCTAGCCTTGCTATTCCTTACACAAGATACTCATCTCCCACCTCCATGCCTTTGCACTGGCTGTCTCTCATGTCTAGAAGGTACTCACTCTTCCCCTCCACCTCACAGAATTCTAGATTTCCTTTAAAAATCAGGTCAAATACCACCTTCTATGTTTACCCCTTTCTGATCCCCCAGTTACCTCTCCCCATCCCCCAAATCTTGCATTTATTTTGCATGAACTTCTATGTGTATATGTTTTCTCCCCCAAGTGAGTATAATCTCCTTGAGGACAGCAGCTCTTTCACTATTTTCTTCATATAACCAGCACCTGGCTTACAGTAGGCACTTAACAAATGCTTGTTGATTGACCGACTCAGGTAGTAATTGGACTGAAAGGCATCCAATCATTTCCCCTCTCTAGGTCTCAATTTCCTCACCTGTAAAATGGGGCTAACAGTGGTCATACAACCTAGATCACAGAGTTGTTGGCAGTTTTGAAAGCCCTTTGTAACAGTACTTGAAGCACTTTATAAAGTCTGATGTCAGTGACCCCTGAGTGTCCCTTTCAAGTCTCAGATTCCATAATTCTATGACCCAGGTTCAACAGACAGTTCTGGTTCTTATCTGCCATGACTTGTCCACGGACGTGTAACTTCCCCTTTGCCAGCTTCCTCACTGACAAAATGAGAAATATCACACTTGCACTTCCCATCACAGTGAGGATGGGAGGAAAAGCACACTGCAAACCATCCAAAGCCATAGAAAGTTCAGCTATTAATGCAAATATATACGTACTTCATTTTCCCCCAATTACATGTTAAAACAAGTTTTTAATATTTGGTTTTCTTTTAAGTTTTGAGTTCCAAATTTTATCCCTCCCTCCCTTCTTCCCCTCCCCGATCCCTGAGATGGTAAGCAATCAGATACAGTTCATACAAGTACAATCATTTAAAACATTTCCATTATTAATGCAATTATTCTTACAGGTTATTTTAAGTTGATTCTATGATCAGAGGGTTGTAAGGGGCAAAAGTACCAGATTTGAAGTCAGGGGACCTGAGTTCAAATCCTAACTCTACCAGTTCCTACTTCCTACCTACAGAAAATCCTTTGGCAAATCACCTTCCCTTCCTCTTCCTTCCTTACTAGCTGTGTAACCTTGGGCAAGTCACTTAACCTCTTGCCTCAGTTTCCTCAAATGTAAAATGGAGACAATAACAGCCCCTACCTCCCAGGGTTGTTGTGAAGATCGAATGAGATAATATTTTCACAATTCCTGAGTTTCTGGGCCTTAGTTTCCTCCTCTGTAACATTAGGGGGTTAGACTCAGGGGTCTCTAGAGTCCTTTCCAGTTTCAAAAAAAATGAATGAGTGACTGCTGAATTAGGGACTGAATGAGTAACTGGGAGGGAGAAGGAGGAAGGAATAAATATTTATTGAGGGACTATTATGTTTCATCTCATTTGATCTTCACAACAACCCCGGGAAGTAGGTTACTACTGATATTCCCATTTTACAATTAAGGAAACTGAGACAGACAGAGGTTAAGTGACTGGCCCAAGGTCACAGCTAATAAGTGGTTTAGGTCAGATTTGAACTCAGGTCCTCCTGACTCCGAACTCAGAGGTCTACCTACTACACCACTAGATACCTTCTTACCAGCAGGGGAAAACAGAAAAAAGAGAGGAAAAAAAGCATTGGACTCACCTTGAAAGAAAGTGCTGAAGTCCTTTGGCAGAGCTGCTGGGGCAAACTTGTATTTGCTTTTCTCCTTGGGACTCACGACTTCCCTAAAGGAAGGAAGGAAGGAAGGAAGGAAGGAAGGAAGGAAGGAGCCCCTGAGGCTAGGAGTTGGAAAAAAGGACTGTGGGTGCAGGTAAGGCATCGAGTGCTCCTCAGAACACTGCCGGCCTGCCCATCACCCCTGATTTCCTGTACCTTTGGTCTATTCTCAAATATCTGCTCCCACCCACCCACTAGGGCCACAGAAATAATTGCCCAGGCAGGCCCCCCAACCAGACCCTCTTCCAAGGCCAGTGATTGCCCCTCCTTGGAAAACCACTTCCTCCAGGGGACCCACATATGTGAACCTCAACCCTGCAGAGCATGACTTAAAGGGTCACTTTACAACAGATATTTATCACACTTTCTCTACTCCCACCCCTCAAAAAAAGAGAGCGGAGAAAAGTGCTGACAGGAGTTCCATATAGCCTATCCTCACTCACCCCTAGAACTCCCCAAGGTCAAACCCTGGAAGTTAAAACTCCTCAGTCTGGAATTCAGGGTTTCCAATAATCTCCCTCCATGTATACATTCTACTTTCACCAAACTGGTGAATTCCTTGCCTCATCGTTCACATCAGACCTTTGCTGACACCACTCCACTCGCCTGGAAGGCCTTTCCTTCAAGGTCCAAATCATTTATTCAACCAGTCAGCAAGCCTTAATAAACACCTATTAAGTGTGTACAGCACTGCCTCAGTTGCTAGGGTGTTACCAAGGTCTTCCTTCCTGCTCCCCAAGACTATTGCAACAGTCCCCTATGTCTTCTTCCCCTCACAAACGAAACTAAACCACCTCCAGGCTAGCCTACTTGACCTCAGTTCTGCCTGGTGGAATCTTCCTGGAATCCAGATTCATCGTGTCTGCAGCAACTTTGCTGAAAAGTCTATAGCAGCATCTGTGGGCTCCTGGGCAAAGGCTAAGGTTCCATCCATATACCCTGTACTCCAGCCAAACTAAACTTTCTCCTAAACACGCAGGCTTTTATATGTCTGAAATGTCTTCCCTCCCCGTTTTCACCTGCCAAGCTTCTAGAGAGATTTTCAAGCCTATCTCAGACGCCACCCTTCTCCAGGAAGCTTGCTCAATCACCCCCCAGCTTATGAAAGCATTCCCCTTCAGACCTCAAATGACGCTTTGCTGCTCTCTCAATATTAACACTTATCCTGTAATATTGTACGTGATATTATCTGTGTTGTTTGTGTCTTATCCCCTCATTACATTGTGATCTTGATGGGGACAGGGGCTGTGTCTTAGTTAAACTTTGTACTTCCAGTGCTGAGCAATGTTTGGCACACAGCATTGCCTAATAAATATTCTATTTTGCTTTAACAATTGAGTGGATGACACTTAATGTCCATATGACCTGGAGTAAGTCACAGTAATCACTCTGGGCCTCAGTTGGCCCATGTGTGAAATAAGGGGGTTGGATTAGAGGGCCCCTAAGGTCCTTCCTTGTTCTAGAGCCTATGAATGAACAAATCACTGATTCTTAGCATGGGAAGGAACCTCAGAGGTCCTCTGGTTCACCCCACACCTGACCAAGAATCTCCTCTAAGTAAGTAAGGTAAGGCATGGTCCCCATCCTCAGGGAGCTCAAGGTCTTAGCCAAATCCACCCCTTCCTCTAGAAAGGGCCACCCCTCTCTGACTCAGGCCACAGTGACCCTCCCTCCTGTGAGTTCTTTCAGACTTGGTGTCTCTAGTCTCTCTTTAGGCAGGCCTCAGTTATCATTGGCTTTCTCTACCTGTCTGGTGTCCCCAGGCAGAGCTGGTAGTCCCTGAAAACAAGGCTACTATGTTCTTGTATCTCACCAGCCTTCCACTACTACCACCACCCCCCAAAGGCCCAGTACAGTGCTAGATACAGGGTGGGGTGAGGTGGGATTGGGAGGGTTTGGGGTCTTTTGTACTGTTGTTAATACTTTCTGATTGGTATAATCACAGTCCCTTGGCCCTACTTCCCCTATTCCACATACATACTGCAAGTCCCTCCATGGTCTTCCTACCCTGCCCTGCCAGTCTCACCCACTCAGCTGCCGTCTCCAGGTCTGATAGGGATCAAAAAGGCACTCCAGAAGATGGAGGGCATGGAGGGCCACACTCTCCAGCTGAGACCTGCAGGGTTTGTCAGGGGCTGGGGCACCTTTCTTTAGCTGGAAATGGAAGAGAGAAGGAAGGGCGGATTAGCAAGTCAAAGAGGGAATCAGGAGGGCAGCAGAGTCCCACTGAACTGAACCAGGCAAGGTCACCAAGAAGCCTTGTGGTGGTGTATGCTCTGTAAGTCTGACCTTCACAAATGGACTTCGACTCCCACTGCCCCCCAGCACAACTCAGCACTGGGCTGAGCACAGGGATCATTCAGCCAGGACTACTGGAGGTTTTCAGGCCCCAGCACAATGAGGAACTTTCAGAGACACACATTCACAACATCCACAATCACACACATTTTGGGGGGACAAGATCTGTGATTTAAAAGGAAACTCTCAACCAATAGAGATATTTAATGATCTATAACCACAACTATCAACACTCAAGCACATATACATTCTTTTTTTTTTTTTGAGGAAATCAGGGCTAAGTGACTTGCCCAGGGTCACACAACTGGATCAGGGCTAAGTGACTTGCCCAGGGTCACACAACTGGTAAATGTCTGAGGCCGGATTTGAACTCAGATCCTCCTGACTCCAGGGCCGGTGCTCTATGCACTGCGCCACCTAGCCGCCGCCGCCCCCCCCCCCCCATATACCTTCTTAAAGGCACTCACAAGCAAGCAGCTATGATACCCTGAGTGATCCCCACAGCTGTGTTTGTCCCCCTGAGTAGGTAGGGCTCTAGTTTGGAAAGGGATTTAGATTTGGAGAGGAATTTAACACCAGGCTACTAAAGAGAAGACACCTGGAGAAAGGGCAGGAGCTGATTATCTTGAGTCCCAGAGCATGGGGAAGCGTCCTACCTGCTCTGAGCCCCAGCCCCTACCCAGAGGGGCTCACCTCAGTGCTGCAGGCCCCCAGCATCATTATCACTGGGGGGATGAAGATGGGAGTCTTCTCGGCCTGGACGTTCTCTAGGTTCCTGCAAGGATAGAAGAAAGGGGAGATAATTAGAAATTCAAGCGGAGGCCTGTGAGCATCCTGAGTGGTTTCCCAGGATTTAAGCACACATTGATATAAGGATGTCCTGACCCTGAAAATGAGTATGTGGTTGTGCCTATGATAATAAAGCAGCAGAAGGACTGACCAGGACCTATAGACACATGTCTAAAGAACAGTCTGAGCCCAAAAATGCATACACACAAAAGGGCACAGAAAAGAAAATGGGCATGAAAGGATGATGGCAAAAACCCCTTAGCCCCAACACACATAACACACACACAGAGACACAGACATACACAATCACTCTGGTAGGCTCTGCAGAGAGTTGCTCTCATCTTCCAGAGTGATGGCAAGATAGGGATAAAGGAAAAGAGAAGAGGGGAGGTACAGGCAGAAATAAAGAGGAAAGAGAACAGCATCTCCTCCTTAGTCTACTGAGGGCATTCCTTTTCCCTCACTGCTCCTCCTAACATGGGTCATTAGGAGCCATTCTGGGGAAGACGTAGGATGTAAGGGACAGACAGAGAGAGCCAAGTACACCCCTGGCCTTGGTCTGCTTGGTGTACCAGGGACAAGGATGAAAGAAGGGCATCAGTCTGCTTTGGCCCTACTAACCTCAAGCCCAAATCACTAGGGGCATCCCCCTGGGAAGCCATGTGGAACAATGGAACAACCCCTGACCTGGGAGTAGGGAGATCTGGGTTCACACTTACTAGCTCTGTGACCTAAAGCAAACCACATCATCTGTCTGGGCTTCAGTTTTCTCCTCCAGAGAGCAGGGACAATAGTCCTTATAAGGCCAATTTTAGACAGGATATCCAAACTGTTGCCAAATCTTGTCACCTCTCCACCTTTACAACATGTCTAGCACACATCCTCTTTTCTCTGTACACACAGCCACAACACTAATCCGGGCTCTCAGCACCTCTGCCCCTGGACCACAGCAGGCCTCCCTCCCTCAAGTCTCTCCCTTCTCCAATCCAGCCTCCATTCACTCAACCATCAAGGTGGTGTTTCTAAAGTGTAGGTCTGACCACGCCCCCTCCGCCCCTGCTCGCTGAGCTCCAGGGGCTTCCCCATTACCTCCAGAATCAAATATGAAGTCCCCTAGAATTCAAAGGCTTTAGTAACCTGGATCCTCCCTACCTTCCCAGTCTTACTTCCTATATGCATTCAACAATTCAACAATCCAGCAGCCCGGGCTGTTTTTGTCTTTCTTTGTGTCCCCTGAGCTCAGTACAGGGCCTAGAACATAATAAGAACTTAATGAATGCTTGTTGACTAACTGAAGAAATGTTTTATGAACTTTAACACACTAGATGAGTGGGAGGGACTCTAACCGTCACCTACTCACCAGTTCCCAGGGATGAAGGAGAACCTCATCTTGTCCCCCATCCCTGGTTCCCCTCTGTCTCACAGAAGACATTTGGAGGGTCCAAGCCCGCCTTCTCAGGCTTGGCTGTTGGCACCCAGGCTGGGTCTGCCAGGGGGGTCTGCATATTCTATGAAACGTACTGTGGGCACACATGTACCATCCATGTGGGCAGGAACACAAACATACATACCCACACAAGAGACTGCTTATAAATGTTTACTGAACTGAATTGAACTGGAAGGATCCCAAGGTACTCAGAAGGAAAGGTTCTGATGCAAGACTTTGCCAACACTAGGGGTAAAGTGAGATAATCCCCCCAAGACTCAAGGAATAGAAAAGAAAAAAAACCAAAGGGGTGACCTTTCCATCCCAGAACCTCAGAATGTTTGAGCAGGGGGAAAAAAAACCTTACAGTTCATCACATTCAATCTCTCTTCCTACTTCAGATGGGTAAACTGAGGGTCAGAAAGAGGAATGGCTTGGCCATGGTCAAACAGCGGACATAATGAAACTTCAGAGGGTGCCAGAAGTAGATGGGATTTTCGATCGCAGAAAGTTAGGGTCCAGAGTGGTTCCTGAGCCCATCCAGCTTAAACTGACAAACATCTCCATTGTAAAGAGAGGATAACTAAGTCTCCAAGAGGGTGCTGCTGCCCTGGCATCCTCTCTCTTCCTCTATCCCAACACCTGGGCATGCCTACCTGCAGATAATGATGAAGAACTTGAGAAGAAGCAGGGCTTGGGTCAGGTTGGCTTCCCCCAGGCACTCGGCACATAGCCCCAGCTGCTGCCCCAGGACCTGCAGCACATTCTGGGGCAGGAGGGGAATCTCTGATGTAGCCTCTTCTGGCCTGGGGTGGAAGAGAGGTATCATTGACAGAGAACCTGGCTGCCTTCTCCCTAGTTCCATCCCCTCAGTGTCTACTAACAAGGGCAAACCCACCTGCTGCCCCAGTCTGAGCTCTCTACCCTCTACCCCAGTTGGTTAGGCTCCCTGTTGGGGCCACTTCCCAGGAGCACAGGAGCTGACAGAAGGCCCTGAGAGGATGTGGAGCAATGATGATAAAAACAATAATAATACTAAATAAAACCCAGCATTTACATAGTGCTTACTGTGCTGGGGACTGTGCTGAGCCCTTTTACAAATATTCACAGCAAACCTAGAAGGGAGGTGCTGTTTGTTATTAGTCCCACTTTTTTTAACAGTAGAGTTAATTATGGTTGATAGAGATTAAGTCACTTGCCTACTAGGGTTACCCATCTAATAAGTGTCTGAGGCTGGATTTGAACTCAGGTCTTCCTGACTCCAGGCTCAGCACTCTAAACACTATATCACCTAGATGTCTAGAAGGGTAGAAGGTTTTCCTCTAGTCTTTTCCCCCTTGATAGAAATTAGCTGTTGACTTGGAAGGTAGAAGGAAAATCAAGGATGAGTAGAATGGCAAGGAACACAGTGGGGTGGGGAAGGTCAGGAAGATCGGGCTTCAGGTGGGGGGAACATGATTTCCTATGTGCTTGTGTGTGTTTTTATACTACTTCCATGTCTGTGTGTGTCTCCCACAGCTCATCCCTCTCTCCCCACTTCACCCCCAGTCACACTTAGGTGGAACAGGGAAGGGTCTGCACCCTGGGCCCCTCATACCCCTTGATTCCCCCTACCCTTCACCTTCGAGGCTCCAGAGAATGCACCGCAATGACCTTCTCAAAGCTGGTGACGAATGCTTCCAACCATTGGTGCAGGTAGCTCAGGTCTTTCTGCAAGAAACACAAGGCCCAGTTCTTGGTGAGGTTTCTGTTGGAGGGCAAACAACAGGCGCCAGATGCCCCAGACTCTCCTATTGGCCAGGTCTGTTCATGGTGTGCAAGAGCATTGAATTTGGAGTCAAAAAACCTGGGTTCAAATCCTAACAGACACTAACTAGCTGAGGGACCACGGGAAGAACACTGCCTTAATTTCCTCACCTCTAAAATGAGGCAAATAATGCTACTATATATAATAAAGGAATATTGCAGAAAAAGAAAAATAAAAAAAAGTGGGGATTTTTTTTTGAGGCAATCTGGGCTAAGTGACTTGCCCAGGGTCACACAGCTAGTAAGTATCTGAGGCTGCATTTGAACTCAGGTTCTCCTGACTCCAGGGTCATTATGCTATACACTGAACCACCTAACTGTCCCTGATTGTTATTATCATTATTTTTTTGCTTTTTGGGGGCAATTGGGGTTAAGCAACTTGCCCAAGGTTACACGGCTAGTTTTTTTGTGTGGGTGTTAAGTGTCTGAGGCTGGAACTGAACTCGGGTCCTCCTGACTCCGGGGCCGGCGCTTTACTCACTGTGCCACCTAGCCCCCCTCCCTGATTATTTTTTAAAAGTCATTGTTACTACTGTTGTTGTAAAAGCACATTAGAAATAGGAGATTCTCTTGATATTGTATTTATATGTGTAAATATTGTGTCCCCTAGTAGAAGGTCAGCTTCTTGAAGGCAGAGATTAAACTGTTTTGGACAGATGAGGAGCTCTCCATAGCCCCAGGTTTCACCTGTCCTCCCAGGATTTCGGTCTTCTACCTTTCCAGGTGCCATACTTTTCAGCTTGAAGTCAATCCCAGTCCCTGGTCCTCCTCCTCCACTTCCTAATTCATCCTGCCTACAGCACCAGTCTGCTCTTCCTAAAGCATGACTCTGATTACTTCTCTGCTCAAACACCTTCAATGGCTTCCTATGGCCTATGGGATAAAGTTCTGCCTCCTTATCCAGGCATTTAAGACCTTCTAGAGTCTCACTGATAATGCCAGCCTTTTCTCACACTTTTCCCTTTCACCAACCATACATTGCACTTACATTAGTCTCTCTTCCCTGTTCCCTGAACAAGCCCCACACTTCCTGCCCCTCCTTCAGCCCCTACTTGTCTCAATCTTACCCATTCTTTTTTTTTTTTTTTTAAAGCAATTACGGTTAAGTAACTTGCTCAAGGTTACACAGCCAGGTGTTTCTGGGTGGATGCTAAGTGTTTGAGCCTGGATTCGATCTCCAGGTCATCCCGACACTGGAGCCGGTGCTCTTACTCGCTGTGCTACCTGGCTGCCCAATCTTACCCATTCTTCAAGGCTCAACTCAAATAAACTTCCTTGACATGGCCCCCTCTAGAAGTAATCTCTCCCACCTCTAACTCTAACAATATTTTCCTTATATCTCTACTTTCTTTTTGTGCTTCTCAGCAGATATCTTGTATGATAGTTATTTCTTCATGTGTCTTAGCTCCCCACGAAAATATAAGCCCACTGAGGGCAAGACTTGTATCTTATCCCAGACTTGTAACCTCAGACTGGCTTTGACTCTTCCTTCTTCCTAACCCCCTACACTCAATCAGTTGCCAAGTCTGAAGAAAGCATCACAGTGTCATGTACAACACTGGTACAAAGAACCTGACTTCCAATGCCCTCACTGCCACTTACTGCCTGTGTGGCCCCAGGCAAGCCCCTTCCACTCCATAAGCCTCAGTTTCATCATCTGTAAAATAAAGGGGTTGGATTAAACAGCCTCTAAGGTCTCTCACAGCTCTGTACCTATGATGCTGCTGCTCCCTAACATGTCTCCAATCCATCCTCTCTTTTCCATTCCGGCCACCCAGCCCCATCCTCATTCAGGCCCTTGTTTCTTCTGAACTCCTATTACTGTAATAATGTCATAGCTGGTAACTTCTTCTTGCCTCAGACATCTCCTGTCCAATCCATTCCATACCTGCTGACAGGGCAATTAATCTTCCTAAAACTGCTCCAATCACATTACTTCCCTCCTCAAAACCATTCAGTGACTCCTCATTACCTCCTGTATAAAGTAAAAACTTGTAGTTCTGGAATCCAAGGTCCATTCTACCAGGACAGCCTTCCGTTAGCCCCTTGAGCAGCTTGCACACAGGAGTTTCAATATAGGAAAGAAGACTGGGGGTCAGGAGGCACTGCTTAACATGGGAAAAGGCCATGGTGGGATCCCTGGACAGCATGAAGGAATCAGGGCCCCCACGGAAGGGCACAGAGAGCCAAAGGAAAAGCCACCACCGTTTAGCAAGGGATGGCCCTGACCCTGATCTCAGCCTCCCAGATCTGCCAGACCAGAACCAGCAGACCCCAAGTCACCATGCAGGGATCTAGGAGGCCAGATGTTCAAGGTCAACATGGGATAAGTGCCTGGCCAGAAGAGAGATCTCAAGGTCACAGGGTGGAGGTACAAGGCAGTGTACCCATTATCAGGTATATACCCACTTCTAGCTTCCCCTACCCCCATACAAACACACCTCCCCACAATAATAATCATTCTATTTCCATAATATTTAAAAATTTACTAAGCACATTCCTCCCAACAACCTGGTTAAGGTGAGTAGTGCGAGGACTATTATTTCCATTTACAGAAGAGGATACTGGGACTTGGAGAGGTTACTTGACTTGCTCAGAATCTCAAATCTAGGAAGGATCAGAGGTGAAATTTGAAACCAGGTGTCCTAACTCTTAAGACCACTGTCCTCTTTTCACTACATCAGAGATATCAAACACACTACCCCAAATGCGGAACCAGATTAAAATGTAATTGGGAAATATTTAACAAAATAAATAAAAATAAAATATAGATAACATTACATTTTAAAACAGATCCTTTTGTTCCAATTAATACCAGACTAAAATGTAATTGAGAAATATTTAACAAAATAAACGTAATTATGATAAAACATAGATAACATAACATTTTAAAACTGGCCCACAGAGATCCTTTAATACCAATTAATCGTTCTTGTTTCTATTTGAATTTGACACCACTGCACTTGTCTCTCATATGCTATCAAATCCCTCAGTGCGCAGTCCAGACTCTGCATCCACGTCAGCCCAGTGAACTCTCCTCCTCAGGGCCTATAATACCTCATCGGGCATGGACTACACAGAAATTCACCTCTCTCTAGCACTTTATGGTTTATAAAAAGCTTCTCCTTTGTTTACATCATCACATTTGATTCTCACCATTGCATGAGGTGGGAAATGCAAGATATTTATCTCCCCATCTTATAGAGAAGAAAAGTGAGGTCCCAACAAGAAAAGCTATTTGGGAATGGCAAATAGGGAGACTCCAAGCCAGATTTCCTGGCCCCAGGTTCCATGCCAGGTCCCATTCTCAACAGTTTTATGCTGTGTTATCTTTGCACATGTGGAAGTCTGGAGTGTGTGCAATGCCTAACCAGGATAGGAGATCCATCTCAAAACATCTCTCCCTCAGCATCCTCCAAAGGGGAGCCCAGAGCAGGACCATGCACTTGGAGACATCTACACAGACAGTGTGGAATGAATGAATACATGTAGATCAGTGAACAGCAGCTCTACCAGGCACAGGGACCCAAAGTTAGCCCTCCATTGCCACTCCTGGCTCCACATATGAGCTAGAGGTAAAGCCCCAGGATGGGGTGTGGGGGCACAGTTGCTAAGAGGGATCTCTCTACTAGGCAGAGGCTTAGCAAGGGGAGCAGAGTTGGGAAGGATGGGCATTGAGACAAAAAGGCCTAGGAACTGATGATGGTGTGCGTCCCACAACCAAAGCTGATACAATATCTGTCATGTCCACTGTGGCAGAGAGCTGGAGAGGGGTCTCTTTGAGGAGGAAGATCCATCGAGAAAGGGAGAGAGGACACAAGTGTGGGTGAGAGCTTGTGCTTTTGAGTGAGATGGGGCTGGTGAGCGTAAGCATGGATATAGTCTGTTTCCCCACCCCACCCCTTACCTTGTGTGTACATATTCTACATTTGCCTGCGTGTGGAGAAGCACCTGCCAGGAAACAAACAGGGTTTGAATCTTGGCTGCCCCACTAACTACCAGCGGGGAAACCCCCTCACCCTCAGCTTCATTTTCCTTACCCATAAAAATGTATTATAATAATAATACTTTTACTCCCTACATCACAGGGACCCATAAAGAGCCTGGTGCAGTAGAAAGAACATTAGTTTGGGAATCAGAGGACCTGGGCGTGAATCTACTTTGTCACTTTCCAGCTGTGTGGCCTTAAGTGAGTCAGTCATCTTCTATGAGACTTAGTTTCCTCATCTATAAAATGACCACGTTGGACCATTTAGGTCAGGGCTTCTTAACCTAGTTTATGTCCTAGACCCCTTGGGCAGTGTCTACGTCTAGTGAGGGCTATGGTAAGCCCCTTTTCTAGGCATGTTTTAAATGCCTAAGATAAAATCCCCAGGATTACAAAGAAAATAAATTAGATTGAAATAGTCATTAAAATATGAGAAAATCAAATTCACTGATCTCAGATTAAGAACCCTTGCTCAAGCCCAGAAGGATTCAAAGTTTGGGGTCTCAAGACCCCTCTACACTCTTTGAAATTACTGAGGGTCCCCCCACCAAGAGCTCTTGTTTTGTATAGTTTATCTATTGAAGTTTACATTTTGGGTCCCTTTTAAAAGGGCCTCAGGGACCCCTGGGGGTCCCAGGACCACTGATGGAGATGTGATCCTAAAGCTCCACTCAGCAAACTTTGGCGTGCTACAGGAAGGTCATTTCTGAGGGTGATGCTGAATTTCTCCACGCAGGCATGCAGACAAACAGCAGTATGCAGAGACTGTATACATAAATATGTGTGCACACATCTGCTGCTGTGGATGCCCCCCATGAGCCCCTGCCAGGGCGTGTGCCTGTAGCGGGGGCATCTCGTGTTTACAGCTTACTGGCTCCCCTTACACAACTCAGGCTCAGCTCTGCTTGGCTATTGGGAAGGAGCAGGTGGTACGTGTGCTTCCTCTCTCCCGGCTTCAGCTTCCTCCTCCGTAAAGGGAGGGGTTGGACTCAGTAGTCCCTATGCTCCCTTCACCCTCTGATGCCCATGAAATGAAATACACACTTAAGTATCCCACAAGCGTCACCTTCCACTGTGATACCTGGAGATGTTTGGATACACACACCCATCCAGACAGCATGGTCAGAGAAACACCCAAAATGAAATTCCCGGGTACAAACACCCCTTGTAAACACAGATCTTACTGGTAGGTACTCTCAAAGAGATTCACTCAAACACACAGATGCACACAGACACATCTACACAGACTCAGACATAAACACAGGTTCTCGTACATAAACATATAGACACAACGGGTCTCTTCTTCCTTCCTCCTTCCTGCCCCCATGGGAGCACCCACTCCCCCAATTGCTACCTTTTTTAATTTCCCTGGGCAGCTCACACACACTGACAAGAGTCCAAGCTAGTGGTGCTGGCTGAACTGACACTCAGAGGTCCAGCACTCCCAGAATCATACCCTCTACTTGAATCCCTCAGTTCCTTCCTACCCACCTGCATGAAGACTCCTAGAACCCATCCCCTTCTGCTGATCTGAGCAATCTCTGCCCACCAAGGCCCCTGTCTCTGCTGCTGGCCCCAGAGTTACCTGGACCCCCATCCCACAGGCCGGCTCCGTGGAGTAGGGTGGGTACCAGTAGCTCTGAGAAGTATCCATGAGGCTGAGCACTGGGGTAGGAACCAGAAAGGGAGGGTGAGAAGAATGGAGAGAGTGGGGTACTGCCTCTGGAGATCAAGTCTTGTGCAAAGGGGAAGCAAGCCTCACACATGCAGGCCTCATATCCCCACTACTACCCCTCCAAGCCCCACCAGCCCCCGCCCTCACAGGGCTGGTGGCAGGAAACGCAGAGTCAGGGTTGGGGAGAGAGTCAGCTTCCTCTCTGGGGGAGGGGGCTGGGGCCCCAGACCGCAAGGGATGGGGAGGAGGGAAGGGGGTGCACTTAGGAACAGGCCTCCCCAAACTGTGAAGCTCAGGCAGTGGCCCCCTCCCCTTTCCTTTTTCCCAACATGCCCTGCATTGCCCTGTCTGGGGTGTATGTGGAAGGGAGATGTAAACTTCCTGATCATGTCAGGGTCTTTAAGGGGAGTCACAGGTAATGGAAAGAATTTATAGGCTGAGGAAACTCCAGACTCAAAAGAGGGGTGAAAATATGGAAGGAGGCAGTGCGGTGGGATAGAAAGAGACAGGTTCAATCTCATCTTTGCTGTTGACTGTGTATAGTCAATGAACCTCTGAGTCGAAGTTGACTCAGCTCTAAAATAAGGAAGCTGGACCAAGCAATCTCTCAAGAGATGCCATATGGCACAACAGGGACATGCAATTGAAGAAGGAGGCCTGGGTTCAAATCCTGACTCTGCCATTAACTACCTGGGTACATCTAGACAAGTCATTCAACTTCTCTTGGCCCCAGTTTTCTCAACTGGAAAATGTGGGATTTGGACTAGACTGACTTTGAAGTTCCCTTCCATCTCTTCATGGGATTCTTTAGTCCCTCCCAACTAGGTAGCACAGCAGATAGAGCCTCAGGGAGCCCTGAGTTCAAATCCAGCCGCAGACACTTACCAGCTGTGTGACCTTGGACAAGTCATTTAATCCTGCTTGCCTCAGTTTCCTCATTTGTAGAAATGAGCTGGAGAAGGAAATGGAAAACCACTCCAGTATCTTTGTCCTCCCTCCTTCCCCAAAACAAACAAACAAAAAACATAAAAATGGGGTCACAAACAGTAGGACAACTGAACGACAGCTCTGAAATTCCATGGTTTTCTGAGGTGGAAGGATGGACTGGAAGGAAGAGGAAATGAGCCTGAGAAGGAGCTGCACTGGTGGTAATGTCTCTAACTGAGGAATGGAAAGAATAAAATCGATGAGATGGAAGAAAGTCAGGACACGCAAGAGAAAGCATCCCTGCAGCAAGGATGGGGGCAGAGAACACCCCTCTCATTTGCAAGGCTTCCCAACACTATCACTTCTAAGGCTTAGCCTCCCCTTCAGACAGTGTCTGTTGTTGCTTTAAAATGTCATACCTGCAAGAACACAGAGTGTCAGAGACCTTAGAACATAGACTGTCTGAGCTAGAAAGGGCACAATGGACACAGTGCTGGTCCTGGAGTCAAGAACTGAATTCAAATCCAGCCTCAGACACTACCTCGTGTGACTCTGGGCAAGCCATTTAACACCTATCAGCCTGTTTCTTCATCTGTTTAATGGGGTAATAACAGCACCTACCTCACAGAGTAATTAGGAGGAAAAAATGAGATAATATTTGTAAAGTGTTTTGCAAGGCTTGAAGCACTGATTAATGCTAGATGTTATTTTGTTGTTTTATTATTATTAGTAGTCTAACTCTCTCATTTTAAGGAGGAAGAAACTAAAGCCCATAAAAGGAAGTGAACTGCCAAAGGTCAAATAGTCAACTAGTTTGGGAGAACCCAGATCTCCTGACTTCAAGACAGGGAAATATTCTTCCCATGACCCCACAGCTGCCCCTCTTACCTTCCTCTCTCCTCCCGAAGGGGCTGCAACTGCTCCCCACTTCCCTCCAGTCATGGGAAAAGAAAATATCTTTCCCCTTATCTCTCACAAGTCTTGGCCACCATTTCCTCAGAAGGTCAGTCTCCCCCAAACCAACAAAGATTAGGAAGAAGCTTCTAGCTCCAAACATCATAGTCTGACAGAGTTACTGTCTCCTGCAGCTGTCTCAGTTTCTGGCTCTGGGTTGGATGAACACTAACCGTAGCATACATTCACCCAAAACAAGCACACATGGCTGCCCCCACGCACTTACACGCATGAGACATTTACACAGAACATCCACAACTTACTGCAGTATATTGACATAGAGATAGACCATCTGTATAAATATATACAAATCTTCATAATATGAATGACTCCCATTTCTGCAGCACTCAAGTTTCCCAGCAGCCCCATGAGAAAAGCTTCAAATTCATTTCACAGGTGAAGAAACCCAGGCTCAGTGATGAGAAAGGAATTGCCCAAGATCTCACAACCAGGAAGTGTCAAAGCAGGGAAAAGAACTCAGGTTTCACGATGTCAAGCCCAGAACTCCTTCTGCTGCACCACACTGACAAGGTACTCCCCTGGTTGGGCATGACGGCCCATGCCTGTAATTCTCTCTCCTGAAGAGACTGAGGCTGGTGGATTACCTGAATGTGCTCCAGTAAAACTTAAGTCAATTGGGCACCCATTACAAAGTCTTCCACTATCATGGGGACCCTCTAGGAACAGAGGCGGGGGTAGATGGGTGAGAAAGGCCAGGTAGCCTAAAGAGGGATGAACCATCCCAGGTCATGTAGATCAGTAATGGGATTGGGTCTGTGAATAGCCACTGGCCTTCCTGCCTGAGTAAGATAAAGGAGACTCAGTCTCAAAAACAAAGTCTTTTCTTACTAAAAAAGGTTGTGGGGTTGGGTGTGTACATATTATCATTGCTGCCATTCTACAAGTAAAGAAAAGGAAACTCAGGAAAGGCTATATTCGCAAAACCAAAACCTCTTAAGTCTGGAGGTGAAAGGGACCTCAGAAACTGTTTAGTCCAAAAATTCTTAACCTGGAGTTCATAGACCCTGATGGAATCCATTGATAGATTTCAGAAGTCTACAAACAAAAGGATGGCAAAAAAAGAATTTTTATTTTCATTAATCTCTAAGTGAAATTTAGCATTTCCTTGAATTATATTAAAACTTGACTCTGAGAAGGAATCTGTAAGTTTCACCAAAGAAATCTGTGACATACAAAAAGGTTAAGAACCCCTGATTCTAGCACAACCCCCTCAATTCACAGATGAAGGAACTGGGCCCTAGGGGGACACATGACTCACCCAAGATCACATAGTCAATACCTGCTGGAGTCAAACCTCAAACCCAGACCTTCTGTCTCTAAGTTAAAGTTCTTTCTCTTACACTGTGTGGCCTTTTGTTCACATGATATAAATATATAACCATGCATGTACGTGTGTATACATGTAAACAAGCATGCACATACAAATGTGTGCACACAGGTACCTGTCCCCTCACATAAAACACCCCTACCACTTTCCAAGCTGTCACCCACCCCAGCAGGGCCTGTCTGACAGCTCCAGCTTGAGTCAACGGGCGGGACTGGGTGCCTGGGCGAGGTAGCTGGGCTCTGTGCCTGGAGCCCCAACCCAACCTCTCTCACCACACTGACTGGCTTGCTTCACCTCCCTTGGGTCCCCCACTAAGCACTGATATATACCCGCTTCCATTGGGATCTCCTTGGGCCAAATACCACTTACCCACTCTACCCCCTGGGGAACCAAAATCCTGTCATGTGCTCATCAATGAACACTAGAGGGAAACCAGGAGGTAATCTGCATACCACATCATCATCCCTCCACCCTGATTTCCTGTCTGGTCAGTATGAGGCATCGTGGGATAGTGCAAAGAGTCCCTCGATGGGCCTTTCGTCACACTATTGAGCTCAATAGCTGATGCATCCTGGTCAAATCATGGTCCTCATCCCACTCCCAGGCTCAATTTCCATAAGTATAAAATTAGACGGTTGGGTGCTAGGATTTTTAAGCCTCTTCTTATTCTGACATTCTAAAGGCCCTTCCAACTCTGACATTCTGTTTTACAGGAACATTCTCTGTTTACAGGATCAAATTAGAAAGGTATGGGGGGAGGGGAACTTATTAATTGAGGGAAAAAGGAATGATGGATAAAGCACGTCTTGAAAGAAGCTAGGTATTCCAAGATTTAGCAGTGAGGAGGAAGTATGTTCCAGAAATGGAGATAGAGCGGCAGAAGAGATGGGAAGTTATGTACAGAGAACATCTAGCAGGCCAGTTTGCACAAAAAGCACATGAAAGGGAATAATGTGAAATAAACTTGAAAAGTTAGGTGCGGGGCAAACTGGGGACAACTTTTAATACCAGACTAAGAATTCTGCTTTTTATCTTAGAGGCAGTAGGAAGCCACTCAAGTCATCTGAATGAGGGATAAACTGGTCAGATTTGTGTTTCAGGAGTATCAGTTTGACAGGTGTAGAGGATGGCTCAGGGTAGGGGTGGGGGTGGGAGACTGGAAGTAGAAACATCACTGAGGATGCTTGCAACAAGTCTAGTAGGAGAGGTTAGGAGGGTAGAGACTGTGGGTGAAGAGGAGATGGATGTAAGAAATGGTGTAGGGGCGGCTAGGTGGTGCAGTGAATAGAGCACCAGCCCTGGAGTCAGGAGGACCTGAGTTCAAATTTGGCCTCAGACACTTAACACAAAAACTAGCCCTGTGACCTTGGGCAAGTCACTTAACCCCAATTACCCTCCCCCCCAAAAATGTTGTAGATACAGGATAAACACAACAAGCTTTGGAGACTGGGTTACTGAAAGAAGGCAGAGAATAACAGTAACAACAACAACACTTATGTGTCGCTTTAAGGTTTGTGAAGTACTTCAAACGCATTATTTCATTTGACTTCAAGGACAATGGTGCCACCAAACAGAAATGGTGAAGTTCAGAGGAGAGGTGGGTTTTGGAATTCAATTTTAGCCATGCTGAGTTTGAGTTACCTATGAAACATCCACGTAGAAATGTCGAGTAGGCAGAGCTGAGTGTGGAAATCTGGGAGTCATCTGCATAGATGATAACTGAATCCATGGGGGCTGGTGAGGTTCACAAGAAGGTAGACAGAGAGGAGGAAAAAGCCTGGGACAAGACATTCCACACTCTGTATTCTAAGGCCACCTCTGAAATGCCACACTCTATGAATGAATAAATGCATTTATTAAGCACTTCCTATGTGCAAAGAACTTTACTAGGAATTCAGAAAAGCAAGACAGTCCCTTTTCTCAAAGAGCTGACATTCTAATGGGAGAGACAATATATAAAAAAGGTTTTGACGGTAACTCAGATGGAAAGGCCCCATGATGCTTAGGGTGCAGAGGCAAAGTAGGTGGTTATGTGTCCTCTTTAATGCTGTTTCCACTGATAAAAATCACATCTGTTTCTGATTTTAGATCACTGGTTGGAATACAGCACCCAAGAAGGAGCTGCTAGATTTCCTCTCCATTGCAGGTGCTTCTAGGCTTGAAGGTTGTGGGGGTCTGGGCTAGCAATAAGAATGGTGGTCTGAAGGACGGTGCCATTTCAGCAGCTCTTGGGCTGCAGCTGGTCAGCAGGTAGCAGTAGTGGTAGTGAGGAAGGTGGGTCCTCCCTGTACAATGATGGCTCCCCTTAATGATGGCTTTGGGGCCTGGAAGGGAAGTATGGCAAGTAGTTCAGACAGCACTGCTATTCCCAAAGCTCCTGGGTTCAGGGTCCTGGACTACTGCCATGGCAGTGTGAAAAAAAGTGGTGCCCTAGGTCCTTGATGGGACAGTTTGACTTCCCCTACTGCCTCCTGATCCTTTGTTGTCAGGTCCCTTTCAGCTCTGAACTTTTATGATTTGAAGACTTCCATTGACAAGGAACTCTCTACCTTATGAGTTAGGATAATTGGGGAACAGGAGGAAGTACCTAAATGAATGAGAGGGAAGGGCATCAGCATCACTGTATAATAACAATGACAATAATAATGTTAACAATAATGGTTGGTATTTATAGACGACTCACAAAATTGTAGAATTTCAGTTTTAGAAGGGCCATCAGAGGTTATCTCATCCATTCTATCCCTTAACAGGTGAAGAGAGGCAAAGTCAGGTTTGAAGTAGTAAAAAACTTCCTAACAAGCAGAGCAAAGAAAGAGTCACTTCAAGAAACCCTATTTTCCTTTTCACTGGAGGTCTTCAAATAAAGACTAGCCGATCCACTTGTTGGGCACTTTAGAGGAGATACCTATTAACAGCACTAAGTCATGGGTTTCAACCAACTAATTTTACATACATATAGATAAATGCAGAATTTTTTATAGTCATAAACTAACTCTGACCTTAATCCAAGTTAAGAAAGTATGACACAGTAAAGAAAAGACTGATTTGGAGTCAGAAAAGATGTGGGTTCACATCTCGCTTCTGCTACTTACTAAGCTGCATGACTTTGGACAAGTTACTTCCCTATTCTGAGTCTCAGTTTCCTCATGTGTCAAATGAAACATGGTCTTTAAAGTCCCCTCCAAGCCTTAAATCTTGTAATTCTGTCACATACTGATCCATTCCCCAGAGACAGGCTGAACCCTAAACCTGGTCATAACTGAACTCAGACTGTTGAGACAGGTTGATTTCTATCTCTGGTCATAGACTCATGGTGAGCATCAAGTCCTAAATGAGCCCTTAACCTCAGGTTTGACTCATATGACAATTCAGTCTCTTTGAAAGTCAAAGAATTATGAACCCCAGTGATGAAAGGTTCTGTAGATCACCTAGCTCGACTTGCTCATTATACAGATGAAGAAAATAAGGTCTAGAGGGCTAAACAACTTGTCCAAGGTCACACAGCCAGGTAATCATATGTCTGAAGATATCATACCCTTAAGCAATGGGACCACAAAGGGAAAGTCCCCCCATATCCTTTGGTCCCACCATCCAAAGCTTCCAAGAACTGAGCAACAACCTCTCACTGACCTCTAAGAGCAAATCAATAAATTTATCAACCTGAAAGGTATAGAGCCCTTGAGGCAGCAACAATGGAAGTTAAGAAAAGAACTTCCAAGATAGGAAATTTCCATTGGTCACTGGGAGGTGGCGATGGCAAGAATATGACCCGATTCTCTTTCCCAGATTGACCGATCTCATCATTTCCCTCCCTCCAACACAGTACCTGGCCCTTTTCTACTTCTGCACCTTGTTTCAGATCATTCGTCTCTGCCTGAAATGCCTTTCCTCCCACAGAATTGCAGAATTTCAGAGCTGGAAGTATCCTCAGCAGGTATGTAAGCTCAGCCTATCCTCAAAAAGGAATCCTCACCGTAACACACACAAGTAGTCATCTAGACATTGCTTACACACTTCCAGTGAAGGGGAACATAGTATTCCCCAAGGCAGCCCTCCTGCATAATTCTAATTGTTAGGAAATTTTCCCTGATATCAAATCTAAATTTTCCTATTTGAAAAGCCTACACAGTGCTCATAGTCCTGTGCCCTGAGACCAAAGAGAACAAGCCTAATGCTTTTTCTACGTGACAGCCTTTCAAGTATTTGAAAACAGTTATTATGTCCTGTATGAGACTTCTAATCTCTAGTACCTTTCACCATCATGTCTGCTCTCCTTGGGATGTTTTCCAGCTTTTCAATGTCCTTCCTGAAATGTGAAGCCCATACATACACTGTTGGTGGAGCTGTGAATTGGTCTAACCATTCTGGAAAGCAATCTTTAAAAAAAAAAAGGTAGGAGTAATTGGGAACTATAATGTCTATACCCTCAGATCCAGAGATCACACTGCTAGGCATACACCTCAAGGAGTTCAAAGACAGAAAGAAAGGTTCCAGATATACCAAAATATTCACAGCAGCACTTTATAAGGTAGCAAAAACTGCGAATTAAGTAGATGGGCAGGGAGTCCTCGGAAAAACAAATCACAGTGTCTGGACCTAATAGAATATTATTACACCACAAAAAACAACCATAAAGAATTCAGAGAAGGATGGAAAGAAATAGGAACTGAGATATAGTGAAGTAAGAGAACCAAGAAACAAAACCAAACAATAGCTATGACAATGTAAAAAGAAAGATTAAGAAAATGAAATTAAACTCTGTGCAATTAAAATGGTCAAGCCTGGTCCCAGAAAAGAACTGAGAAAATGCAACTCTCTCCCTCATTTCTGGAAGTAAAGAATCACAGGTGGTTTATAGTGCATTTCCTTTAAGTCACAGTTGCCCTGTTGGCTGGTTTTGGTGAACATTACTTTTAATCTTTTTTTTTTTTTTGGAGGGGGGGAGGCAGGGCAATTGGGGCTAAGTGACTTGCCCAAGGTCACACAGCTAGTAAGTGTTAAGTGTCTGAGGCTGTATTTAAACTCAGGTCCTCCTGACTCCAGGGCTGGTGCTCTGTTCACTGCACCTCCTCGCAGCCCATATTCTTTCTTTTTTCAATCTTTGGTACCATGTTTGGCTCACTGGGTAGGGGAAAGAAGAAGGAGGGAGATGTTCACAAACAAAGGTAATGCATAAACAGAAGGTTATCAATAAAATATGAGAATTTATTTTCAAAATAGCTTTGTAAAACCTATTAAAAAAACAACAACCCCACCTTCTATTACATAAAAGTGAATTACAGTTCTAAAAGAAAAATGTGGTGCCTAGAACTGAGTGTAATTCTCTGGATTTCATCTGCGTATGGGAGGCTCACCTCCTTGTTCCTAGAAGATGCCTTTGCTGCTTGCCACATCACACTGCTGACTCTTGCTGTGCAGGCTCTTCCACTCCACCTACTCCAACCCTCCTGTTCCTCCAAGGCCCATCTCTGGCCCTAAACTCCTCCAGGAAGCCTGTCCTGACTCCTCCAGCCCACACCTAATTCTCCCTCCTCATAACTCCTAACTTATAACACTCTATCTGTTCTGTATTGCTCTCTTTCTCTTATCTATGTCATGTCTTCCCGATTAGACTCTGCCATCAGAGGCAGAGGCTGTCTGATCCCACAGCATGGGATCTAACATAGTGGGGGCAAGGCAGGGTCCCCAGAGCATGCTCCTGTCATTTTCTGGGCAGTTATAACTTCTTTGTAGAGCTGATTGGAATACTTGAAAGACTACTCCACAAGGGTCTTCTTATGGCATAGAGACACTAGATTAATTTCCCCAGCTTTCCTGTACTGCTTTGAACTCTTCATCTTACCTCTCATCTCCTCCCTTTGGCTTTTGTTACCCATCAACTTTCAGCTGGATCACATACAGACTCTAGCTTACTTTCTCTCGGATTTTAACTCTGATCACCCTTTCTTAGCTCCCACAAGTGTTTCTAGGGTCCTGATGATTACCCTTAATCACTGGTGCTATTCTCTGGCTCTGTCCCCTCTTTTCCCTACCCCCTCACAAAGTCTAGTATCCAACCATGTCTTCTATTATGTTCAATCCAATACCAAAATTATTTAGTGCCTATGAGGTTGTAAGCAAAGAACTATGCCGGGTACTGAGGATAGAAAGATAAAACAAAAAACAGCTGTTGCCTGCAATGAAATTATATTCTGTTGAACAATATAGCATGGTATAGTCTAAAACATGGGGTTGACACAGGGTAAATTTTCAATGAACTGAAGTGGGATAGGGTGAGGTACATTAGAATTAAAGGGAGTGGTTTATTATGGCGAAGGAGAGTTAGACTAAATAGAATGCCTTTGAATGGATTAGAGTAGGTAAAAAGGGATGAAAGTAAAGTAGGTGGTGGAATGAGGTCAACAAGTCAGTTTAAGTGAATTCATTTGGAGTAGAGGTAGAAGTGCATTGTTAAATATTTAACAACCAGCTCTCCTGGTGGGGAAAATGTATACAGGACATATTTTTAAGTTTAATGTGAATTTTTAACATTTTCCCATCACTTTCTTAAGTCTAGACAATCAATAAAACAATAAATCAAGCCCTGATTTTCAGCATTTGCCAAGTTCCAAGGTGTGAATGCTTATACTGAAAAGAAAACAATCGGCTAGCTGGCTCCAGCACACCCCTGAATAAAGGAGAATGGACTGGCTTGTAGGACCTTGGGGAAAACCACTGAACCTCCCTCATTTATAAAATGTTATCTCATTTATAAAATGAGGAGGTTGGACTAAGTGGCCTCTGAATTTCCTTCCAGCTCTATTTCTATGATCCTACGGAATAAGGGGAACTTTTTAATGAACTGAGTAAAGTGTCTTGGAGTAGAATAGAGGGGGGTAAAATTGACTGGAGTGGATTAAAGTTAAGCATAGAGTTTAATTAAATTGAGTGGAATAGCCTAAGTTCCAGGCCAAAGAAGACAAGTCCCAAGTAATGGGGTGACAAAGAATGTGGACGAAACTGTATCAAAGACAAACTGCTTAGTTGCCAGTTTTCCTGAAGGTCAATTCCCTGAAGAGAGAGAATGGTCCAGTGTGGCACATCCTGGTTATCACTGGGGGTAGGTAGCCTTTGGAAGACAGATCAGAGTCACATAGAGAAGGGAAGACTGAGCCACTGACCAAGAAGAGGAGGGAAACCATTGCTGGGAGCAGGAAGAGTCTGAGTCAAACAGTCACCCAAAGTTAGTGAGTGGAAGATGGAATAAGATTCCCATTCCCTGCCTCCTCCCATGCCCATCAATACCCTAACCAGGTGCCTCTAACACACAATCATACTAGGTAACTCTAATTCTACCCCAACTAGGTTAATTCTACCCCAACTAGAATTAGGTAGCACTGGGAACTCCCAATTCCACTTTAATATGGTACTCCATAGTCCCTATAGCACCCTAGCTAGATAAAAAAAAAAAGTCACATTACTATTAGATAGTCCCAGAATACACTCAACATGGTACTCTTAGTACACACCAGAACTACCTCTAAACAAGACATATTATAAACTTGGTAACCCCAGTACCAGGTACTCCAAACTCACCCTAACCCAGCACTTCTGGCAATACACTCTAACCCAGTACCCCGCAAAACACCTATTACCATTCCCTCCAGTCACACTGAATGCTGGAACCCCCAGCATGAACTATTAACCAAACTCTAACCAGTGTATGTAATCATAAAAGCTAGAAAAATAACACGTATTACAGCCAGATATGACCAAACACACACTATCACTGGGTACCCTTAATCATGCCCTAACTGGGCACTATAAGCACACTATATCTAGGTAACATATGATCATACCCAGTTATCCTATTTACATCCTAATGAGGAGCCCTCTGGAATGCCAACCCCCCTCCCACACACACATAGGGGGTAATCACTGCACATCCTTCCAGGATCACAGCAGCTCACAGCCAGTCACTAGAAACTCCAGGCTTTGCTGTCCCCATTACATCTTCTCCTTTGTCCCGCTTTCCCCAAGGGGAAACTGTATCCTGCTCCTTCCTTCCAAAGAAGTTGGGAGGGATACCTGGAATGGCTGTGTTTGCACTTCCTTTCCTCCCCCTCCCCACACTTTCACCTCACTCTCACCTCCACATCCTGGGTGTCCACAATGCCTGAATGTCCTTGCACCGGAGGCCTCCAATTCAGATCCAGGTGAGGCTCTCCATTCACTGCCTGGGGGCTCCCTCCATCATCAGGGCAAGGGAAAGGGGTCACGCAGGAAGTGGTGAGCATGTTAAGTGATGTGTTCTGCTTCCCTGCACACACACACACACACACACACACACACACACACACACACACACTGGTGCCCACCACTAGTCACTGCTCTGGCCGCCTCCCTCTAGCTATTGCTTGGGAGCGGTAGAGGAAATGAGGAAACCGGCTTTGCTTTCTCCCACACCCCATGCAGGCTGGCCTAGCCTCCCGCCCTACCTTGGGGGAGGAGGCCTGACCTGGGGTGAGGGGGAGCAGGACAAGTATGCCTGCCTACCTCCTCCCCTTCTCACCCCGAAGGGGGTGGGACACCTCCCCCCACCCCAACTTCAGGAGGGCCTTTCTGTGGTGTCATCACTAGGCTCTGTACAGTCTCGCCCAGAAAGCCGGAAAAACAGCTTAGAGCCCTGCCAACAAAAGAACGGGGTGGGGGGGGCTTTAGGGGGGAGAGGGATGGAGACCCTGATTCTCCACAAAATACCTAGTGGTGTAGTATAAGAATGAACAAAGCTGGAGACCTAGATTCAAGTCTTCAGTTCTGATACTGGTCAAGTCACTTTACCAAGTCTCAATTTCTCCATTTGTTAAATGGAGATTATAATTCTTGCCCTATCCATTTCATAGGATTGTCATGAAGAAAGTTCTGTAGAAAATAAAGTTATTATTTCCTTCTACAGTGACCAGTCCATACTAGCCATAACTCAGCTCAGTGCTGTTAGAATGATGCTCAGCTCCTGCCATGCTCCCTCTTAGGCTTCCATAAAGCCCAGGAATAATGCCCCCCCATACCCTCTCCCCATCCCCGTTAATTCTTTAATACCCAGAAGCAACATGGTGTATTGGCAAGAACATAGGATTTGGAATTAGGAATCCCTGGCTTGAGTCTCTGTTCTACTATTATTACCTACATGACCTTGTATGAGTCTCTTCCCTACTCTTTGCTCCAGTTTCCACATCTATAAAAATAAGATAATTAGATGATCTCTAAAGTACCTTCTAGCTTCAAATCCTATAATTCTATGGCCCTGGGAGGAAGGACCATACAGCTCTGCCTCTCCCTAACTCAGCACAGAGCACAGCTGAGAATACAAGTGGGGCCAGTCAAGGAAAGCCAAGGGCTGGGAAGTCAAATGGTCAGGTCTCTAAGCCTAGAGATACCTCTGACTGTCTTCCCACAAGGGAACCCTGGACTAGAGACTCTAAGAAAGCAGGACAGTTGTGTGTGGTCAAGATCCAGGAATCTCCAGGGCATAGGGTTAATGCGTAAGCCTGGATTCTCACAGTCATATACACAAATTCAGAGAAACACATATCTCAAGCTAGACCCAGGCATAGATGTTAGTCAGGAATACAGGTAAGCTCAGATACAGACAGGAAAATGCAGAGGGTGGTGTGTAGATTCAGACCATATGTGAAGACTTAGGATCTTGGACCCTTACAAATCACACGTACTCACTGATACAGAAATCTTGAGACATCAGCAGGCACACACACCAAGCAGATATATGTGCAGTCTGTGTGTGTATGTATGTATGTGTGTGTATATATCTATATATATAGATATATATGATGTGTGCATATATATACACACACACATATATGGACCACATATATACATACATTCATTCACTCAGAGCTATAGGAAAGCATAGGTCATCTAGTACAACCCCCTTATTATGTAATAGTCTGTAATAATGTCTAATGGTGCCTTATCCTTCTAATAGACTGGGAGCTTCACGAAAGCTGAGGCTACATATCACCTTACTTATGTATCTTTGCCCCAGCACTAAACACTGGGATATTAATCCCAGGGGTTCCTCAGCAAGTGTTTGTCACATCAAACACCTTATCCTTCCCAATAAGTTTGCTCAATTGATCAATAAGCAATTGTTAACAGAGTACTGTGTACCAGGCACTAAAGGTACAAAGAATGATGCTGACATTCTAACTGGGGAGACAATAAATACACATAAGTATATAGAGAGTAAATACAATAAATACAAGGTGGTTAGGGAGGGAGACCACTAACAGGTGTGTGTGTGTGTGTGTGTGTGTGTGTGTGTGTGATCAAGTCAAGGTTTCAATAGGAGTGTGAGTTACATCTTGAAGGAAGAAAGGGCTTTGATAAGGAGGAGTTTAGGATGAAGTGCATTCTAAGCAGGGGAATGGGTCATTGGAATGACATTGAGACATGAGACACAATGGCACGTGTGAAAAGCAGCCAGTTTGTCTAGATCACAGAGAAAAGGATGGGGAATAACATACAATGAGGCTAGATAATTGCTATAAGAGTTCAGAGGTGGGAAAGATCTATCAAATACAATTTTTTTATCTTGTGTACATACTAAAGTTTTGGAAGGTCAGCAATGAGTCTTCTTGAATTAGAAGATCAAGTCATAACCAACAAGCATGTATTAAGTGCCTACTGTAAGACACTTTGAGTGCAAAAAAAAAAAAAGAAAGAAAAAAGAAACAATCCTTACTGTCAAGAATTTCGTTGCATTCCATGGGAGAGACATGTCCAAATTTAATAGAAAAAGTACCTACACAATAAATACAAGGTTGTTAAGGTTAATGGGCACTAATTCTTGGGATGAGGAAGAAAGACAGCCCGTGGGAGTGGTTCTTGAACTGCGTCTTAAAGGAAGAGAGAGATTCTGTGAGGCTGAGGTAAAGACTACTTGGCTTGCAGGGATGGAGGATGGTCAATTCAAAGGCACTGAGACAGATGATAGAGAGCCATCTTTGAGGCCAGTATGGCTTAATAGTAGGATGCAGGAAGGGGAATAATGTACAGTGAAGTTAGAAAGAACCTGAACTAAGATGTGGGCTGTCTGAATAGAGAGGAGGAGTTGGCTATATAAGATACTGTGGAGCTAGAAACAGCAAAATTTGACAACAAATTGGATATTTGAGGTGAGAGAGACTGATGAGTTGAGAATGATGCCAGGATTACAAATGTGAGAGACTGGGAGAATGGTGGTCCCTTCAACAAAAATAGTAAAGTTTGAGTGTTGGGTAGATTTCTGGGAAAGGATAATAAGTTCTGTTTTGGATGTGTTGAATTTGAAATGTCTACAGGACACCTAGGCTGAAATATCCAATAAGCAGGCAGTTGGTATTATAGGACTAAAGCTCAGGAGAGAAACTAGGACTGGATGGATAGAAAGATTTATGAGCCATCTGAATAGAAATGACAATGAAACCCAAAGAAGCCAAATGACCAATTGAGAGAGTTTAGAGGAAAGAAGTACACTATGGCAGAGCCTTGAGGAACACCAACAATTGTGGATATGATGTGGATAATAGTCAGCAAAGAAGTTCAAGGAGAGATCAGAGAGGTGGAAAGAGAACCAGGAGAGAGAAGTGTCATGAAATCCCAGACAGAAGACTTTCCAACAAAAGAGGGTGGCCAACAGTATCAAACTACAGCAGAGAGACTGAGTAGGATGAGGACTGAGCAAATACTATCAGATTTGAAAATCGAGAAATCATTGGTAACTTTGGAGAGAGCAGCATAAGTTGACTGATGTGGTCAGATGCTAGATGGCAAAGGTTGAGGAAGAAATGAGAAGAGAGGAAGTGGTGACAACAAGTATAGACAGTTTTTTTCTAGGAGTTTGGCTGAATAGGGGAAGAGAACTATAAGACAATAGCTTGAAAGAGTGAGAGGATCTAATGAATGCTTTTCTTTTAAATTATGGGCAAGACTTGAGCATATATATAAAGAAGGCAGCAGACAGTTATAAGTTTAAAATTAGAGGGGCATCAATGACAGAGGTTGAAGTCTACTGGAGAAGACAAGAGGAGAGCAAGACCACATGTATAAGGTTTAGCTTCAGCAAAGAGGTGGGTCACCTAATTATCAGTGGTTAAGGAAAAGAAGTAGAGTGGGAGATGATGTCGAGTTATGTAAGATGAAGAGAAGAGCAAGTTCATAATGAATGGCCTCAATTTTCTTAGTAAAGAGGAATCTACTTGTGGATGGGGACCATGTCTCATCTAAACTTTTTATTTTCCCCAGTGAGTTGGTCAATAAACATTTGTCAAGTGCCTACTACGTGCTAGGCACTATGTGCTAAATGCTAGGGATGCAGAAAGAGGAAAAAGCCAGTTCTTTGCTTTCAAGGAGCTCACAATCTAGTGGGGGAGACAACATGCAAACAACTAGGAACACATAAGATATATATGTAGGAGAAATTGGAGGTAATCAACAGAGGGAAGACACTAAAATTAAGGGTAATCAGGAATGAATTCTTATAGATGGCAGGACTTGAAGAAAGGCAAGGCTTTGCACATAGCAGGTGTGAGGTTAATGTCTGTTGAGCTGTAAACTAACCTCAATTTCTCCTGGTCTATCATTAAAGACAGAAAATTGTATGACTAAGTCTAACTCCAGGAGAAAAGGAGGAAAACTTGGAGAGAGTCCCCAAACAGACTCTCAGTTCTTTCTCCACAGGAAGATGACGCTTTCTCCTCTCAGTTTTGCTCCTGACCTAATTCCTCACCATATTTGGCCAATCAAGTGTCAACAAGGTCACTAGACCCTGAATACAGCCGATTACTTTCAGAGGAATTCTTACATTTGCCCTCTGTACAAAGTACCATAGACCACGTATACAGAAAGTACTATATGATATAAAATGATACAGGATAAGTACATGAGAAAAGTCCAAGTCACATATTATGTGAAGTCCTAGCTCATTGTTGATTAGGGTTAGAGGGAATTAGGAAGGCTTCCTGGAGGTGATTAAGGTTTCCTGGAGGGTATCAAAGGGTGAGGTAGATTTCAAGTGGGAAAAGGGAGGAAGGAAATAACATTCTCTGTGTAGAGAAGAGCAGGAATAAAAACTGAAGTAAGAGAAATGGGGCATGTGCAGGGCAACAAAGCCACCTTGCCTGACTGGAACAGAGAATACATGAAGGAGAGTAATATAAGAAGCCCTCACTAGAGGTTCCCAAGTGGAAGTTGGATTGCTGCTTATGAGGGATCCTACAAAGAGGATTTCTGTTCAGGTATGGTTTGGACTAGTCATTCTCTGAAGCCCCTTCCAACTCACAGTCTATGATTCTATAAAATTGGGCTAAAAAAGCTAAGATAGCATGCAATTCAGGAGGACCTTGAATTCCAGGCAAAAGAGCCTTTACTATATAGGGAATCACTGAAGGATTTTGAGCAGAGGAATGATATAACTAGATTTGTGAACAAAGAAGAGTCCTTCAAAGGTTCAACATTAATCTGGGAGCCTGTGAAGGATGATTTAGATAAAAGGAGTGAAGAGAGGGGCGGCCAGGTGGCTCAGCAAGTAAGAGCACCGGCTCCAGTGTCAGGATGACCTGGGGATCAAATCCGGGCTCAGACACTTAGCACTACACCCATAAATAACTGGCCATGTAACCTTGAGCAAGTTACTTAACCCCGATTGCTTTATTAAAAAAAAAAAAAAGAAGTGAAGAGAGAGTAAAAACTGTCAGTAGTCCCACCCATTCTAGAAAGCCTGCAATAAGATCTTCTTGTGTAGGGAGCTACAGGACCCACTGTCTTCACTTCTCATTCTGACACTGAGCATACAATATATAGTTCTCTGTTTCCCTTGTGACTCATGTCTCCCTAATTATGTGGGAGCTCACTGAGGGCTTCAATCACATCTGGCTCTTTTCCTATCTCTCCCATGGCAGGTAGTGTGAAGTAGTGGAAAAGGCACAACCCAAGATCACTTGGAGTCAGAAGACCTGAGTTTACATCCTAGCTCTAACACTTACTGAATTTGTCACTCTGAGCTAGTCATTTTGCCAGCATGTTTCCTATTAATCACCCATAAAATTCTAAAAGTCAACCACTAAACACTTTAAAAAATAACAACCTAGTGATCACTAGAAGCCAGCATAGGTTCCTTCACTAAGGCCAAGTAACACCTAATTAGCTATATCTCTTTTTTGAAAGGATCCCAGACTCAATATATTTTGAACCAGACCTATAGTTTTATTGGTTAGAGCAGTGGTTTAAAATTCAAATAGAAATGGAGGTCAGTAATCTGTACATTAGTACCTTAGTACAGCTAGGTGGTACAGTGGATAGAGTGCAGTCTCATCTTCCTGAGTTCAAATCTGGCCTCAGAGACCTTACTAGCTGTGTGACCTTAGTTAAATCATTTAACCTCATTTGCCTGAGTTTCCTCATCTGTAAAATGAGCTGGAGAAGGAAATGGCAAACCACTCCAGCACCTTTGCCAAGAAAAGCCCAAATAGGACCACAAAGAGTTGGACAAAACTGAATGACTGAATGATAACAAAAACCCCAACATAAGGATCCTTGCATGTTGACTTAGTTTTAAAATGTAATGCTATGTTTATTGCTAAATATTTCTCAATTACATTTTAATCTAGTTCTGGCAGTACTGATAAGCACTGGGAGGTCTACAGGACATACATTTGACACCTCTGGTCTAGAGAACAACCAGAGGAAAATTCTTCTACTAATGCAGGTTGGCACGTGCTCTCAAATTTATAGTTGTTGACAGATGCCCAAAATACTTTTCTAGGATCTCTGAGCGATTACATGTCAGGAGCAAGACTTGATCCCAATTCTTTATCCACTGAGCCATAATATCTCTAGACTGGATAAATCAGGAATATGTCAATGTGTCTTCATTTCAGCAAAAAGTTTAACAATGTATTTTATTGTATTTTGTGAATAAATATGAAGTAGGCTGGATGAAAGTATAATTAGATAGATTTAGAACAGACTCAACTGTCCCCTGGGAAAGTTGATTAACACACAAATCAGTAAATCAATCTAAAAAAGAATTTTCAGCCCAGAACACAAATCTAAAGCATTCTTTTCTTAAATGGTAAGGCATATACTCTCTCTCTCTGACTATGCAGCACTTACCAACAATTGGGCTGATGACAAAAAACGCTGTTGATCAAGTCCTTTAACTAAATAATGTATCTTCCCTTGGTTTCTGCTTCTCCTACCCATCTGACCACTCCTTAGTTTTCCTCAATGGAACAAACCCTAGTATTTCTCCCTAAGGACAAGTGTTCTCCAAGGCTTTGTCCTTGGGCCTCTCCACTCCCTGTACTTTCTCCCATGCCAATCTCATTAATAACTGCAACTTCAACTACCTCTTCTATACAAATAACCCCAAAATTCAGCCCCAATTCTAATCCCTCTCCTGACTTCTAGGACTATATCTCCATCCTGTGAAACATCTCTACTTGAACATTCTATTGGCACCTCCAACTTCACATGTCCTAAACTGAATTAATTATCCCCTTGCCCCTAAACATGTTCTTTTTCCCAGTTTCCCTATCCTGTTGATAGCACCACCATCCCTTCCAGTCACCCAGTTATCTGACTACACACACACACACACACACACACACACACACACACACACACACACACA
>NW_027185896.1:15860816-15880227 GCF_028583685.1 Petaurus breviceps papuanus | reverse complement strand
ACACACACACACACACACACACACACACACACACACACACACACACATCAGCTGGTAAGTCTTATAAAATCCTTCCTCTAAAATATTCTCAGCATCTGTTCCATCCTCTCAACTCTGGTTTAGGCTTCATTACATTGTTCATAAACCATTATAATAAACTCCTAACTCATCCACTTGACACCATTCTCATCCCTCTAATTCATTTTTCATATAGCAGCCAAAATAATCTTCCTAATATACAGGTCTGACCATGTCACTCCCAGTGGATCCTAAATGCCAAAGAAATAAAATAAAATTCCTTAGCATGGTAACACCCTCTCCCTCAATTTGGTTCTAACTTGCCTTTCCAGACATATTTCCCTCTACAAATTCTTTGTGTTAGTCAAACTGGACTCACTGCTCCCTGATCTCATCCTGTCCTCTCTTCCCTCCATGAATTTCAGAATGTTCCCCAAGAACTGAATTGTGAGCCTTCTTTATCTTGATTAGTTGAAATTCTCTCCCTTAAAGTGCTCACTTTATTTAGTATTTCTTAATTTCAGAATTAAAAAAAAATGAAATTCTCTTCTTTCCCAGCTCTATCTCAGATGCCATCTCTGATTTCCACAGCTAAAAATGATCACTCCCTTCTTCAAATGGTCCTAATGAACTTTTGATTCATCTCTCATTTCTTTTATTATAACCTATCTTGAAACATGCTAATGTGTTTACATGTTTTAGTACCCAAGTAGACTATAAGCTTTTGGAATAATTTTGTTTTCATCTCTGTGTCCCCATTACCAAGCACAGAGCCTTCCATTTATTATTAAGAATAATAGGTAAATACATGTTTGTTGATAGTAGAAAACAGTAGATAAGTATTTGTTGCTGAATTAAAGGTATTTGTATCAATCTACAGGTGATACAAACTGAAAAGAATTTTACATATTTTGGATTAAGGGGTATGGGAGAAATATGGGAGAGAGCAGATTAGAGGAGGGGATATCCTGTGGGACTGCTATTTTGGGGCAGTGGGTAGGGGAAAAACGGGGAGAAAATTTGTAACTCAAAATCTGGTGGAAAGGAATGATGTAAATCAGAAGTTAATAAAGCATTACATATTTTGGCTGACAGAATCAGCATTCAAAATTATTTTGAGCTAAACTCTACACTGAAATCAAGAAGTGGAAATATAACAAGAATAAATGTAAAGTCCTTCTTTTAAATTTAAACTATCATTACTGCAAGATGTATGAAAAAGACCCAACAGTTCTATCCAAACAGTCTCAAATACCTTGATATGACCTGGCTACTAAAAAAATTTTTTTTTAAAAAGTTAATATAATCTTAGATTACATCATGAGAAAAAGTGTATCTAAGAAAGCAACAGTCTTGCTACACATCATTTGGTCAGATCTCATCTAGGATGTTATGTCCAATCCTTGGTCCCACATTTTAGGAAGGACTTTTAACAAATAGGAGGCCGTTCATACAAGGGTGACGAGCATGATGTGGACACTGAAGATGATACTATCCTAGCACTGGTTGAAGAAACTATAGAAGACTTTGAGGGAGACATGATTATAGCTGCCCTTAACTTTTGAAGGACTACATATGAAAAGAGGCAATAGACTTGTTCTGCTTAGCTCAGGGTACAGAACAAGGAATAACAGATGGAAGACACAGGGAATGTAAATATCAGCCCAATATAAAGAACTACTTAAAAAAAAAAAACCAACAATGAGCACCATCTAACAAAGAAATGGGCCGTTTCAAAAGGTAATGGCGCATTCCCCCCACCCTGGAACTTTCAGAGCAGAGTCTGGATGTGACGGAATTCTGGCAGGAGTTATGAGGTTGTATTATATAACCTCTAAGGTCCCTTCCAAGTCTAAGGTGTGCTAATTTGATGTCCCAAATAGAAGTGGGGGGGGGGGAATGCTGCCCCAGGGTATGAAGGGAGAGGAGATAGATTTGTATTACAATAAGAGACACAGAGGTCAGAAGTTAGGTCAAACCTCCAGACCACAAAATGTTGGAATGTACTACTCCAAGGAAATATGTGGATTTGCCTAATGAAACATCTATGAAAAATGTCAGCGATTAACTCTGTCTGTGCTGGGTTTGGGGAAGAAGGAGTATTTCTGCCTGGATCCAAGAAAAAGAACCATCTATAGATTCCAAGGCTTCAATGAAAAAAAATAAAGATGTTCTTCAAAATTTTAAGCAATTGAATGAGGAGCCACATGGTACTTCCTTTCTGCATGTGAGACACAAACTTCTGCCCTGCTTCTTCTTGGATAAAGGGGAGGGACTAGCTCTAAAAAGTTCAGAATTCAATGACCTTCATCTCTTCCTCCCAGGCACCACACAGCTCGACACAAGAATATAGGCTTCTAGAGCCTAGCATATATCTCTCTCAAATACCTGTTGGGGATACAAGGAATCCAAAGGGAGGAGTGGGAAAGACAATTAGGACCTTTCAGCTTGAAGGAAGCCTTCCTAGCCTCCATGACAACCCCTAGGAATTCACTCTCCCCCCTGTCTCCACAGCAACCCCTAGGATTACCCTCCAGAGTCGCTATGGTAACCTCAGAACTCTCCTACTCTCTATCAGTTTCCATGGTAATCTCTAGAATTCCTCACTCTCTCCCAGAAACAGTTGTCATAGCAACCCTTGGGATTACCTGATCTCCCCCCATCCCAAATACTAGTTTCCATGACAATCCTCAGCTTCAATCCCCATCCCTGGGATGAATGCCATGGTAACTCTTCCAAAGGGGGAAAGGGGGGAAAGATCATCATGTAAGATTTAGGAGTGGAAGAGATTATCTAACCCACACTTCCCCTCATTTTACAAATGAGGAAACTGAGGCCCAAAGAGGTAAAGTCATATTCTCAAGATGTCTTTGATGGAATTTGGGGGGGGGGGTCCGCGCAATGGCACCAAGAAGTCACAGAACTGCTGTGAGAGCTGGAAAAGCCCCTAAAGATTATCTTCTTCTAGTCTCACCCATAACTCTGTTATAAATGAAAAAATTTGAAGCTCATATAGGCGAAATGACTCTCCCTAGGTAACCTTGAAGATGAGCACCAAGTCTAGCACTCAAGTTTCCAGATTCTCCACTAGGATTCTTTCCAACAATGCCATTCCACTTCCCACCCCACCCCCATCCTTTTCACTCCAGCTTCTACAGACATTCCCAAGCCCCTTCCATCCATATGTCCATTCATTCACCTTCTCTGTGTTTCTGAGAGGGTGTAACCCCCAGCCCCCATCGCAAACATGTTCAGCAGTACCCTAATCCCACATTTCATTGGAAGAGAAAGGGAGACATGGACATGAATGAATGTCAGAATTGATGGAGCCTTAAAGACCATCTAATCCACTGTCACAGACATTTTTTTACATAGGAGACTGGCCTAAATGACCCTAAAGCCCAGGCTAAATAAATAAATAAATGAAAGGTCACACAGGCAGCAAGTTTGAAACTTTCTCAAATCATGGTTCTGCTACTTCTTAATTACTTGACCTTGAGTATACTACTTACCCTTCTGGACATGTCATTCCTCATTTATAAAAATCAAAGAATTGAACTAGACTGTCTCTCAAAGGCTTGCAACCTCTAAACCTAAGGTCCTATCCTAGTAGCAGATTTGACATTTGAATCCAAGTCCTCTGCCTCCAAAAATCTACATGCTGCTCTCCCCCCCCCCCCATTATGCCAGGCTTATGAGCCACCCTCAGCAGGAAGATGCAAAGGTGTTTCCCTGGAAGAGAGTAACATATTAACTTTGGATCTTTAACTGGGAGCAAGGCCCTAAAACAAGACTAGGAGGGTTTTGATTGGGCAAGAGGCCAGGCTTTAAGACTGTTAGTTTTTTGTTTTGTTGTTTTGCTTTTTGAGGGGGGTGGAATCCAGGAAGAGAAGGGTAGGACCTAGCCTCAATACCCACCAACCCCTTCTCTCTGGCCTTAGGACAAGCTGAAGTGATTTGGGGGCGGGGGAGGGAGGGATAAAAATCACAGGATCAGAAAAATCTCTGAATCCCAGAATTGGAAAGGACCCAGAGATCATCTAGTACTCTAGATTAGCAACTACCTTTGACAAATTATCATCTCTGCCTCTGCCTGGAGACTGCTAGTGAGGATGAAACCACGGCTTCCCAAGGCTGTGTATTTGGCTTATGTTTTTTATATATTTTCCCTAAAAAGGAAATGCCTGCGTAGCCATGTTCCAAGCAGTCTATGATCTATCAATGTCTCTGATCATCAATTATCGCAGAATTTAGAGCTGGAAGGACCTTACAGATGACCTAGTCTAGCTCCCTTCTTACAGGAAAACTAAGTACATATAGCCCAAAACTGGCTTGGCTAAAGCCAAATTTTCTGCCTCCAATAAAAAAATGCTCTTCCTTCAAGGTCTAGCTAAGGTCTTATCACTTCCATTAAACCTTTCCTGATTTCTTTTTGTTGTTGTTGTTGTTTTTTGTTTTTGTTTTTTTGCTTTTTGGAGGGGGAAAGTCAGGGGAATTGCGGTTAAGTGACTTGCCCAAGGTCACATGACTAGCAAGTGTTAAGTGTCTAAGGTTGGATTTGAACTCAGGTCCTCCTGACTCCAGGGCTGGTGCTCTATTCACTGTGTCACCTAGCTGTCCCAACCTTTCCTGATTTCTATAGACCAAAGTGATCACTCCTTTTGTCTAAGGGACTTTTGTTGGATCTCTCCCTCACCTGGATTACACTCTACCTTGTATTTTCATTTTACCAAGATCAGCAAGTAACTGTATCACTGTGTCATTCCCCATCCCCACTGCACCAAACACACACATCTACTGTCCCCTGTCATGTGGCTTCACATTGTATTCTGCCCCCCCCAGCTTTAAGGCACTTACCATGTAACAAATATTAGAGTTACTTTGTTTGTATCTTTTCCTATTCCTACAGGGGGATTTCCATGAAGGTATCTCATCTAAACTTTGTATCTCTCCTAGCACAGAGCTCTCTATGCCCAAGAAAGCTGCTTGATCATTGTTAGCTGAATTAAAATCAAAGCCTCGGCAGCATATGATGTTTTCCCACTTGGGATATTTCCTCATGTAAACATGGAGTCGTCGTTAGTCTCTCCCCGTGGAGACAAAAGAACAGAAATAGAATACATTGTGTAAGGTGCTCTGAGATCTCCAGGAAAGCCTCCTCTCCACCAAAAAGAAATAACAATGTCCCACTCTTGTTCCATAGTTTTCCCCAAAGAGGGAAATATGAGGGTGAGAAAGGCAAGTGACAGCATAGCTTGCTTTACCCAAGAAGTAGCTGCTTCCCAAGGAACCAGGTGAAAATGATGCTTACAAAGTATTCATTCCACTAAAAACTGGAATATCTCCACCCTGACTCTGATGGAGTCTGGTAACAACCAATCACACCTGTCCCAGTGTGGGTAAACCCAGACCCCTTGTCACTGACAGGCAGTGAAGCTTCTTCAGAACCAACCATCTCAGCATGCCGGGACCTGGGCCTGAACATACCCTTCCTACATTAAAAACACTACCCAGAGAGGCCACTATCCATAGTGCATAGAAAACTAGACTTGGAGTCAGGGAGACCCGGGTTCAAGTTCCAACTGTGAGACACACTGACTGTTAAACCCTGGGCTATTCATTTGTCTAACCTCTCAATGCCCTGGGCAGTTCTCTGAACCTGTAAGTTGCAGAGCAGCTACTGCTCTGTATTGGTAGAGGTGGTTTCAACACCAGGAGCTTATTTATAATAGTGATAATGATAGCTAACATTACATAGAGTGCTATGGTTTACAAGGTACTTTACATACTCACAGCTGATGCCCAAAACAACCCTGTGGTAGGAGCTTTTCTTATCTGCATTTTACAAATAAGGAAACTGAGGCTGAGGGAGATTAAGTGACTTGTGCAGGGTCACACAGCTAAAAGTATCTGAGCCAGAATTCAAACTCAGGTTTTCCTCACTCCCGGTTCAGTATTCTTACCACTGCATTACCTAGGCGCCTCTCAATGAAATCACACAATAAATAAAAAATAAAATGCTAGTAGAGAGAGTATTAGCTCCTTGAGGGAAGACTCTTAAGAAAATGCAAACTAGGGCATCTAGGTGGTGCAGTGAATAGAGAACCAGCCTTGGAGTCAGGAGGACCTGAGTTCAAATCCAGCTGCAGACACTCAACACATTTACTTAGCTCTGTGACCTTGAGCAAGTCGCTTAACCCCAATTGCCTTGCCTTCCCCCCCTCCAAAAAAAGAAAATTCAAACTACTCAGTCACTCCTTGCACCAGGGAGTTGAGCTACCATCAGACAATGGTGCTCAGAGCTAGAAAAGCGACTCGTTTCATAAGGATGAGTCTGCTATGTGCCATCTCTAGCTCCTTCACATCTGGCCACCTGCTCTGTTCCTGGAAAGGTAGACTCCTCTCATATCAATAAGGATCTGATATTTCCTTTGTTGCCCTCCCCATACCTTCCCAAATCTCTTGCTCACATTTCTCAACCTCCATGACTGGGAAGTCCTTCCTGACATCTAACTTCAACCTACCTTGCTGCACTGAGAATAGTAATATGTCTCCTGTTCCTCAGCTTAAAGATCTGTATATTCTTTTCATTATTTTCCTACCTCTCTGGACAACTTGGATATGTAGCAGCATAGTATAATGGAAAGAACAGTGGCTTTGAAGTCAGAGGGTCTGGGTACTAATCCCAGTTGTCACTTGCTCTCTGTGTGACCTTGGGCAAATCACTTCAGCTTTCTTAGCCTTTTTCCTCATCTATAAAATGAAGAAGTTATTTTATTTTATTTTGCCTTTCCTATTTTAATTTTTTCTCTTTATTTTTCCCAATTACATGTAAAAAAGTTTTTTAACATCCATTTTAAAAAACTAAGTTCCAAATTCTCTCCCTTCTTTCCTCTCCTACCTCCTTCTCAGAAGGCAAGCAATTTGATATAGATTATACATGTGCAGTCATGCAAAACATAGTTCCATATTAGCCATGTTTGCAAAAGAAAACAGACCAAAAAACCCCAAGAAAAATCAAGAAAGTAAAAAAGCATGCTTTGATCTGCATTCTGATTCTATCAATTATTTTTCTGGAAGTGGATAACATGTTTCATCACAAGTCCTTTGGAATTAACTTGTATCACTGGATTGCTGAGAATAGCTAAATCATTCACACTTGATCATTGTACAATATTGCTGTTACTGTGTGCAATGTTCTGGTTCTGCTCACTTCACTTTGCATCAGTTCATATATGTTTTCAAGGGACTATTTTAGATGGCCTTTTAAGGTACCTTTGAAATCTAAACCTGTGATCCTTCAATGACCCATTACCAACCCTTTTCCTTTTCTGGATTTCTTAATGTAGGTGCGACTCAAAAGTCTATACTTGACCCTCTTCAATTCAACAATCATTTATTAAACACCAACATTGTATTAGGTTCTGTAGAAACAAAAACAAACAAAAAACAAACCCTTGCCTACAAAGAGCTTATATTCTGGTTTTCTTGGAGGGGAAGGAGTGACACAAGTGGAGAAAAACAACACATAACTTTATATACAAATACCTAAAAGGTAAATACTAAGTAGTTGGGGTGGGGGGAGGGTGAGATCACCAACTCCATGATTTTGCACAGTGTTTCCCATACTTAGAATTCACTCCTTCCTCTCCTTCATTCTCAGAATCACTTGTTTCCTTCAAAACTCAGCTCAAGAATCTGATCCCTCCAGCAGTTAAGTGGCCCCCCTGCAAAATTACCTTCTATTTATTTTGTATATACTTAAGTGTATATATGAAATCTCCTCCAGTAGAATGTAAGCTTTTTGAAGGCAAGAATTATTTCATTTCTATCTTTGCATCACCAGAGCCTATCACAATGCTGGCACATAGGGGTTTAACAAATACTTGCTGATGCATTAGGATCATAGCATCTTAGATATAGAAAGAGAACAAAAAAAATCAACTTCACAAATATAAGATGGGGGGGGAATAGGTAAACAATAGCTGTTTTGAAAAAGATCTGGGGGCAGCCAGGTGGCACAGTGGATAGAGCACTAGCTCTGGAGTCAGGAGGACCTGAATTCAAATCTAGCCTCAGATACTTGACATTTTATTAGCTGTGTGACCCTGGGCAAGCCACTTAACCATGACTGCTTCACTAAATAAATAAATAAATATACTTTTTTTGAAACCAGAAGAAGAAAGGAAAAAGATCTGCTGGTTTTAGTGAATGGTAAGTACAATATGAGTTGGTAAAATCACCAACAAAGTGATCTTGGACTACATAATGAGGGTATAATTTCCAAGAACACAAAGGTGATAGTCCCATTGTAAAGACTGTCTCATCTGCCCTAAATTCAGACTAATCTGGAGTACTGTGTTCATTTCAGGGCTTAAGAACAATATTAATAAAACGGAGAGCATGCAGAGGAAGGCAAATAAGATGATGCGGGGCCTGGGGTCCATGTCATATGAGAATTGGCTGAAAGAACTGGGGAGGTCTAGCTTTGACTAAACTTTTAAGGAACATGATAGCTGTATTCAAAGTATTTAAAGGGCTGTTGTGTGGCAGAGGGTTTAGTCTTATTCTTATATGGGCTCCAGAGGTCAGAACCATAAGCAGTTCTTTCACCAGACTAGGTAGAAGTTACAAAGTAGCAAATTCCTAATATTGAGAGCTGTTAAAAATTGGAATAAGCTGCCTAGGAGGCAGCACTTTTTTGGAGGTCTTTAAGCAGAGCCTGCATGATTATTTTGTATTGTTGTGTATGTATGGGTTGGACTAGATGGATGCTAAGATCCTTCCCAATTTTCAAATTCTGTAAGTGACAGAGCTGGGATTGGTACACAGGTGGTCTGGTTCCAAACCCAGAGATCTTTCCACTATACAAGATGCCCTTCCCCATCAGATCACATGTAACACTCAGTTTATACTTCTCTTGGGGTAACTGGGTAGTGAAATTAATAGAGCACTGGGCTTGAAGCCATGAAGATTTGAGTTCAAGTCCAGCCGCAGACACATATTAGTTGTGTGACCCTGGGCAAGTCACTTAACCCCTATTTTGCCTCAGTTCCTTGTCTGTTAAATGGGGACACACTAGAGAAGGAAATGGCAAACCACTAGAGTATCTTCACCAAGAAAACACCACGGGAAAAAGTCCATAGAGTCACCTAGAGTTGGACACGACTGCGCAACAACAATGTGCCTTTCAGGTAACTTTATTATAGTTATCTGTATATCTGCCATATCCCTGCTCTCATTGCCCCTCACCTGGACTATTGCAATAGCCTAACTGTCCCACTGCCAAGTCTTATTCTTTCAATTCTTTCTTCACACAGCTGCCAAATTGCTATTATTGTTCCTTTTCATCAGAAACTATGTTTCATCTAAACTGATACTAAAGTATATCTCCTCTAGAGCCAAGCACGTGATCTGGCATAGGGCTCAGTACACAGCAGGATTTAATAAATGTTTGTGGAATGAATGAATGAACAAATGAATGAACGGTCCAGCCTTGGATGAAGGAGACAAGAGATCTATGTTAAGCTGTTCTCCAACCCCCCAAGATCTCTAATTACCTTCTTTCTTGGAATGAAGTCAAGCCCCTTCCCCCAGATAACTCCACCCAGGGAAGGGCCCCTCCAAGTTCATAGTTCTCACATCGTCCCTAGAGCTCACGTTTCTCTAGCCCCTTAGACTTGACAGAGAATTTTCTTCACAAGATCCTTGTGAAGGAAGTAAAGTATTATTATGCCCATTTTATGGATGAGGAAGCTATTGCAGAGGTCACCATGAAAAGGAGGTGATGTCTCACATATTGAGAGTAAATAATAACAGATGGACAGACCATCTGCTGGACTGGATAGTGAGTGATACCCACAGAATTTAAAAAGACCTAGAGGAAGGTCTTCACCATGTTGGGTTGATTAGTTTGAAAGGAAACACATGAACAAGTATCATGGAGAATGAGAAATCATGGCTGGATTGCTATTTGTACCACATGGATATAATGACAGATCTAATGAAGTCGACAAGCATTTATTAAACACCTACTATGTACTAAGGAATTGTGCTAAGCCCTGGCAATATAAAGAAAGGAAAAAGAGAGTGCATACCTTTGAGGAACTCAGATTCTAATGAGGGAGGACATCATGTCAACAGCAATCAAAGTGCAAATGAGGGAAATGACATTCAGATACAATGACTTGTCACTAGTCAAAAAGCTCACTAGTAATCAATCCATCAACAAATATTGACTGTTAACTCCAAGGTTAGTGTTCTTTCTACCATACCACAAGGCTAAAACACACACACCATAGAATTTACATAACTGCCCAAAATTCACTCATTTAACAAAAATTAACATCAAGAACTCATTATTTGCATGAAACTCTGGACTAGAAAATGACAGGAAATCCCTTCCCCAGCTATCGCCCAAGACCTGGTTCCTTCAAGTTGCCCTCTTGTTTTGGTCCAGCCTGGGGTGGGGTAGGGGACCAAAAAAACCCCAAAAACTTTTGCCCCCTTGCCTGTTTCTACTGTGTCTGATGGAGGAGGGGGAGTAATATGGGTAATACAGAAGTCTTCAGTTCCCCCAGATGGTATGGGGGATTAGGGAGGGAAGAGGCAGGACAAGGCAGGGAAGGAAAGAGAAACAGATGGGGTGGGGGATAGGGAGGAGGAGGTCTCACCTGGGTCTCAGACTCAGCCCCATCTGCTTCCACACCCAAGAAGAGCCACACCCCAGACTGGGAAAACAGGTTTGTGTCTATAGCTGGCCAACTCCCCAGGAGGGTGACATCACTGTCTCTTGGGGGCAGGGGGAGGGCAGTGGGAAGAAGAAAGAGCTCAGGATACCTCTTCAATTGCCCACCTGCCTGAGGGAGGGAAAGAGTAAGGATCACAGGAAAAAAAAAAGATAACGGGATTCTGGATACCAGGATCAGTAGCTAGGGCCAGGAAGCAACCAGAGCTGAGTCCTAGATTTTCCTGGAAGCTCAAGATTTGAGTCTGCTTCTTGATAAGGCAGGATTACTGATCCACAGAACACAGAGTATCAGAGCTGCAAGGGACCTTCCACTGCAGGCCACTTCCTCCAAAACCATCCTTTCACAAAGAAGTAAATTGAGGTCCAAAGAGGGAAAGGGACTCATCCAAGGTCACACACCAAGTTAGAAGCAAAGCAGGGACTAGGACCCAGGTCTCAATCCTAGCCAAGGGCTCTTTACACTATCCTATAGTGGCCTGGTCAATGAACAACCCCCTTACCTTCACCCCAAGTAATACCACTGACTTCTCCCTGAGTACTGTGGCCTTGATAAAGGAAAATATGTTGGACAATAAATCATCTAGGCAGTTAGGTGTCACAGAGGGAAAGCACTGGACTTGGGAGTCAGAAAGTCAAACCTTGCCTGCTAGCTGTAAGCGTCCATAGGCAAGTCACTTAACTCCTCTCAATCTCAGTTTCCTCATCTGTAAAATGGGGAATAATAATAGTGCCTACTCAGTAGGGTTGTTGTGAGGATTAAATAAATTAACCATGTAATGTGCTTTGTAAATGTTAAATCACTGTATAAATTCTAAATATTATTATTCATCAAAAACTATAGTCTAGAGGATGGCACTGAGAGGAGTTTTTACATTCCCAAGTGTACCCATTTCCCCTTAGATCAGAATTACTCTAAGGGCAGTGGGCCAAGTTTCCACCGTCCTCCTCAGAGCTCCCAGGACATGGTGGGGGTTTGGTTACCAGGGCTGGTTTCCTCCTCTCTCCAACCAGTCTGCACTGGTCTAGGGCAGGAAGGATGGGCCTGGCCAGGCCCTGTCCCTGTAAACATTTCCTCTCTCCTCCCTCCCCATGCCTGGTCAGGACTCCTGCATCACAGGATTCATATCCTGGTTTTGTTTCTTAAACCTTGGGGCTCCAGAAGCCCAGCTCCTATACAGAGGAAACAGGATCTTTCAAAATCCCAGGACTCCATCTCCCCAAATATATACCAGTTACCTCCACAAGATCTCCAAGGATCCCCAACTCCTGAGACCATGACTGATTTGCTCCTCTCTTCCCAATGAAGGAAGCAGGATTACCTTTACTTCTACCTTCTCCTATCCCGGGCACACAATCTACTTCCTCTATCAAGCACCAAATCTATAAACTTTCCTCCCTGAGGGAAGCAAGTCCCAAAACATTGGATTTGAAGTCAGAAGGCTTAGATTTGAATCCCAACTCTCGGTATGATTTTGAAGGCATTTCCCCTCAGCCTCAGTTTCCTCTGGGTACTGGAATCAATGATCTCAAAGAGCCTCTCTCACTTTAAACTACAAAGATGGAAGGCAAAGCAGATATTGAACCAAAATTAGAGCATGCAGCAGAGATGGTAGTGTTTGCAGAGCAGCCTAATATGAAGGGTACTAGGAAGACCTTCCATCCAGGAGCCCTCTCTCCCACCATCTTGTGGTGCCTAAGATTCCACCATTAGGGCTTCATTGTTAATAACACTGATAGATGGCACTGATACAATACTTGAAAGTTTACAAAGTATTTTTCTCACCAATAACCCCATAATTCCTGATGAAAGATGCTATCCATTCCCAGACAGAGAACTGATGGACTCTTATGTGAAGACAGAAGCACACCTTTTGCACTACCTTTATTTCTCTTGGGTTTGTTCTATTTTTGCAACATGGCTAATATGGAAATATGTTTTGCATGATTTCACATGCATAATTGACACCGTATCATTTGACTTCTCAGTAGGTGGTAGGAGGAGCTGGAGGGAGGGAGAGAACCTGGAACTCAAATTTTTTAAATAAATGCTAAAAAATAAATAAATAATAAATTTTAATAAACAGCCAAACAACCCATAAGGTTATTCTAGCACTAACATCTTAGTTATAGAATTGATAATAATAATAATAATAGCATTTATATAGTTCTTCAAAGTTTGCAAAGAGCATTACAAACATTATTTTATTTTATAATCACAACAACCCAGTGAGGGAAGTGCTATTAATATCATCATTTTACAGATGAGGAAACTGAGGCAAAGGTAAGTAATTTGCCCAGGGTCGCAAAGGTTAGTGTCTAAAGCTGAACTTGAACTCAAGTCAGATCCTGCTGACTCCAGGTCTGACACTTCATGCACTGTGCCACCTAGCTGCCTCCAGAGTTAGATCTGGCTGGTCATCACGAGCAACCCCCTTATTTGACAGAAGCAGAAACAGGCCCAGAGAAGTTCCAGGTCACAAGGTGAGCCAGCCACAGAGCCAGGATCCCATGCCTCCAATTCCAAAGTCAGTGATCTTTCAATTATATCATTCTCAACAGACTCTGTGCCCATGACCCCACCACTAATGATAAGTGAGTCAGGACTAGAAATTATTACTGTTATTACTTGTGTGACCTTAGACAAGTCACTTAACTTCTCTACAGTTCCTTCAACTGTAAAATGAGGCCCTTTATATCCCTAAATCTATGACCTTAAGGCAGGAAAAGGCATGGATGGAGGAGAGGAAATGGGAGACAACTTCAGGGACCTCAACATTTTGTGCAGGTGGGGTCATAAAACAAGCTTTGAGGAGTGACAGAAAAGGGGGCCAAAAGCAAGGGTGGGGTCTTGAACAGGCCCAGTTCCACCAAGAACTTCTTCATCCAACACTCACCTAGTTAGATATCCACCATGCTGTAGCACTACTCTCACTAACATCCAAACAGATATCTCAAGTTCAACTGTAGCCCAGAGGTCCAGACCAATGGTCACCAGAAATACCAGGAAATTTCACGAGGGGTGTAGCTATGTCTTCTGTTTTGTGATTATCTTTCCTGACTAGTTTAATAGAGTTTGCAGCTCACAATCAAGACTCAAATATTTACAAGGCTTTTAAGTTTGTTATGAGTTTCCCCAAACAGCCTGTGAGATTCAATTATCTCTATTTTACAAATGAGAAAACTGAGGTTTTCTCAGATAACTAGTGAGTGCACCCTGAATATTACATCCTCAAATGGAGGTTGACAACTGGCTTGAGCTGGGATATGACCTCAGTCAGGCTGGGAACTCCCTTTAGGTCAGAGGAATCTTGTCTTCCTTCCTTCTGACTCCTTCCCTACTGATCAGACAGTCTCTCATTCAGAGGGTGAGTAATGGAGGGTTGCTGGACTTGAGGTCAGATAACTTGGGTTCAAATCTGGACTCCAAAATGGGTACCATTTCTATAGTACTTTAAGGTTTATAAAGGGTCTTTCTTGCAACAGGCAGTGAGATCAGTAAAGATGCATCCTCACCACTCCTGGACAAGCTACTTAACCTATCCTTAGTAAAAGAGGGATGAGACTATCTGTACTCCTTCCCTACCTCACAAAGTGGTTATGAGGAAAGGGCTTTCTAAGACTTCAGCTGCTTTCCCAGAGCTATCAGGTAATGTCTGGGGTACTGAGGCTTCCCTACTTTTCAGGAAGGCAGAGGAAGAAAATAATGACAAACACATGATCTTTTGTGCTTCTGTGGAGAGAGGTGAAGAGGGGGCAACACTCTTATCTCTTTCACCCACACCCTGCTCTCCCCACCCCAGCCTGAGCTGGTCAGAGATGAGGGAACAGTTAGACAGGGCTCTCTTTCTCCTACCCACTTCTCAGAAAGAGAAAGTGAGGCATGGGGGAAAGAAATGTCTCACCCCATATCATGGTTCCTGTCTAAGGAGGGGAACCAGGTGTTCTGGCTCCCTGCCCTGGCCTTCTCAGTCTCCACCTGCTGGCTCCACCCAGCAGGGCTCTGTTTGTTGGGATTGCTGGCTCCAGAGAGGCCCTGGAAACCTAGGGAGAAAGCTAATATTGACCAAGTATCTCTCCCTCTTTCCTTCTGCAGTGAAGCTAAGGAGGGTGAGCCAGGTAGCAATGTTCCAGTAAGGGTCAAAATCGCTAAGCCCTCAAATTCTGCTTTCAATGGGAGCTGCAGGGGTTCTCACTGTGTCTTTTCTATTAAACCCAAGGTACAGGAGTACACTGTTTTGTGTCCAACACACAACCACCAAAGATAAGTGCACCCTGAAGTCTCCTTTTTATGAGTGGAAAAAGAGCCTTCAAGAATAAAGCTGAGGGAAGACTTGGCAGGTCACTGGGAGGTTTACATGTGTCTGAGAAACAACCGTGGCAGAATGGAAAAAGCACTAATCTTACTTAGGTTCAGAAGACCAGGGTTTAAGGGACCACTGTCGAATTCATTGTGTGATGTAGTTCAAGTCACTTGACCTCTCTGTACCTCAGTCTCCTCATCTGTAAATTGGGGATAATCAGGTTTGCAGTACCTTCTTTACAGGGCTGTTAGAAGCCCTCTGTTCAATTTGCAAAGCTGTATAAAAGGGAACTAATGTTCCTATTTACACACACATTCTGATCCTCTCACAACACACACACACACAAACACAAATATACACAATTTGGTGTTGAAGGTCTTGGATGACCTGGATGACCTTGAACTTAATGTCTCTGAGACTCAGGCAAAATTTTCATCAGCAAAATGAAGGATCTGCCAAGAATGGTGATGCACACCTAGAGACCCTGCTAGGGTAGGCTGAGGCTGGGGTTCTGAGCTACAATAGGGCTAAAGCCAATTGAGGGGCTTCACTAAGTGTGGGACCAATGCAGTGAGCCCCCCACCCCTGCCTGGGAAAGTGGGAGGCCATCAGGCTGCCTGAGGAGGGGCACCCTGGCCCTGGCTGGAAACAGCAGATCAAAACTTCTGTGCTGATCAAGAATGGGATCAGGCCTGAGAATGACGGATGCATTTCCAGCCTAGGCAAAATAGCAAGATAGAGACAGATTAGACAGACAGATATAGAGATATATAGTGTATTATGTATGTACATACATGTATGTAGATACTATAGATATATAAACTTCTATTGTACAAATCTGCATTATATAATAACTGTATAATTAAATATCTAAGTATTGCATAACCCTCTTACTCAGGATCACACATAGTATAGTCTATCATATATATATACATACACACACTTACACATATAGCTATACATGTATACATGTATATATACACATAACACACACATATACACAGTTTTATAGTCTCCTATATATATCAATATCTCTAGATCTATACAGATATCTATATCTATCAATATCTACCTATATAGATTTAGAGAAAAATATAGCTATATTATACATAGTTGTAACCTACAGATATAAATGTATCTATAATCTATATCTACAGACAGATTTTTATACCTATGTGTATGTATGTGAATTTATGTATGTATATAGGACTACAATACAATTTATGGCTATCCATAAGACTACTTCTCCCAGTCGTGTGACCCTGGGCAATACGGCTACATAGTATTTATGTTACCAATCTCTCAAATAAGAGGGTGCTGGATTAGATAATATCTAAGGTTCCATAATGATGGAAATAGAAAGAACACCAAAAAAATTCAAAAGTGAATGTAACAAAATTATCAAGTTCAAGTAGGACTGGAATGAAGAGATGAGAGGACAGCCCCAACCCACCCCTTTGCAGAGGTGGGAGCTCCCCAGGTGTGCTCAAGTTTCAATCAGTTGTGCTGACTTTTTTTTGTCTTTTAAAAAAATGTTATTTGTCATATGGGAGAGGGAGGGAAAGGACACTGGGGATAGCAATGATGATTTGAGAAATAGAAGACAACAATAAAAAAACTTATTTTCAAAAATATGTAAGGTTCCTTCCAGCTCTAGATCCATGCTCCTGTGAAATTCTCCAAGTTTTCCTAAAAACATAGGGCAACACCTTGTGCCTCTGAGTGAGGCCATAGATGGGTTCTCTGCTTTACCTGCCCTCTTTCCAACTGTATTCTGAGCAGGATCCCCCAGAAGTCCTTCCATTCCTGCTTCCTACAAAGGGGGAAAAAAGTATGGATGGAAAAGTCCAAACTGAATACTGTGAATACTGTGAAATTCTAATGTCTAAGCTTGCCCTGTGAGAAGAGATCAGAGAAAGTCCCTTTCCAGCTTCTTCTTTGCAGAGAGGGGGAACCTGGGTATGGAGCACTGCATATCATGGCAGCTTTTTCCAATGTGTTGAATAGTTCTGAGCCAGTGCTTTTCCCCTCTTTTTTATTCTTTGTCACAAGGGATAGGTCTCTTGAAGAGGAAGGGGCATATTGGGAAATGTAAGTTAGACCAAAAAATTCAATACAAATTTTTTTTAGAAGGTATGATTGAGGATCCCAGACTATCTGAGATGCTTTCATGGACTTGAAGGCAATTAAAATCCTTCAATTTCCCTATCTGTTAATGGATAATCACTGATGAAATCTCCTTTCCTAGAAGAGAAGGAAGAAGGGGAAGAGGAGAACAGATTGAGGAGAGAGGAAGGAGCAAGTCCAAGAACCCAGATCATGCAGCCAAATCCTGATAACAAATAACTGGCCCTGCCACAACCCAGCCTCTCCGGACCAACAACGGAAAGGTCAAAGTCCTTAGTTCCCCAACTCTATCTCCCCATAGGCCTCTTATGAGCAAAGCCTTGGCTGAGGGGAAAGAAGGGTCTCCAGGAGTCTTCTGGTCTGATATGAGACAATCCTCAGGGAATCTCCAGTTTGAGGGGGAGACAGTCTCTTCCCCACTGCCATCTGCAGGCAGCCTTGTTATAAGAGGGGGATACTATCCCTGGTCTAATAATTAAAGTAGCGCCAAAGTAGAAACAGGTCTTTCAAGGGGCACCAAGCTCCCCACTCAAAGCTTTTCAAGCAGACGGTGGGTGACTAGTTACTGGGGTGAATACTGGGGTTCAAAAGAGAATCTTGTTCAGATTGGCCCAGTTGTCTCTGAGGTCCTTACCAACTCTAAGATTTTATGATGGAGAGAAAGAGTCTCCATTCTTGGGGTGCTGTGACCTCCAGGACAAACAAAGAAAGGCAGAGAGAAACAGGTGGAAAGGTGCAAAATGCTGCCTTCACTGTGCCTATGACTGGCTCCATTGTCACTCAGTCTATCTTGGGATTTTGAAAGGCAGGGAGGGGAAGTCAAACCTTCCACTGGCCCTTCTAAAGTCACACCCTTCCTCTTCAGTTACAAAGTAGTAGAATACTGGATTTGGTGTCCTTAGACTTGTATTAAATCCTGGCTCTATAACTCACTGAGAACTCAGGCAAGTCCCTTCCCCTCTGAGGGTGTCACTTTCCTTGTCTGTAAAATGAAGGGGTAGGACAAGACCAAATGTTCTTATCTTGGGGTATATAGTGTCTTTAGAAAGATTTCAAGGGGTCTGTAAACTTGGATGGGGAAAAAACCGCATCTTTATTTAAAATATATAATTAGTTTCCTTTTTAGTCCAATGTATTTTATTTCATGAATTTAAAAAACACATTATTCTGAGAAAGGGTTTGCAAGTTTCATCAGACTGCCAAAGATCCATGACACAAAGTTAAGAACTCTTGACGATCTCTAATTTCCCTTCAATTCTACATACTATTTTCTTCCTGCAGATAAGACAAGGCTTTGCCTCCCCCTCCTCTCTACCTCAGAGAGCCCAGAAAGTAGTTTTGGTGTAGCAGATTTTGAGAGCTGAGATAGAACTCCAGCTCAGGCACTTACTAGCTGCATGCTCTTGGGCAGGTCACTATCCCTCAACGAGCCTCAATTTTTAAAATCTATAAAATGGGAATAATAATACTGGACCTACTTACCTCAGAGGGCATTAGGGGGGAAAGCAATTTGCAAACCTTAAAGCTACAGAAATGTGAGCAATCATTGTCACTCATCACCATGACAATATGCTAGTCTGGAGTGCATCTGTCTGCCTCAGATTTAGGTTTAGAACTGAGAGGAGTTGTTAGACCCAGAATTCCCAGGGAACATGTGATTGGAGACAGAACTCCTCCTCACAATGCAAAAGGTAGTGAAATGATGTCTTACTGTTAACTAGGTGCAAAGCCTCTTTCAGGTTTAAGAATACAATAAAGGATTCAGCACAGACCCTGCTATCAGGGAGCTTACAATTTAATAGGGTAAAATGACATGTACACAAAAAACTATGACACAAGGAAGAGGGAGATAAGGACAATGGAGAGGTTCAGGCAAAGGGCTACGGGTAATTTAAGAAAGAAAAGATTGCTATCGTTTTCACTTTTCACATGAGCACTGAAGGAAATCAGGAAAAAGTTCATAGACAAAGTGGAATCTGAGCTGGGACTTCAACAGGTGGAAGTGTGTGCTGGGGAGGTATGGCATTCCCTATACAAAGAATTTTCTCCTTCCTCTTCTAATGGGCACTGGCACAGAAATGGGAGGTGGGATTGTGGTGGGAAAGTTTAGGGTCTCTATGACATTATGCTTTGTGTGGGAACTACACCTGCTCCTCCCAGTCCTCTGTACACACACACACACACACACACACACACACACACACACACACACACA
>NW_027185896.1:15805358-15860806 GCF_028583685.1 Petaurus breviceps papuanus | reverse complement strand
ACACACACACACACACACACACACACACACACACACACACACACACACACACACACACACACACACACAATGGGAAAGCTCAAAGAAACCTTAAAACTAAGAACTAGAAGCCAGTGCTGAGAGGGGCTGTAAAACATAGATAGAGCAGTATAAGTCAGCAATTATCTGGTCCATCCCTGTTTAACTGAACTTCAAGAGAATATTTAGGACCACAGCTTAAATGACCCACTTCAAGCCACACAGTGAGTTATACGACTTTGAAATTACCCTTCAAAGAATAACAATAGAGGCACTCATTTTCTCAACAATATTCCAAAACTCCAAATGGATCAGTGATTTAATCAATGTAGGAATCCCCCCAAACAATACAGAGCCCATGTTCTTTCGGTCTCTAGCCATTAGTCCTATAATGCACAGAGGTTGAACTTGTCAGCTCCTTAAAAGTCCAGACTGGAAACAGATGTTATGACTTCTGTATCTAACACCCTCCTTGTAACAAATATGTATGTGTATGTGTGTGTGCATGCATGTACACACACACACAAACACACACACACACACACACACACACCTTTGTCCTCTTTTTCTTCCTTGCCTCTTGAGGGAGAGATGGTCCTTCTCCCTGACAAGATGCCTAACCCCATTCACTTCAAGCACCCTGGATTCTTTTCCCTCCCACCTCCCCCAGCACCTTTCATCTCCCATCCTCAGCTCCTTCCTGTTTTCCTACAAACATAACCAAGTCTCCCCACTCCCTTCCCTAGGTCGCCCATTGGTCATGTGCTTTGTGGAAAGAGACCTGAAGCTGGAAGCAGGAAACCTACCTTGGAGTTGTTGGCTCACAGTGCTTCTCTGCATAATTGTGGGCAAAATCACTACCCCCATGACCTTCAGTTTTCTCACTGGCAAAATGTGGAATTGTACATTTGACCTGCCTCATAAAGTTTGTGGTGAAGAAAGCATGTTTAAAATCTTAAGGCACAAGACAAATGTGAATTGTGCTTCTTATATGACAGGGTTATATACAAGGAAAGGCACTCTATTTGGTGTCAGAGGTCATGGATCCAAATCCCAGAACTTCTATTTACCCTTTGTGACCTTGGACAAATAAGTCCTGCAAAACAAAAGGGCTGGGTTAGGTAAATTCTAAGGTATCTTCAGTTTCTAACTCTTTGATCCTATGATTTTTTTACTATAGATTCTTTTACTATAGACCTGCCACGTCATCCCATCTTTCCTTCCTTTCCTGGCCAAATTTCTACAAAGAGACAGTCATACCCACTGCCTCCACTTTCTTGCCACTCCTCTTCCAGAGGTCTGGTAATCACCTTTCCAATTAAAACTCAACACGTCTAAAACTAAACTCTTCATCTTTGCTCACCCTCCTGACTGACAGATTCATATAATTCCAGAGCTAGCAGGATGACTAAAACATAAAACAACAGAGCTTTGGTGGGATCTTAGAACACTAGTCTGAGCTAGAAGGAACCATAGATCCAAATGTCCACATCAGAAAGGATCTTAAAAGATCATTGGGTGGGGTGGCCAGGTAGCACAGCGAGTAAGAGCACCAGCCCCAGAGTCGGGATGACCTGGGATAGAATCCGGGCTTAGATACTTAGCACCACACCCAGAAATAAGTGGCCATGTAACCTTGAGCAAGTTACTTAACCCCAATTGCTTAAAAAAAAAAAGATCATTGGGGGGGCAGCTAGGTGGTGCAGTGGATAGAGCACCAGCCCTGGAGTCAAGAGGACCCAAGTTCAAATTCGGTCTCAGACACTTAACACTTACTAGCCATGTGACCTTGGGCAAGTCACTTAACCCCAATTGCCTTGCCCTCCAAAAACCAAAAAAAAAACCCCAAATAAAAGATCGTTGAGGCTAACGGTTCTCAAATTTTTTGATTTCAGGATCCCTTCAAGACATCTTTATACTCTTAAAAAACAACTGAGGGGTAGCAAGATGGCACAGTAAACAGAGCACCAGCCCTGCAATCTGGAAGACCTGAGTTCAAATTCAGCCTCAGAGAATTGACACTTACTAGTTGTGTGACCTTGGGCAAGTCACTTAACCCCAACTGCCTTACCTTCCCCTCTCCAAAAAAAAAAAATATGAGAAACCCCAAGAGTTTTTGTTCATATGGATTATATAACAACCAGCTCTCCAAAAACAGAAGCCACACTTTTAAGTTAACACTGTCTCCATTACTTTCTAAACACATTAACACTTTCTCCATCACTTTCTTAAAACGAGACAATTAACAAACATAAATCAAACCCCAATTTATAGTATCTGTCAATTTTAGAGATAAAAATGGTCACAATGAAAATTTAACAATTGATGCATACTTGTATGAACTGGTCCCAGCATACCCCTATATGTCTATCAATATTTACCATACTAGAAATTAAAATTGCTAAAATGTTTAAATAGTTATGAATCCATTTAAAAATAACAATAAAATATAAATAATAAACCCTATTACATACTAGCAAAAGTAATACATTTTAAAGAAAAGTATCTATTTTTCAGAACAAAAAAATGAGTGGTATTATTTTTCATAGTTTTGAAAATCTTTTTCATGTCTGGCTTATTAGGAAATGGCTAGATTCTCATGTCTGTTTCTTCATTCAATCTGTTTCAATATGTTGTTTTGATTGAAGGACTGAAGAAAATCTAGCCTTACACAGATAAGCAGTTGGAAAAAGGAGGTGAATTTTAATAGACAAATAATGTCCTAGTACTATGAAAATAGTTTTAACCTCCTAGACCCTGTGAAAGGGATGCTGGGAACCCCCAGGGGTCATAGGGCCACGTTTTGAATACAGCTGATCTAAGCCAGGCTCTTCGTTTTACAGGTGAAGAAACTGAGACCCAAAAAAAGGAAAGTAATTTAGTCAATGTCCTACTTATACAGGTAACGAAGGTAAGGTCTGAACCCAGGTATCTGTCAGTGGCTCTGTGATAATCCCAGTCACCTAGACGCTAAACCCCAAAATCACCTTTGACTCCTCCCTCTTCTTCCTATATCAAATCCAGTCTCTAAGTCCCCAACACTCTTTCCTTTGAGTCTTCCCTTCAATTCTCTTTATATAATGTCTCATATCTGTCCCCTGCCTTTCCACTACCACCATCCAGGTCCTTATCACCTCCACCAGAGCAGGGAGGGACTTGAAGCCCAGTCTAAAAAAGGAAACACCCCAAATGGGATTTAAGAAGCTGGAACTTTGCCCCAGTATGGGTTTCAATTTGACTGGAAAAATCTGTTAGAGCAGAAAGAGCACTCTATTTGAAGTCAGAGGACCTAGGTTCCAGTCTAGGCTACATGACCTAGGATAAGTGACTTAGCCCATCAGAGACAGTTTTCCTCATTCATAATTTGGAGAGTTGTTGTTTTTTTTTTTTTGCTGTTGAGTTATTTCAGTTACGTCCAACACTTTGTGATCCCCATTTGGGGGTTTTCTTTGCAAAGATTCTGAAGTGGTTTGCCATTTCCTCCTCCAGCTCATTTTACAGATGAGGAAACTGAGGCAAACAGGGCTAAGTGACTTGGCCAGGATCACACTGCTAGTAAGCATCTGAGGTGGGATTTTCTACCCAGTCCTGGGGTTCTTTCTTATGAAGATTTCAATTTAATTCAATAAACATGTACTAAGCATGTACTACTTGGCAGGCACAGTGCTAATCAAAACAGGATACAAAAAGAGACAAAAGGCAGTCCTAACTTCAAGAAGCCTACAACCTAATAGATCAAATGAGATCAGATGAAAAGTCTGAAACAATTTGTAACCACCACAGAAATGTTAGCAATGACTTATTATTACTATGATGAATTTCTGTAGACTCTTAGGCCAATCACCTTCTCCAGGTTTCTGTCTCTTATCTGCTGGGAGTGGGCATGAGGGTGGAAAGGCTCTTTCTTGCCTGAACTTAACTCCCTGCTACAGTCTTGTGAGAGATAAAGGAAGTAGGGTAGAGGTAGGGCTGTGAAGATGACAGGGTTACTTATGCTTATGACTTTACAGTCACCATAAATTATTTCAAAGAATAAAAAAAATAGCATTTTCTCTACACTGCTCCAAAACTCCAAAGGGTCTGTGACCTCATCAATATATACATCCCCTTCAAGAGTGCAGATTATAACCCTCCCACTCAAGTCCTTGTGAGGCTCTGAGGCTCTCTCTCTCTCTCTCTCTCTCTCTCTCTCTCTCTCTCTCTCTCTCTCTTTCTCCTCCTCTCCTCTCCTCTCCTGTTTCTCTCCCCTCTCTTTCCCCTTTCTCTTCTTTTCTCTCTGCAAATATATGTATACACACACCACACATATATGTATACATGTATGTGTACATACCTATATTTATATGCACGTATGTATGTATACATATAAACACACACAAATTTCTCCCAGGTGGTGGTCAATTTCAATTTTTCAAAGATTGTAAATCACATGACTCAAAGCCACAAAACATCTCAAGAAGAATATCAATGCTGAAAGGATAGGCTTGTTTCAAGGAGATGCTTGGGGGTCACTAAAAGCACTATACAATTTCCCAAAGGACATCCGTCTCACTCTCCCTCCTCTGATGGAATTCTGGACCTCACTCATTGTCCATTTTCAGTGTTTGTTCAAATTATATGCCTTTAAAGTGCTTTTACTCCCAATTCCCAGGGAAGTCAATAGCACAAACATCATCATCATCTCCATTTTACAAAAGAGGAAACAAAAGTTCAGTGATTTGTTGAAGATCACACAGCCAGTAAGTGTCAGAGCTGGAATGTGAACCCAGACTTTTTGACATCAAAGTCTGGCACTGTTTTCCACTACACTGTGTCCTCTTCTCAGTACCAACTTATTTCATTATTTACCCTTAACAAAACAGAATTAGAGAAGTAAGTCTCCCTACCCCCACAAACATTTTATTGTTTGTTGTTGTTGTTAACTGGTTAACATCCAACTCTTTGTGACCCCATTTGGGGTTTTCTTGGCAAAGATACTGGAGTGGTTTGCTATTTCCTTCTCCAACTCATTTGACAGATGAAGAAACTGAGGAAAAGGTTAAGTGAATTGCCCCAGGGTCAAATGGATGTAACAACTACCTTTGAGGGTTACTCAATTCAACCAGAATTTTTTTTTTTTTTTGCTTTTTTGGAGGGCAATTGGGGTTAAGTAATTTGCCCAAGATTACACAGCTAGTTTTTTTTTCCTTGTGTGGGTGTTAAGTGTCTGAGGCCGGAACCGAACTTAGGTCCTCCTGACTCTGGGGCTGGCGCTTTACTCACTGTGCCACCTAGCAGCTTTTTCAACAAAAATTTTTAAGTACCTATTATGTGTGAAACTCTTTGTTAAGCTCTAGCAACATAAAGAACAAAAAATAAAGAAATCTTTGTCCTCAAAGAACTTACATTCAACACTGAGTGGGATCTAGTATTCTCCAGTAGGAGGAGGACTGGATTTGGAATCAAAAGTCCTAGGTTTGAATCCTGACTCTGCCACCCTATTATCTCTGTGATCCTGGGCCCAGGCAATATGGAAGCTTTCTGGGATTCCTTCTCTTTATCTTTAGAGTGGAGAGACTGGACTAGATGTAATTAAAAGAGATAATTCTTATAAAGGCTTAAGGCAAAATACAAATTCAACTTAAACAATAATTTATTAGGTGTCTATTCTGTGTAAGACATAGTTCTGGGAATGCAAAGATGAAATACATGAAGATTCTACCTTCAAGGAGTTTATAATCCAGTGGGGGGGGGGGAGAATCCCACACATACATGGATGGATAAGAGTGATACAAAGTAGACTGTTATCATAACAAAAGGGAAGAGCGAAAAACAGACAGAGATGACAAAGGGATCTAAGAAAATTTCAGAAGGAAGAGAACATTTTCAGCTAGAAAAAACAAGGAAGGCTCCATGGAGAATGTGGTACCTGAGACAGGATTTGAAGGATAATGTGAGGAATTACTAGATTCTGACTCAAAACGCTGAAACTCTTAGAACTTTACCTGCACCACCTCATTCAGGAGGAACAGAGCAATGGGTCTGGACTTAGGAACAGCTAGCCGAGTTCAAATCCAGCCTCAGACATACTTACTGTGTGACCGTGGGCAAGTTACTTAATCTGTTTGCCTCAGTTCCCTCATCTGTAAAATGGGGTTAATAATAGCACCTACCTCCCAGGGTTATTGTGAGGTTCATATGAGATAAGAATTGTAAAGCACTTACCACCATGACTGGCATGTAGTAGATGCTGAATAAATGTTTGTTATCACTACCATCACCATCATCATCATGAGGAGTCCTGAGCTAGAAGAGAGGCTACCCCTTTTAGGTGACATCTTCTTTCTCCTGACTCCTAGACTCTAGCAAGGTCCAACCACTAGATTCCTCTCTCTCTCATCTCCTGAGCTGACTTGGCAGCCCTGGCCTGTTAGCACCTGTCCCAACCAATACACTCATAGAAGCAAATGCCAAGCTCCTTCCAGGTGGGAGGAGAGGGAAGCAAAGCAGACAGGCCTGAGAGAAGCTGAAAGGTCAGAGGGTGAGAGGGAGTCTTCTAGGGAGTCTGTGGAAGGCAGTGGGAAGGGCAAGAGAGACAGTGTCATGCTCAGGGCCCAAGGTTCTAAGCCATCAGCACCTTCTGGGGCCTGGGGCAGGTCACTGCAATTTTCTGAGGCTCAGTTTCCTCAAAATGCTCATCTTTTCATCAGCAAGCTTTGTGCTACCTCTTACACTTTCTTATATGTATATGCACAATCTCTCACAAGTTTGTCACAAACACAATTTCTCTCTGCTCACACCCAGTTTCTTAATCACTCATACACACAATCTCTGGGTTTGTTGCTCACACACAACTCCATTCTCACTCCCACATTCTCTATGGCCCCTAGACACTAGAATTGTCCCAAGCACCCTCTCCCTAGGAACCTCAAGGTCTGGATCCTGGAAAACCATACCATGTGCCAAACCAGAAGGTCCTCACTCAGCTCCCCCAGAGCTGGGTTAAACATTAATTGACTTCCTCTGCCCCAACGTTTCCAACACCCTCTTTTTCCAGGTTTCTTCTGCAGGAAAAAGAGCTCTGGGTGTGGCCTTAGAGGATCTGGGTTTGGCACCCACTATCAACATGACCTTGGGCAAATCACTTCCTTTCTCCATGACTCAAGCTTCCTCATTGGTAAAATAAAGGGTGGGACCAGATTCAATTCAATTAAATTTAACAAGCAAGTATTAAGAGCCTACTAGGGGTAAGGTATTATGCTAGGGGCTAGAGATAACAAAAAAATAAAAATAAAAATAAAAATCCCACACCCTGGAGCTGGCTTGCATTCTAATGGTTAATGCAGCACATAAAAGAATAAGTAAATATGAGATAACATGAGAAGAGAAAAAACACTAAAAACTAGAGAGATCAGAGAAAGCCTTCCAGAGGCAGAGGCACCTGAAGAAAGCTAAGAATTCCAAGAAGCGGAAGGGAGAAGGGAGTACATTCCAGCAAGCTACAGATGGAATGGCAAGTTCAGAAAATAGGTCAGTTTAGCTCGGTGGCAGATTATGTAAAGAAGAATGATGTGTAATACGGTTCAGTCTGGTCTAACCCCTTCATTGTACAGAGGAGGAATCAGAGGTTTGGAAAAGGGAAACTTATTTGCAGAGGACACACAGGTAGTAACAGTAACAACAACAAAAAATATATAGTTTTATAATTTACAAAAGGTATGTATTTTATGATTTGAAATGTTTTACATCTATTAACTCATTTGCTCCTGCCAACAAATGGTTGTGAAATGGGGATGATGAGTATTAAAGAGGATAAGTGCCTTGACAAAGTGTCAGAGGTGGGATTTGAACCCAATCTCCTGATTCCAGTTCATTGCACACTTCCCATCTTTTGGTCTCAAATTTTCCATCTATAAAATGGGTTTAATAACAACCACCCTACTGGCCTTACAGGAGTGCTGGGATGATTAAATGGATGGAATAATGAAGAACAATCTTTGTAAGCTATTAAACATCCTTCATTCTTACTGAGTCACGTCTGACTCTTCATGACCCTATTTGGGATTTTCTTGACAAAGATAATGGAGTCCTTTGCCATTTCCTTCTTCGGTTCATTTTACAGATAAGAAAACTGAGGTAAACAGGCTTAAGTGATTTGACCAGGGTCCCGCAGCTAGTAAGTATCTAAGGCTACCCAGATTTGAACTCAGGTCTTCCTTACTCCAGGCCTGGCACTCTATCTACTGTATCACCTAACAGACAAAACATCGTTAGTATATTTTATAAACTATAAAGCACTATTAGCATTATATTATTAAAGACCCTCCATGATCTTTCACTCTCTACTTCTCTAACATAATTAAATGGAAAGTATACTGAGTTTGGATTTAAAAGGCCCTCATTCTAATACTAGTTCTGACACTTGCTGGCTTTATGACCTTGGACCTCTTCCCTTGGTGGCCTCAATTTCTTCATCCTTGTGCTTGCCTCCTTTAAGACTACTGTAAGGAAACAGTTTTATAACTTTAGAGTGCTAGAGAAATGGGAGTTACAATCTCTTACTAACCTCCCTGACGCTCCATAAGAAATCTCAATCCCAGCCAAACATTCTGATCTCATCACCACTCCCCTTAACCCTCCCAATACATTTCTGCATCTGCATCTACTGTTTCCCTGGTTGAAATCCTCCTCTTCCTCTGTTATACCACCCCACAATCCTCTCTACTTGTCTTTGTCCACCCCCATCAACCCAAGTCCTACCTCTCTACCATTTTAGAATCTGATGTCCCCTAGATAATATGATTTTTGTGAAATTTCAGGCATTAGCACAACTTCCTGAAGATGTGAATTCTCTCCCCTGGGGACTCTGGTAACATTTCCTTTGTTTTGGCACTTATCATATCATAGCTATTAAAGCTTAACTTAGACTTTCTGGGACGCCCCATATTTGTGACTACTGGCAGACACTGTAATAGGCACTCAGGATATGAAGAAAAAATACAGAACAGTCTCTGATTTCAGGGAGCTTGCATCCTATTGGAGCATACAAGTAAAGTAAATACAAAGTAGTTTGGAGAGGGAGCAAGCACCTGGGAATAGGGCAATAGGGAAAGGCCTTGTGGCACCTATGCTGTGCTTTGATGGAAAGCAGGTTTTCTAACTGGTGGAGGTGAGGAGGTGTTTTTCGGTACAAAGGCAGATGGAATGTCACATACAGGGAAGAAGTAGCAGACCAGCTGGAACAAAGAATTCCTAAAGGGAAGTAATACAAAATAAGACTCAAAGGGTAGGAAGGAACCAGGTCGAAGGGTTTTCAACATCAAGCCAAAGAGTTTTTCTTTTACTCTAGAGGCAATAGGGGGTGGAGGGGTGGAGGGAGACACGGTCAGATCAGTATTTTAGGATTATTAATTTGGTGCCTATATGGAGGATGGAGTGGGAAGAGATCAGAAATGAGGAGACTAATTAGAAATCTACTGCAATAGTCAAGGCAGAGAGGTGATGGGGGCCTGAAGTAAAGTGAAGAGAAGGGAGATACTGTGATGGTAGAATAGAAAATACTTGGCAACTGATTGGATATTGGATATCAGAGAGAGGGAAGAGTCAAGAACGACTTGTGGTTCCAAATCCGTGTTAAAAGGAATTTCAAAAGAAATCGGGAAGTTTAGAGGAGAAATGAGAAAGTCTGTGGGAGACGGGGATGATGAATTCTGTTTTGGATCAAATGTGATACTATGTAAAAAGCACTTACACAGTGCCTGGTTCTATAAAATACTCGTTGTCTTCCCTTCCCCTCAAGACGAGATTCCTGAATATCTCATCTCTCCAACTAAGTCCCCAGGCCTTATATGTCTCTATATCCAGAGGGCTCAAGCCCTGACCCAGTATATGTTCAGGAAATACTTAATGAACTGGCTCCTTATTTCCTTCCCCACCCTATTCCCCCACCTCAGGGTGACACTGGGACTACAGAGAGGTTCATTCTTGGGTCACCTGAACAAAGCCTGGGGCTGGAGAGTCAGGGAGGCCTGGATCTCACTCCCAAGGCAGTCAATGACTCACCCAGTGTGACATGGGCAAGTCACTTCCTCTTAAGGCCTCCTAAACCGATAACCCCTTCCCTCTGAAGATTAGCTCACAGGGTGGCAGAGTGATTCCCAGGGAAATTAGGAAGCTGAACTGAAGTCTCTAACCCAGGGTGTGTTCCCTCTTTCAATGTTAGAGCCTGGAATAGACCAAATGAGATAAATGTACAAAAGGCACTTTGCAAACCCAAAATTTGCCAAGTGTCTTTACATGTATCATCTCATTTGCTATATAAATATCATTCATCTATATAAATGTCATTATCTCATTTACTACATAAATGCCAGCTATTCTCCTAGCTACTTTTTCACCACTTTATGTCCTACCCCACCAGTGGCAAAGACTTCTCTGGAAAAAGCTCTTTCACCATAAATTTCAGAAGAAGCTTTTTCATCATATATTGCAATATAAACCTGAGTTATTAGTATTGTCCCCCTACAACACAGCCAAGTACATAGTGGGCACACAGTAAATTTTGGATTGGTTGGATGGAAGTATATAGCACCATAGGATTTAGAGTTGGAAGACCCCTTAGACCCCAAGACCAGCATCATTTTATAGACCCAAAAACGGAGGCTCCGAAAGGGAAAATGACTTACCAAAGTTCACACAGGCAGTAAATACAAGAGCCTGGATTTGAATACCCATCCTCCAACTCCAGATACAACACTCTTTCTGCCATAGCACCCTGTTTATATAAAGAGCAGCCAGGGCAGTGCAGCAGAAAGACGATAGGTGGGATAAAGGAAAGAGCACTGGGCTCGGAGTCAGGAAGACATCAGCTCTGATTCTGCTTCAGACAACAGCTATATCGGGCAAGTCACTTCTCTAGGTCTCAGTCTCCTCATCTGTAAAATGAGATGGCTGAACCAGATATCCTCTGAAGTCCCTGTCAGCTCTGCAGATAGGATCCCATGATGCTGTGAGCTGGCTTTGGGTCTTAGCCCTGATCCTCGCTTGGCATCTTTGTTGTAGTGGAAAGAGCCCCGAATTAATACTCGTGCGACCTTAAGCTCAAAGTCCCAATTTTCCCTTCCTCTATAAAAAATATATATTAAATTGGGGCAGCTAGGTGGCACCCAGGAGTCAAGAGGACCTGAGTTCAAATTCAGCTTCCAACACTTAACACTTACTAGCTGTGTGACCTTGGGAAAGTCACTTAACCCCACTTGACCGTCCTTCTCCCCTAAAATATATATATATATAAAAATGATCTCTAGGCTCCCTTTTCAGCTTTCAAGCCTATGATAATATAAGTCACTTTTTGCCTGTGCAAACCTCAGCTTCCTTGCTGTGTGACCACAAGCAGATCACTAAAAATTCCTGGAGCCTCCATTTCTTCATCTATAAAATGGGCACAATGAAACATCTACAAAGTTGTGAAGCTCAAATGGAAGTATATATACATATATGTCTGTGTGTATATATATATATATACACATGTGTATATTGCAATATATATATAACTCCTGTAATACATGTGTATGTGTTTGTGTGTGTGTGTCTGTGTTCTATAAGCTGTGAAGAGGAAATGGGGTATAGCATGGTATTAAAACCAACTTGACTCTCAGTAAGTACAGCCTCTACCAAACAGCAGGACCATGGCCAATTCATTTCTCTTCTCTGAGACTAAGTTTGCTCAGCTATAAAATGGGAATAATATAACTTACATTACTTACTTCATAGGGTTCTTGTGGTTAGGGAGGCACCTTCTAGGTCATGCTACCCCATAGAAAGGAGAATTATTGTATGAATCTATGTAATTAGTCATTTATTATAAACACACTGATGCAGAAAAGCCCCTCCCCAGAATTGTCCAGCCCAGCCCCTGCCCCAAGAAACCCCATTTCCTACAGCACCGATCCTCCTTCAGTTTCCCAACCTTAGGCTAGTGTCTTCTCCCTCTGAGCCCAGTTCAATTGTAACCTCTGTGAAGGCCTCCCAGATTAACCCAACAGTCTTGGTCTGTGATTCAGTCAGAAGCCCAGGGTCCTCAGGAGTCTAAAAGTTCTGCCCAACACTGGGCTTGAATCCCAGGGCTCTGGACTGATGTCAGCTTGAAATCCCCTCTCACTGAGACAGGAGCAGCCACCCTGTGGGAGGGGAAGGGAAAGAGAGGAAGATCCGGAATCCTGACGAGCATTCTGGAACAGGCCTGGGATGACAATGCCCCATTGTGCAGCAGGCACACAGAGCGTGTGTGTGTGTGTGTGTGTGTGTGTGTGTGTGTGTGCGCGTGCACGCGCACGCACGCACACACACACACACACACACACTGCCACACTGCCTGTCTGCCAGTAAGGGTGGGGCTGGATGGAGGTGGGGCACTGGCTCCTACTGGATTTACAGGGTTGAATGACTTTAATCCATGACCCTGGGATCCCAGCCCACCAAATTGGCACCTGCTTTGGAGCCCATTAGAAAGCAAGAAGAGGATGGGGGGGGGGGGGAAGGAATGCAAAAGGAAACTTAGCAAATGAAAGTAGCAAGAAGTCAGCTGGACTTTGAGTCAGGAGGTCTGGTCTACAATAATAGCTATGTGACCTTGGACCAGTCACTTCCTCAAACTGGATTCAATTTCTTTTTGTGGAAAATGAAGATAATCAGTGTTACCTGTGGTCCTCTTCTCCCACAGGATGGTTGTGAGGCTCCAAAGTTCAACTCAAATTCCTTTCCTTGGCATTCCCCAGGCCCTCCACAACCTGAGGATACCTTGTATTTCCAGCCTTATCTAACATGATTCCCTTTCACACATTCTATTGCTCCAAACTGGACATCATTGTACCCTGGAATGTACCCTCCAATCTGTATACCTACATCAGAAACATCTTCCTTCCCTATTAAAATCCAAGCCATCCTTTAAAGCCCAATTTGCAAGCCTTTCTTGAAATCCAGATAGACTCACCACTACCATCACCACCTCCAAGCACCCTGCCCAAAGCAGGTATTTAATAAATGTGCATTAGATTGAAAGGAGACAAGGTACCTGAAACTCTTTGCAAACTGTACAGTACCTCATAAATGTCAGGTGTCCTTTTGGGGTGAGGGAAGGAGAGGAGGTCTAGACATGACTTTACTAGTATAGAAAATTCCCAGGTAAGGAATGGAAAAGTTCAGCAAAGGATAGTCATTTTAAAAACTTTTATCAATAGCATTTTTTTCAATGTTGCTTTCATTTCAAATCTATCCCTCTCCAGCCCATACTCAGCAAGCCCTCCCTTATAACAAAGAATAAAATAAGAAAAAAAGCAGTTCAGAAAAACTTACCAACACATCAGTTAAGTCTAACAGCATACTTGATATTCCATACCCATAAGTCCCCTGCTTCTACAAAAAAGGGAAGGAAAGTCTTTTTTCTTATTTCTTCTTCAGGATCAAGCTTGGTCATTAGAATTCATAACACACTTACAACGTTGTCTGGTTAAGTGACTTGTCCACCAGGGTAACAAAGGCCAGTGTATCACAGGTGGGACTTGAACTCAAGCCCTCCTGAGTCTGAGGCCAGCTCTCTATACTAGGTCACATTGCCTCTCATAAATGTCAGCTGTTATTATCATATTCAAATGTGGGAAGAATCTATTCCAATCTATCTGTGGCTTCCTAGAGAAACTGTATTGCCGTAGAAACACAGAGGTTAAGGGACCTCAGACTCAGTATAAGTGAGGGGCAAATCCTCAAATCTGAAGATTTGAAAGACAGTTCTTCAAGACTCTAGTCCTAGCAATCTGCCTAGTATAAGACAATGCCTCTTGTCATCATGGTACTGCCTTCTACCTTCCAGCTGCTACATGTATGGGAGTTTTCTCTCTTCAACTAAACCCCAAATTATGTGAGAACAGGAATATGCCTTTTCTTGCTGGGTCCACAAAAAGGGCTTAGTATGTACTTGTCTGGAATTTGGACCCAGACTTGAAAGCCAGTAAGAAATTTTGTACTGGCCCAGTATATGAAATATATCTCTAACATTTCATCCAGGATCCCCCCAATCACATACGGCTCATTCTAAATCCTAAGAAAAAAGGTCTCAACATGACTCAGAAAATTAATCTCTTCCCTTAGTCTAAGTGAGACCAGTCAGTCAATCTAATAACCCTATTAATTAATAATTAGAGGTAATGTGGTATATTAGGAAGATCACTGAATCAGGAGTCAGGATACCTAATTTTCAAATTGGACTCTGCCTCTTACTACTACCTTCACGACCTTGGGCAAACCATTTCTACTCAATTTCCTCCTTGATAAAACTAGGAGATTGGATCCCTTACAACTCTTAAATCCCAAGATCATATTCTCTTTGCTCACATTTATTTAGCACTTTTTTTTCTGGTTTGCAAACTTGCTTTCCTCGTGACACCTACTGTGACTTAATCGGTGCTGTAAGTCAGAGGTGTCAAACCAAGAAAGGGCTAAAACAGATTAAAATGAAATTAGGAAATGTTTAACAATAAATAGAAATACAACGAAATACAGAGAATGTTAAATTTGTGGTTTTCTAAGTCAATATCTCCCATGGCCCAATCCCCATCCCTTTCTATTTGTTGTAAGAGAATGATAAAAGATAAAACTGGTAAATGTTCAAGGGACTGTGGGAAGACAGACATGCCAATGCAATGTTGATGGAGCTCTGAAACAGGTCCAACCATTCTGGAAAATAACTTGAAATTATAATTAAAAAGTTACTAAACTGAATATACTCTTTGACCTAGTGATGCTGATTGATACCAGAAACAACACCAACAAGAGGAAAAGAGGAGGAAAAGGTTCCATATATACAAAAACATTTATAGCAGCAATTTTCATAGTAGCAAAAAAACAAAAAACTTAAACTAAAAGAAAAGTGGGTAGCCATCCATTTAGGGAAGCTTGAAAAACTGTGGCATGTGAATATAATAGAATATTATTGTACCTTAGAAAATGACAAATATGAAAAAGAAAAACCTGAGAAGACTCAAATGAACTAATAAAGAATGAAGTCAGCAGAACCAAAAAAACAATGTATATAATGATCAAAATATGCTATTGTTTGGATTTTTGTTAATTCATCATATGTTTTTTATCAAGAAAACAGCATTGAGAGAACAACAGAACTCAGACCAATTGTGACTTCAGAAGGTGACCTTTAGGGGCGGCTTGGTGGAGCAGTGAATACAGCACTGGCCCTGGAGCCAGTAGGACCTGACTTCAAATCCAGCCTCAGACACTTGACACAATTACTAGCCGTGTGACTTTGGGCAAGTCACAACCCCAACTGCCCTCCAAAAAGGAAAAAAAACCAACAATGTGACCTCTTAGCAGAGAGATGGACCAGAGGAGGAGAATGAAAAATAAATGTTATCATGGCCAATTTGTCATTTGTTCTATCCAACCATGCCTTTTTTTCTTTTAAATAAGGGAGGGTTCTATTTAGCAGGGTGAGGATGAGAAGTCATTGGGAAATGTCAGCATTGTTTAAGAAAGAATCTCAATTAAATGCTTGTTTGTTAAATTTTTTAAAATCCTAAGTAGTATATGCATTATCTGCATTTTACCAGTAAACATAACTCCCTACTTCAATGTTTCCAAAAGTAATTTTCTCCCAACAATTAAGACAGGTAAGATAAATGATTATTCTTATGTTATAGGTGATAAAAAAAAAAACTTTGAAAGGAAAAATTATTTACCCAAGGCAAGACAAGGAATAAGTGACAGGGTCCATATTGTAATCCAGGTATTGTAACCTGTAGTCCAGGCCTCTTCCCACTACCCCATAGGCTATCCCCTCTGACCAAGCATCTCCAGCACTGAGAGGCCTTGGGCCCCACTGGGAAGGAATGTAACAAAGAGATATTTCTCTGGCCCTCAGGGAGCTACTAGTCTAGTCAGGAACACAAGAAGCTAATTAGAACTTAAGTGCTCTTCTTCTGTGGGAAATAGATTTTTTTAAAAAATCCATTCTTCTGTCAGTCAAAGTAAGAAGGCTTTATAGGGAAATTGTTTAGGAGAATTCCTTTTCTCCTTGTGACAAGGAGCACATTACTGACCATTACAGAGGGAGTGACCCTAGGAAGACTACTGAATCTCCTGTTCTAGGAGCAAGAGCTTTGGGGAAAGTGTTTCAAAAGGAAGCAAGGTTTGGTGCTAAGAACACTGGACTTAGTGTCAGAGAATTTGTGTTTGAGCCCCAATACTTGTTCACTGTGTGACCATGGGCCTAATCACTCCAACCTCTATGAGCCTCAATTTTATCATCTATAAATATGAAGGTGATTGCTTTTTTTAAATGCTACAGTGCTTAAAAAAATGAGAATAGTTGTTATTCTGAGGTAGCCCTGCTCAATGACAAGGTTGGGGGGGTGGGGTAAGTTAGACACAATGATCCTATCCTCTACCCTCACAGACACTTATTTTCCCTACTCCTTCCCCAATGATCTGTCAAGTAGGAGGGATAAAACAGGGCCCTCCCTACATCTTTCAGATGGGAAAATTAGGGCAATGTAAGAACCCCTCCCCAAGATGACAGCAGATCCAGACAGAACCCCCCACTCAGATACCCTGACTCCAAGCAAAGAGTCTTCCTCCTGATGTGTTCATGATATTTTGTTAAAGTTTGCAAAGCACATTCCTTAGGTTATCACATTTGATCTTAATCACGTGGGTTGATCTTGTACTTTTCATAGAATTTTGGACTGAGAATTAGAAGTATTTTACATATTAAAAAACATTTACATATTAAAAAACAAAAAATATTAGAAAACTAATGGCAGAGTCTGGACTTGAGTTCAGGTCTTCTCATTTCAAGTCTGATCCTATTACTACTGTGCTCTTCTCAATTAAACTAATGTCTAAAGGCAGAACACATCCAGGATGGAAATGGAGACATTCATGAGGGTGGTGAGACAGAGCTGGACCTGCCTGAATATTGGGATGTTGTGAGACAAGAATGGTATGGCCTTATTTCTCTCATGCCCATGGATCTTCAGCAGAGTTCCCATTTCTTTAGCCTTTTAATATTTTCAGAGCACTTTCCTTTCAACAAACCTCAATGGATAAAAGAGTATAAGGTTTATTACTTCCCTTTTTAAAAATGAGGAAGCAGACTCTCAGGGAAATAAAATCATATTTGCCCAAGGTCGGACACATATTCAATATCAGCACTCAAACTTAGATCTCTGTGTTTTCAAATCTTTGATTCCAAATTCTGTGTTCTTTCTACAGCAACATGGTATCACTCAAGAAACATTCCTCCAATGTACTATGCTTTTGCTTTTCTTTCCAGATCCCACATTCATTTCTCTTTACAACACAGTCTGCCTGACCTTGGGCAAACTGAACTTCTCTGAGGCTCAGTTTCCTTTTTGGTAAAATGTGGGGATTGGGTTAGATTAAGCATTCTTAATCTGGAGTCCACAGACCTCCAAAGAGTTAAGCCCATTTTGGGAGGTTCTATGGATACATTTCAGGGAGTCCATGAAGATGGATAGGGAAAATAAATGCATTTTTATTTTCCATTAACTGAAATTTAGCATTTCCTTTAATTATGAATATAAACAACAAACATTATTCTGAGGAGTAAAAAGGTTTCACCAGACTGACAAGGGGATCCATGATACACAAAAAGTTAAGAACCTTTGGATTACTCTGGGGTGGGAAACCTTCAGTTGTGGCGTTGAGGACAAAGGTTCGCTGCCCCTGGGCTATATGATTTCAAGGGCCCTTTCCCTCTTCAACATTCTTCCCTCATTTTTCCCTAAAATTGTTACTTTACATATATACAACACTTTTAACTTTTCAAGTACATCATCTCTCTGGTCCTCACAACAATCTTGTGGGATAAGGAAGATAGAAATATTCCCATTTTACAGATGAGGAAACTTAGATCTAGAGAAAGTAACTAGCTAAAAATCAGAGAAAGTTTGTGATAGTTGGGACTTGAATCCAAGTCCCCTGACTACTAGTCCAATATTCTTTTCCCTACATCATACTACTTCACCAGCCAGGCAATGTCCTACACTCGCTCAATGTATATTGGCCCCAGTGCCATCAGGACATAGTTTCCTATACTCTATTCCCATTTAAGAGGACAAGAAGGAAAGAAAATCAGATTCTTTAGTCTGGAGAAAAGGAACATAGGATCTAAAGCTAGAAAGGGGCCTTGGGGATCATCTATCTAACCTACTCATTTTATGGTTGAGGAAACTAAGGTAGCAAATTCCCCAGCACTAGAGGATTCAATTGAAAGCTGGATGACACCTTGTCAAGGGAAATTAATCCTTGGCCCAGGTTATTGTAGATGATTTCTCAGTTCCCTTCCCATTCTGAAGTTCCGTGATATCAAATTCTGCTCTATGAAATTGCCCCAGTCATAGATAGAGTTGGTTAGTAAACTTCAAATCTAAAGCTGAGGAAATATTCAATGATTTCTTCAACCAGGTAGTAACTGGCTAGTTTCCATATCTAAACAGGAAGTAAAATGGACAGAACTGAGATGAAATGAGCAGGGAGTGATAAAGGGGTTTAGAGGTATCACGGAATCTTCTAGTTGAAAGAAAACTCAGCAGCTGTCTATACCAAAACATGCCCCTCCAAAAAGAATCCTCACTATAACTCCCCGACTAAGTGGTCATCTGTCCACTGCTTGAAAATCTCCAATGAGATAAAGAGGGTCAGGATAAGAGAAGTGAGATCCATGATCAAATTTTCCTCTCACCTCCCTCCCTCCAGCTTAGCATTCAGCCACAGAACTCTCCACTCCCTTCTTCTCATGCTGTCCTTCAACTAATCCCTCGGGAAGAACAGGACAATTTCCAACTCCTCCTTAGACAACACAGCATCTTGTATAGGGCCCTGGACTTCAGAGTGGTTAGATCTTCTCTTAAGTCTTGCTGTATTCTAATGTCCTGCCTAACCCTGACAATTCCATGGTCTAAGATCCCTCCCAATTCTGTCATTCTACAAGCCTCTCATTTGAGTTATCAGTTTTCTAAGAGAAGGAGCCTAGGACAAGGTGAGTTTTTACAAAATCTGATTAAATTAGTTTCTAACGGATGGGAAGAAAGTCCAGTTGTCCATTCCCTAGTGGCACCATCCATGTTAATGGGTGCGGGCGGAAGGAAAGACAAACTGTGTGGAAGCCTTCTGCTCCATCACTCTCCCTGTTCTTCTCTCCCTGCCACCTACCCAAGCACTGGGAATAGTTGAAAAAGTCCTTCAGAACACCTTGCCTTGAATCTCAGTTCTACCCCTTGTGTGATTGTGGACAAGTCACTCCATCTCTGTGAGTCTCTGTTCTTCACCTATAAAATGAGCAGGTGGGGCTAGCTAAACTTTAAGATCCTCTCCAACTCTAAAATTCTATGATCCTAAGACTTTTCAAGTCTGAGGCAAAGCCTGAGCTATGTGACTAGAAGCCAGAGTTCAAGGTTCTTAACTATATCTGGCCTGAACTTCTCTAGCTAAAGAAAGTGGAGAACCCCCAACTAAAATCCCATCTACTGCAGGTATAGCTAGCCAGCATGGAGCTCTATTCACTGGCCCTGGAGTCAGGAGGACCTGAGTTCAAATTTGACCTCAGTGTGACCTTGGGCAAGTCACTTAGCCCCAATTGCTCTGTTGTCCCCATAAAATCCCATCTACTACAAGAATTTTAGTGCCTTCCATCTTTTTAATTTTTGCTTATTATTTTATTATAAAAACCCATATGGAACTTGTTTTTACATAGTTGTTTGTTGTCTCTCCCATTAGATTGTGAACTCTCTGAGGACAGGACTGTCTTTTGCCTCTTTTTTGGTATTTCCAGCCCTTAGTCACATAGTAGGTGACTGACAAATGTTTACTGACTCTTGACTAACCAATAATCAGTGAAAAGAAAGGTAAACAAGTAAAAAGTACTCCAAGAGGAAGAAGTTAGCACACTTCTAACTCTTCTTGGTGTTTTTTCTTATGCTCTGGAGCGCCAGTTCCATGGGGACATCTCCCATCCCACCCCACCAACAGTGACTCCCCCAAATCTGCCCTCAAGGGCCTGTTCAAAACATCTATTCACGCCCAACACCAGAATAAATCACACAGTGTCATTTGTGAACTTGTTCATCCATGACCCTCCAATTCAAGGGCAAGTGTCTATGTTCTCATTTTGTTGTACCCAGGTGCTAAGCACAAGCAGGTGCTCAGTAAATGTTAGCAAAATTGATTTGAATTAAATTGATCGACAACCTTCCTTAGACACAGATCCCTATTGATAATACCCCTCCACCACCCATGACTTCAAAAACTTTTCAGCTTGGACCCCCACATCCCATTTATACACACTGCTCAGGAAGTCTACCTCCCCTACTGATCTCCTCAAATACGATTATAATAATAGGGAAGATTTACATTGTGCTTTAAGGTTTGCAATATTAGTTCACATAATCCTCACAACAACCCCATGAACTAGGAAAGTACAAGTACTATTGTACCCATTTTTCAGATGAGGAAATTGAGGCCCAGAGAGGGAAACAGACTTGCACACAGTCACAAAGATGAGCCCCTACTGAAAATAAGAGACATACCAATTCTCCTGAGCCCACACTCTCTCTATCTCTGTAACTAGACTACATTTAAACCTTAATTTAAAGTTCTAGCTGTGCTATATTCCCTCTCCATGCCCCCCCCCCCTGTTTTTTTCCCTGCAAAGTCTCTCAATTTCCCTTCCTCCCCATCAACCAAGAATCCTACAGAGGATGGAACATGGAGATACATGGAGACCAATGGTTAGCCCAGGGGCTAAAGTTGGAGAGTTTGGAGATAGATAGCTCTCAAATAACACTGATTCTCCTCCATGCCCAGAGCAGGGTTGACTGGGCCCTTGTGGGATAGATATTAAGAGTATGGTGTGAAAATGGGAAACCTTGCCTTATGGCTTGAGGAGGTATTATGAACTCAGCAGCATTGAGGGCTCTGTGGATAAGGAAGGGATATAAATGTGCACTGTATCACTACAGGTGGTAATACATGTTACGTGGGCACACACACAACCTGTGTTGCCATATCCTGGTACAGGAGTCTTTTCCCTGACCTCAGGCCTCCCTCAACATACAAACACTCTGCTAGCTTCAAAAATCAGTTCTCACCCCAACTCTCCTACCTACCCCACCCTACAGGTAGATAAAGGGTAAAGGGGAACACAGAGAGGGTCTTCTAAGCTCTATGGAAGAGATAGGGAACCACGTTTCTTTGGTCTGTGTGGAAAGCTAATTGAAGGATGAAAGGGAGAGATAAAGAGAAGGGGCACATGGGATGATAGGATAGGCTATGTTCACCGGGGAGGGGGCAACACACAGGTAGAATAAGGCAAAGAGGTAGGGAGGAGCAGGTGGGGGGAATGAGGGGACACAGAGGGAGAAGTGAGGGGACACAGGGAGAAGTGAGGGGACACAGAGGGAGGACAGAAGAGAAATGGCGAGAAGTGAGGGGAAATGGAGAAGTGAGCGGACACAGAGGGAGAAGTGAGGGGACACAGGGAAAAGTGAAGGGACACAGGGAAAAGTGAGGGGACACAGGGAGAAGTGAGGGGACACAGAGGGAGAACAGAAGAGACACGGGGAGAAGTGAGGGGACACAAGAAAAAAGTGAGGAGACACGGAGAAGTGAGGGGACACAGAATTGAGGGGACACGGGCAAAAGGGAGGTGAAGGGAACAGGGAGAAGTGAGGCGACACAGAGGGAGCAGTGAGTGGACACGGGGGAGGGCAGAGGGGAGGTGAGGGACCAGGGAGGGGAAGGAGAAGAGGGAAGTGAGGGCACCCTGCGGGGGAGGGGGCCAGTAAGCGGACACCGAGCGAGTCGGCGGCGGCCCAGGCCGGCCTGCCGGGCCGCCCGCCCGGAGCGGGGCTGGCTCACCTTGGCATAGTAAAGCATCCAGAGCTCGTAGAGCCTCTCGGTGGTGGCCATGCCCGGCCCTCCGGCTCCGCTCGGCTCCGCCTTCTCCGCTGCTCCACCTGCCGCCGTCGCCGCCGCCGCCTCCTCCTGCCCTCCTAGGGGGCCAGCAGGGCCCGGCGCCAGGTGTCCCCGGGCCGGCCCATGCCTCCCGGGGCCGGGAGCGCGGAGGGGAGGGGACGGGAGGGCGTCCCCGCGGGGCCGGCCGGGGCCAGGCTCCCGAGCGAGCGCGGCTGCAGCCCGCGGAGCGCCTGGGCTCCGGGCTCCCCTCGCCCTCCGGGCTCCGGCCGCTGCTGCCACCTCCGCCACTGCCGCCGCCGCAGCCCGGCTCCGTAGCCTGCGGGAGGCTTCCTGCACCTCGCGGCCGCCTCCCTACCCCCCTAGCCCCGCCAACTCCCTCCGCTCCGAAGGTGCTAGGGGCGGAGAGGACGAAAGGAGGAGCCTGAGGTCAGAGGCGGCCCGGGAGGCGGGCCCAGCCCAGTCCCGGCCTCCCCTCTCACCCCGAGTCCCGCCCCCTAAATGTCCCCAGGGCCTTAGGTGGAGGGCGCCGGGGGTGGGGCTCAAAGCCTTCAGGTGAGGGAGCTGAAGCCAAGATCTTGGGTACCGGGTCTACAGTCAAATCACCAAACATTTATTAAGCACCTACTACGTGCCAGGGGTTATGCTAAGTGTGAGGGGAGATGGTGGCAGTGCCCTGGTGGGCACCTTGACCGCCTGCAAGACTGAGTCCTGATTCAGAGGAAGGACATTGAATTTACGGCATCTGGAAGAGGGTAACCCTCCACCGAGTTAACCAAGAACTGATTAAGAGAACTGGGGATGTTTAGCCTAGACTAGAGAAGAGTCGGGGGCACGTGGTTATTTTTTTTCAAGTACTTCAAAGGTTGTCCTGGGGAAAGGAAATAGGAATGAGCTTTGTTCTGTTTGACACCGCCCCCACCCCCACCCCCCCCACCCCTGAGAGCAGAACTAAGAGCAGCGGAGAAAATTGCAGAGGGGGAGATTTAGGTCTGATGGAATGAAGAACCGCCTTAACAATTAGACCAGAGATATCCAAAGAACTGAGCTGCTTTTCTCTTCCTTGAAGGTCTGCAAGAAGATGACTAACCATTGATCATAGATGTTGTAGACAGAGGAGCTTCCCGCTCAGGTGGAGATTGGGTTGAATAATCTCTGAGATTGTAGCATTCTCTGGTCTCTTGGGGTTTGACCCTCTTCATTTGTCCCTCTCCTCTTTCAAACCTCTCTTTGCACCACTTATTCTCTGGTCTTGCTCTGTGTGTCTCCTCCCAAGTGCTTGCCTAGGACTAGGCATGTTGGAGACCTCCATGAAGAATGAGGTGTGGCGTTGTCCTTTCTGAGTGAACAGCTTCTAGGAGGAGGTGAAGTTCTTCTATTCATTTATCAAGCATCACTAGTAAATCAAAAAAGTCAAGTAGTCCCTGACCTCAAGGACTTTAAAGGTAGAAGGAAAAAAATAATAAAGTAATTTCCAAAGAGAAAGAGAGGGCTTAGCTACTAGGGAATCAGGACAGGTTTCCTAAAAGAGATAATACTTGAGCTGAGCTTTGAGAGAAACTAAGAATTGCAGGGCAGCTTAGGTGACACAGTGGATAAAGCACTGGGGCTTGGAATCAGGTTTGTGAGTTCAAACCTGGTCCTCAGACACTTACTAGCTATGGTACCCTGGGCAAGACACTTAACCCTGTTTGCCTCAGTTACCTCATCTGTAAAATGAGCTGAAGAAGGAAATGGCAAACCACTCCAACATCTTTGCCAAGAAAACCCCTGAGGTCATGAAAAGTCAACAGGACTGAAAAACAAGAAGGAATAATTGAAGGCAGAGCATTCCAAGTATGTGTGGTGAAATGCTGTGCATCATGTGGTATTAGAAGGAGTATCTAAAAAATTCCCTTGACATGTGGGCTGGAGTAATTCTTTAATTTGAAACCACAGAGTAAAAAAAGTCAAATGCCAAAAGAATCTCCAGATTCCCTCTGATGACTGGTTGTTAGACCACTATGGACAATTCAGAGGCAAGAGCTTTGGTCAGCTGAGTCAGATTGGGGTGTTCTCATTGCATAACCTTCTTGAATAACCTTACTGTGCTATTATAGCTAAGTAAATTTCCAGTTGAATGATCTATTTCATTTCAATACTGAACATAAACTGCCAAATTGAACAGCTCGAGTTAGTCCCAGCCCACAACACACAGGAACATTAAGAAGGACAATTTAGTTCCACAGAGTAATAATAATAGCTAGCATTTAAAGAAAACACTTTACAAATTTTCTCCTCACAACTCTAAAGGCTAGTCCTGTTGTTATCTCCATTTTACTGATTAGGAAACTGAGGGTGAGGCTTAAATGACTTGCCCAGGATCACACATCTAGTAAGTATCTGAGGGTCAGATTTGAATTCAGGTCTTCTAGATTCAAAGTCCAAAATTCTACCCACTCATCATCTTGCTGGAACTGCTAAGCATATGCCCTAAGGAGGCCATTGATAATAACTCTCCTTATACACTAATATATTTAAAGTGTCACTTTTTGTAGTAGCAAAGAATTGGGAATAAACTAGATGTCTGTAGGTTGAGGAATGGCTAAACAAATGATGGTACATGAATGTAATTGGGCATACTGTGAGAAACAATGATATGATGAAAATGGAGAAGCATGATAAGACTTAAAATTGATGAAGAGCAAAGTAAATGGATCTAGGAAAACAATATATGCATTGACTACAACATGGCAAATAATCAAAAGTGGGTTTTGAAAAATTTCAAAAGACAATCAATCATGACCCCGAACAAGAAATATGAGAAGACATCCCCTATTCCATTCCTTTGCAGAGTTGGGAGGTGCATGAGTATGGAACACTGCATATATTTTAATGCCTTTTTAACATGTTGATCAGTTTTGCTCATTTTTTCTCTTCTTCCTTTTTTTCTTGTCTTTCATTTCTTAAAAAATAGGGGTGGCTAGGTGGCACAGTGAATAGAGCACTGAGCCTGGAGTCAGGAGGACCTGAATTCGAATCCGACCTCAGACACAAAACTTACTAATTGACCTTGGGCAAGTCACTTAGCCCCAATTGCCCTGCCTTCCCCCCTCCAAAAAAAAAAGTGTTCAGAATGAATTTTATAAAAATAAGAGCCATTCCCCAGTTGATAAATGGTCAAAGGATATGAACAGACAGTTTTTATTTTTATTTTTTTGCTTTTTGGAGGGCAATTGGGGTTAAGTGACTTGCCCAAGGTCACAGGGCTAGTTTTTGTGCTAAGTGTCTAAAGCCAGATTTGAACTCAGGTCCTCCTGACTCCAGGGCCAGTGCTCAAACAGGCAGTTTTTAGAAGAAAACTACCAATGAAAAAATTCTCTAAATCACTATTGACTAGAGAACTACAAATCAGAACAACTCTGTGACACTACCTTACATTATCAGATTGGCTAACATAACAGAAAAGGAAAACTCATGGTAGCTGTGAACTAGTCCAATCATTCTGGAGAATAATTTGGAACTATGCCCAAAGGGCCATCAAACTAAGCTGTGCATACCTTTGACTCAGAAATACTACTAATAGGTCTGTATCCCAAAGAGATAAAAGAAAATGGAAAAGGACCTAGTTGTACAAAAATATTTATACCCACTCTTTTTGTGGTGACAAAGAATTGAAAATTGAGGGAATGCCCATCACTTGGTAAATAGCTGAACAAGTTGAGGTATATGATTATGATGGAATACTATTGTGTTATAAGAAATGATAATAAGAAATGATGAGAGGGATGGTTTTAGAAAAACCTAGGAATGTTTACATGAACTGATACAGAATGAAGTCAGTAGAACCCAGAGGTCATTGTACACAATAACAGTGATATTGTAATGATGATCAGCTGTGAAAGACAACTATTCTGATGAAGACAACAATCCAAGACAATTCCAAAGGACTAGTGATGAAAATGCTATCCATATCCGGAGAGAGAACTGATGGACTCGAGTGCAGATTAAAGTCCTTTTTAAACTTTATTTTTCTTGTGCATTTGTTTTGTGTTTTCTTTTGCAACAGAGTTAATATGGAAATGTGTTTTACATGACTTCACATATATAATCAATATCATATTGCTTGCTTCCTCAAAGGGTAAGGGATAGGTAGGAGGGAGGAAGAGAATTTGAACTCTGAAATTTTTTAAAATGAAGGCCAAAAAAATTTTTTTACATGTAATTGGTGAATATTTAACAAAATGAATAAAAATATATTGGAAAAAGATTATTTGTAATATGGATTGGCTCTCTGGGAGGGAAGAAAGGGGATGATATTGGGAAAAATTTTGCTGATATGAAAACAAAACATATCAATAGATTTGGGCAACAGAAGACCTGGAATTGAATCTGGACTCTGCTAGTTAATACTTGTGTTTCTAGAGTGAGACTGTACTTCCCTCATTGCTACCTCAGCACTGGGGACAGTAGATGACTGGACAGCTGGTAAGGAGGCCAAGGATATTCTCAGGAAGCTGAAATGGTTGGTATTTGGAGGATTGATAAGGACATGAATTTTAAAAGACTTAACTAACCAGAGAACTAGGAATGAGGTGGAGAGGGGTTATTCCTTTATCTGCTTTCCCAGCTAGGTCAGTTTTTGGCTTTGAAACTTCAACCTAGGTTCAGTCTGGGCCTAGAGCTACTGCCATCTCTACTACCTGAAGACTGAAGAGCACCAGGAAACCTGAGTGAAGCAAAAGAAAAAAAGGTGACCTCCCTTTTTCACATGTATTTCCCTTCCAAACTCATGTTCAAAGCTCATCCTAGACTCTCTCCTGTGAGAACAAAATCAAGGACTTTCCATGCTGGCTCCTTGCTGTGTTTCAATGAATATCAGCCCCATTGTCTTACCTAGCCAAAGGCCTCCATGTTTCCCTGGATAGGTACTTTTTTCCAGCCTCACCCCCCTTTTTAAGGAAGAACTTGGACAGATTTATCTGTACCACATCTTATATATATATGTCATAAAATTCTTATTCAGTAATCCTTAAGTACTATCAATCAGTGCTTAATCTAACCTTGGTCTTATCCTGAAATTTAATTGCAAGAATAACTCCCCCACCCCTTCCAGATAATTCAAATAAATATCCTTTATTAAAGAGAAAAAGGAATCTGTATGTTTCTACATTGCATGTTCAAGAAGAGAAAAATGGTTGCTGTACTTGGTGAGGACATCTTTCTAAAAGAGCCTGCATTCATAAATTAGATTCAGATTCTTCCCCAGACAGGCATGTAACTCTAGGGGTCATTGCTAGTCGTCTTGACTTTTGTCTAGCCACTGGATTCCAATGACTCTGAAAGAGAGTGAGGCTGATAAATTTGCACATCTCTGCCTCATTTAAATCCAATTCTTGAGCTAGTCAAGATATCATCCTCTTGATATCATTGGTCCTCTGAGAAAACAAAGAATGAACAACCAACAATATGACTCTAATGCCTCAGGTCAGCATGATAACAAACTTGTCTTATATATCACATAAGACAATTTTTATGTGATATTTTTCTTCAAGAGCTTTTCTCTTAAGTAACAAAATATTATATTTGGAATAACATTTTAACATGAAATTTAATAAGTATTTTATTATAGAGATCTAATGTACAATAGTTTCATCCCAATGTAGGGAATATGCTCTGGTCTTACTATTTCCCAGGAAGCTGCTACATCTTCCCCTTGGAGTTCCAGGGGTTAATGACAGGTTGGGGTGTCTCTCTTCTCCACTACATTGGTCCATTGTTAGATGCCAGTGACAAGCACCCCAGTTCCATTTAATCACTTAACATTCATTACAAAGGGATATTTATTTTGAAAACAGCATGAACAAACATACAAACACTTTTTCCCCCAATGCCTCAGGTCTCCTTCTCCCCTACACAGCCTGTCTGGGATGGGTGGTGGCGGTGCTATTAATAGGCTCAAAATTAATCTCAATTCCCACATGGCACTGTCTCTCCAAATTCAGGTCCAGAGGCTTCATGAATATCGGAAGGGTAGGACCTGCTAAAATTCTAGTCCCTTTAGCTCAGAGGCTTTGTGAAGTTACAGTCTGGAAGGAAATGGCAAACTGCTCCAGGATCTTTACCAACAACTGAAAAATGACCACGACAAAGAAAAAACAAATTAATCAAAGCTTCTTTATTCCTTTACTATGTTACTTTAGCTTGACCTAAAGATGTAATGAAAAGGATTATCTTCTTGGTAATCTGAGTTTCAGTGTGAACAATTTTGGGTTTGAGGTAATAGAGAAATTTTAATAATAATAGCACACCTTTTTAGAACACTTTACAGTTTCAGTTTAATATAACAAACATTTATTAAGTGCCCACTAAATGAAAGACTATGTGCTTAGTGTTGAGGGAATGAAAATGAAAATGATACAGTCCTTGCCAACTAGAAACTTAAAATGTAATACACAAATAAGTATGGTACGAGGAAGAATAAGATGGGGCCAAAAGAGAATAAAAGACTAACCAAGTATTATGAAAATTAAAGAGAGAAAAGTTTGTAAAATGTTTTCCTTGTAAGCCTCTGATTGAATCAAGAAAGAAGCTGATTGAGTGGCGAGGGAGGGTCAAATAGTTCAATTCTGGGCAAATTTCAGCAGCTGACAATAGGAGCCGTTCAAAGCTAGGAAGCAAAAGTATTAGGAGAATGAGGCACCTGAGAGAAAATCGATTTTGGGGTGAGGGATAGTGTTTCTCACCACGCTCTACATTCATTGCTTTGAAGCAAGATTACTCAACCCATAGGAAATACTGTATCCATCTGGCAACAGAAATACACACTCCTGACAGATATAGATACAGAGAATCAGTCACTTGAGAGAGGAAACTGCTAAGACTAGGAAGGGAGAAGAGAATAGAACTGTGGAGAGATCATGGTAACCCAGCTGATCAATTCACACAGAGAACCTTCTCCTGAAACACTATGTGGAAATTAGTTATTTCAGTTTCTTAAAGGCATGACTAATTTGTTTGCTCAGCCAAACTCAGTTCCCTTCTTGAGTCAAACAGAGAAGTATTCAACCTTATAAAAAAGGGATTATAGGACACTGTTAACACATCAAAACTTCATCATGTAGGTTTACATATTGTGTGTACATTAGCTGAACCAGGATTGGTGGAATCACATGCCCACACCATCTTGCTCAGGGCTAAGCCAAGTCACTATAATTAGAACAAATTCAATTTTGCTTTGTTTTTGTTCCTTCTCTTTAGCATCAATGAGTTTCCTGGTTCTGCTTTTTTTTCACTTTGCATCAGTGCATTTAAATCTTATACTTCTCTGTATTCTTCATGGTTATCTCTTCCTTTGGTACATTAACATTCCATCATATTCATGCACAACCCTTTAATTAAGCAATTTGATTGATGAACAGCTGTTTTGTTTCTAGTTCTTTGCTTCTACAAAAAAAGTGTGATGAAATATTTTTTGTATGGTACCTTTATTTCTGTCTGTGATCTCCTTTATGTAGATGTCTTGAAGTGGGATCACTGGTTGTAAGAGTATGAGCATATTTAGTCACTTTCTTAGCTTAATTCGAAATTGTCTTTGGAATGGTTTGATTGTTTCACAGTTGATAGAATTCTTTCTACATCCATCACCTGGAGACAGGGAGAAGAATTTATTAAGTATTTACTATATGCCAGGCACTGTGCTAAGCTCATTTTCTAGTCATATTTGTCTTCAGCTATATATTTAATTCCAAGTCTCTGTATAGAAGGAGGGGAGAGGGGGCTTAAGCATTTATTAGGCACCTACCATGTATCAGGCACTATGCTAAGCACTTTTTACAAATATCACCTAATTTGATCCTCACAACACTGTAAGGTAGATGATGTTACGCTCCTCATTTTAGAGTTAAGGAAACTGAGGAAGAGAAAGGTTAAATGACTTGCCCAGAGTCAAACAGCTAGTAAATATCCAATGCTGGATTTGAACTTAGGTCTTCCTGACTCCAGACCCAGTGTTCTATCCTTACATCAACTAGCTATCTCAATATAGTAAGTCCTTGCTAGTTATAAACCACTAGGGATTTTTTTTTTAAAGCTGGACCTATGATTTCATTGGCACAAAGGTCCTGTGAAAAATCTTGCCTCCCACCCGCCCCCCTCCAAATAAGCAGCTACTCTGTAGCTTATGGTCTTAAAAAGTTGTTTTAGAAGCATAAAAGAACAGGTAGAGATGACCTAGGAGTCAAGACAGAGGTTCCCAAACTTCTTTGGCCTACTGCCCCCTTTAAAAAAGTTACTCCGTGCCCTAGAAATCTACTTCCTTTAATGTTTTTTTTTAATTTGCATTATTTAAAAAAATGAATATATTTTTAAAAGGACACATCTTAAATTTAATAATTTGTTGTAAATTTTTGTGTTTTTTCCTTCACTGAAATATTGATGATAAAATATTACATCGTGTAACCATATACTATTGTGTTGTAAACAAGTCATTACGCACACATATTCTTGCTGATGCATGCTGGACTTCCTGACAATGTACATCATGATCACCTGCCACCATTTGCTTAAGACTTGTTGGCCAACTTGACCACCGATCAGTTTTAACTTGCATTTTGTGTGTTTATTTGGAAAATAATGTAATCACTATGACTTTAAATCTGTTACACAACAGATTAAACATATACAAAGGTATTTTTGAAATTTTTCTTCTCTTCTCTTCTTTCCTTATGCTTCCACTACCCCCCCCTTTTTTTTTGTCTTTTTGGAGGGGGGAAGGTAGGGCAATTGGGGTTAAATGACTTGCCCAAGGTCACACAGCTAGTGTTTATTGTCTGAGGCTGGATTTGAACGCAGGTCCTCTTGACTCCAGGGTCAGTGCTCTATGCACTGTGCCACCTAGCTGTCCCTGCCCCCTTATTTTTATTTAATGCCCCCCTCAATTGCACACAAGGCTACTACCCCCCCCATCCCTGATTATTCCAGTGCCCTCCAGGGGGCAGTATTGCCCACTTTGGGAACCTATGAATCAAGACCTGGGTTTGAGTTCTGCCAGGGACACATAATGGCTATGTGACCCTAAGGAACTCTTTGTTTTTTTCTGGGAGGCAATTGGGGTTAAGTGACTTGCCCAGGGTCACACAGCTGGTAAATGTTTGAGGCTGGATTTGAAGTCAGGTCTCCCTGTCTCCAAGGCCAGTGCTCTATCCTCCGTGCCACCTAGTTGTCCCCAGTTTTGTTTTGTTTGACCCTAGGCAACTCTTTGAGGTATTAGGCATATGAAGATAAAAAAGATAGAATGTGACATCAAGGAACATCCTTTTTAAAAAATATATTTATTTTTAGTTTTCAACATTCACTTTTATAAAATTTTGAGTTCTAAATTCCCCCTCTCCCTACCCCACTTCCCAAGATGGCACACAGTATGATATAGGTTATATAAGTACAATCATATTAAATATATTTCCACGTAAGTCATCTTGTGAAAGAAGAATCAGAACAAAAGGGAAAAATCACAAGAAAAAAAATTTTAAAAAGATAAACTAATATGCTTCAATCTGCATTCAGACTCTATAGTTCTTTCTCTGGATGTGAATAGCATTTTCCAGCACAAATCTTTTGGAATTGTCTTAAATCATTGCATTACTGGGAAGAGCTAAGTCTATCAAAATTGATCATCACACAATGTTGCTATTACTGTGTACAATGTTCTCCTGGTTCTGCTCATTTCACTTAGCATCAGATCATGCAAATCTTTCAAGGTTTTTTCTGAAATCTGACTGCCATCATTTCTTATGGAACAATAGCATTCTATTATATTCATATACCATAACTTCTTCCGTAATTCCCCAGTTGATGGATATACCCTCAATGTCCATTTCTTTGCCACCACAAAAATAGTTTCTATAAACATTTTTGTACGTGTGGGTCCTTTTACCCTTTTTTATCATCTCTTTGGGATACAGACCTAGTTGTGGTATTGGTATTGATGGATCAAAAGTATGCACAGTTTTGTAGCCCTTTGCACATAGTTCCAAATTACTCACCAGAATGACTGTATTAGTTCACAACTCCACCAACAATGCATCAGTGTTCCAATTTTCCCACATCTTCTCCAACATTTATCATTTAAGGAACATCCATTCTACCAGGAAGATGTTATACATATAGATTAGTATTTATATAAATACATATATAAGTATACATAAAGTAGGCTATAGAAAGCAAAGTTCTCTGGAAAATTTTAAGAAAGGAAATATGGGAGAAATCAGAGAAAGCTTCATGAAGGAGGCAATGGATGCATTGAGCCCTAAAGACAGAGGTTATGAGAGGCAGAAATGAGGAGGTATAGACAAAAGAGCTATACAGAGGCAAGAGATAGTATGTTATATTTGGAGAATGACTAGTAGTGCAGTTTGGCTACTGCAGAGAACATACAAAAGTGGGTAATATGAAATAAAGCTGGAAAGATAAGACGGAGAAGCCAGATCATGGATGACCTTAAGTGTCTTTTATCCTAAAGATAATAGGAAGTCACTAAACATTTTTTGAGCAGGACAATGACATGGTTAGGAAGATTATTTTTGATATCCATGTGGAACATGGACTGGAGAACAGAAAAGAAGCAAGGAGATCAACTTTTTAATAAATAAATTTAATAAATAATACATATATATATATGTATATATATATATATATATATATAAAATAACAAAATTGGGTGAGAGGTGATTAAGAAGCCAGAACTAAGATGACAGCTATGTGAGTAGAGAGAAAGGTATAGATTTAAGAGATGTGGGGGTACAATTGAAGGGACTTGGTAAAGCATTTGGTGTGAGGAATGAGAGAGAGGGACAAGTGACAGATGACTTCACAATTTTGAACTTAAGTAAGTGGGAAGATGCTGGTATTATGAACACAAACAGGGAATTTGGAAGGAGAGGAAGGTTTGGGGGGGGGAAAGATGATTTGTTTGAAGTTTGTTGTGTTTAAGGTATGTGAAGGAAGTTATGATGATTTTTATAATGATCAATATGTTATGTGTAATGAATAAACTAACAGATTTGATTTTTCAGAATTGCCTCTCTTGTGAGTCACACAATGCAGCTGGGAAGGATAAATCAAATCTTTGACAATGCTCACAATCACTGGCATCCTTCTGCCTGTGCACCTGAAGTGAAGCGAATCAAAGACCATAGAACCTGTTCCCGTCACAGAACTCTGGTCCTGTGATCCACCAAGTAATGACCCCCAAGGACTCAAGTAGTATTGCTCCCAGAATTGGACTCCAGAATTGTTGTATTGTCTTCCACTTGTGGATTTGTTGTGGGAAACCACTCAGGGCCTAGAAACGTTGTTGGTAATCTACCCTCCCCCCTCCCTTCCCACTTGTGATTCATGTACCTAATCTTCTTCACCAAGGTGGAATTCTGATCAGAATTATAGATGTGCAAATCGGTTCCTCATGATAAAACTAATTAATTAAACTACCTGATTAATAGCACTTTGTCTCTGGCCTCTGGTTTTGTTATTCTCAGGTTAGAGACTGGCTCAGTAAATTCCTGTTAACAGGTTGTGGCAGGATTTCCAGATGGAAAAAATTAGAGATGTGGGACTTTAGCTTGCTTACTTATACCTACCATGTGTCTTTCTATTGCCCTTTGGATGAATAATTTTTATACTTCTAAGATTGTGTTATACATATTTTTTTCAACCATATAACATCACTGGTATTGTATTCATTGTAAAATTATTATAAAACTAAAAAACTTGAAACAGTAAATGATGAGGGGGGCATAAATAAGTAATTCAGAGTCACAAATGTTATGGAAATTTAGAGAGGAGAGCAGTCAATGGATGGAAAAGCTGTTTCTTAAAACTGTATGTTAAGTAGGATTTCTTTGAAATTGGGTCATAAGTATCCAGTTACTTACCTTCTTAGCACAGAGACACTTACTTTTTCTTAATCTCTTGTAGAAATTTCTTTGGATACATTTTATTTCAACATAGCACAATAAACTTCCAAACAAACCGTCCACAAAGTACATTTCCACAAAAACCACTAAGCAAAATCACTTAATATAGTGATTGTGATGATAACACATCACTTTCTACCTGGGCTTGCTGTTACCCCTAAATGCCACAGTTGACAAAAGTAGAACTTGCTGGAAACAGATTATTCCTTCTCTAGGCACAACTGTACCTGAATTTGAATGTCTTCTGCATATTCGATTGGCTTATAACCTGTACTGCCTTTCTATGTTTCTTTCTTTGACTTCATCACCTCCAGGTTAAAGACTTTCTATTAATGGTTGTGTTCCACATTAGCTTATCCAAGTCCTTCCATGTTTCTCTGAAATTTCCTTATTTGTTACTGCTCTTAGCCTTTCTCTTAATTTCTTTTTTTGTTTGTTTGTTTTTGGGTTTTCTTTGCAGGGCAATTGAGGTTAAGTGACTTGCCCAAGGTCACACAGCTAGTGTGTCAAGTATCTGAGGCCAGATTTGAACTCAAGTCCTCCTGACTCCAGGGCTGGTGCTCTATTTACTGTGCCACCTAGCTGCCCCTTTCTCTTCATTTCTGATGGATCTTTCATGGTGTCCTAGATTCAGTAGGCTATTTCCAGGATTCGGGAAATGATCAGGCTCCCCCACTCATTCCCCAACATTTAGCAGCATATGCTCTCTAAATGAATAATAATGGTGATGAAGTAAACATTACCCCTGACACCAAAAGATAAAAGAAAAATTCAGTGCACAACTCATATATGTTCAAGTAGGATTTATTGAAGGAAATGCATTATTATAGGAGATGAACATTTGTCCACATCTCAGATAAATAGTGAATGTAGGGAATATAAAGGCTGCCAAGGCCCCCTTGAGTATTTCCAGTGAAGGCCATGCTTGTCTAGGCTTGTTTCTTTTTAACTTCTATCAGCCTTCTTGATGCCAATATAAGTACTAGTATCTCTGTAAGGGCTAATCAGAGGCTTCAGTCTTCAGGAACAGTGATTCAGTAGCAGATTATTCCAGCTTATATAGTTAAAAAGCTATTCCTCTGATGATAGCCCTAAAATCCTCCACCTTCTTAAGGTCATCTTGAACATGTAGAATTGTTAACTGGTTATGGTGAATGACCCAGCTCATGGATAGTCTTTTTTGCACTCATCTTTTCCTCTAAACCTTCTCTGAATCTCCCCTCTGCTCTCTCCCCTTCCTTATTGCTGTTGAGGGCAACACCATTCTCCCCATCCCTCAGATTCATAACCTAGGTGTTATCCTCAACTCCTCACTATCTCTCACCCCCCCAAATCCAATCTGTTGCCAAGGTCTATTGATTTCACCTTTGAAATATCTCTTGAATATGCCCCCTTCTTTCTCCTGATACTACCACTCTGGTACAAGCCCTTTTCTCCTATGTCTTGATTATTGAAATAGCCTGTTAATGGGTCTGCCTCCCTCAAGTCTTTCCCCAGTCCAATCCATCCTCCATTCAGTCCATTCAGACCACCCTTCCCACCCCATCCTCTCACTACTTAGTAAACTCTGGTGGCTCTTTATCACCTCCGGGATCAAATACAAAATCCTCTATTTAGATTTCAAAGTCCTTCATAATCTAGCCTTCTTTTACCTTACTCCTGTTATCTACTCTTCAATCCAATGACAATGGCATCCTTGCTCTTCTATGAATGAGACACTCCATTTCTCTGCTCCCGGCATTTTCTCTGGCTGTTCCCCATACCTGGAATGTTCTACCTTCTCTTCTCTACCAACTACCTTCTCTCCCTTCCTTTAAGTCCCAACTAAAATCCCACCTCCCAAAAGAAGCCTTCTCCAACTCCTCTTAATTCCAGTGCCTTCTCTCTGTTAATTATTTCCTACCGTGTTTCCCCGATAATAAGACCTATCCCGAAAATAAGCCCTCCCCTTACTGTGTAAGATTCCTCTAAAATAAGCCCTCCCCCGAAAATAAGCCCTATTGAGATTGCTACTGTAGTGAAGGTGATCCCCTGCGCTACACGCTACATTACGGTACCCTCTGTATGCACCGTCCCCCCCCCCGGGTGAAATGCATGCTGCGCTCCGAGCTGCATCCAATCAGAGCTGCAGCAGTGAGCGCGTCATCCTGTTCTTCCCCAGTGATTTGCTTATTGAATAAAGGTACATTTTTTTGTTCACATTTACCTGTTTATTAAAATTGCTGTCAATGTTCAGTAAAATAAGCCCTGCTCTGAAAATAAGCCCTCTGGTGTTTCTCTGTCCAAAAAAATAATAAGACACTGTCTTATCGGGGAAACACGGTATTTATCCTGTATGTAGCTTCATATATATACATTTATTTACATGTTGTTTCCCCCTTTAGATTGTAAGCTTCTTGAGGGCAGGGGTTGTCTTTTTGCTCTTTTTTTGTATCCCCAGAGCTCAGTACAGTTCCTGGTACATAGTAGGTGCTTAATGAATATTTTTTGATTGATTGTAGTCTCCTCCATTTGATCACAAGCTTCTGAAAGCAGGGACTGACTTTTGTCTCTTTTTGTATCACCAACACAGTACTTGGAACATAGTAGGCCCCTAATAAATGTTTATTGATTGACTGACAAAACTTGACCTTGGCACATATTCAAGAACCTTGTAGCTTTAGTTGTTAATACCTATTATCTAGGAGAGTCATGATGAGCTGGTTCTTATAAGTAAACTAAAAATGATATATCATTAATGACATTGGACAGTCTACTTGGATACCAATAAATATCCCAAGAATAACCTTGATAGAAGCTACTCTTATCTTTGAGTACACATGGGGTGGGGAGGGGGAGGAGGGAAAAATAGAAACCTTTTGTAGAAGTTAGGAGGAAGAAAAACAATCTGTTGGCTTTTTAGCAGATTTAGGCCACTATGAGCAGCTCTGCTTCAAAGAAAACTATTAACTCAACTTGAAAGCAAAAAGGATTCAGTAGACTATACTTAATGCAAAAGTTTCTTCTACTTAGGAAAGGATTATCCCAAATGGTGGTTGGGCTTACATTTTTAGTAGAAAACAATAGATCTACCTCAGAGGCTTATTGTGAAGACCAAATGAGATAATATATGGAATGTACTTTGGAAACCTTAAAGCTCGGAATCAATGTTATTGTTATTGTTGTTGGTAGTAGTAGTAGTAGTAGTACTAGTAGTAGTAGTAGTAGTAGTAGTAGAGTGCTGGTAATGGTGGTGGTAGCAGCAGCAGTAGTAATGTTAATGTATCGGTTAATGAAGAAAAGTCACCCAGGACACACAGGCAGTGTCTCTAACCTTTGGAGCTACAGAGGTGAGTGTTTTTATACCTCTAGCTTCTCAGTCCAGAAGTTAACACTCCATCAAACAATGCTTACATACACCAGGAAAGTTCAAAAAGTATAGGAAAACTGCTAGGGATCTTTTAGTAAAGGGACATCAAAAGGAATAAATTATTGTATGATTGATACAATTATCCCCCATTCTTAAAGAATATGAGTTGAAATGATCTTCAAAAGCCAGAGAGCCTCAGGGCATCTTAGGGCACATAGTAGAGTGGAGGGAGTGTTAGATTTCAAGTCAGAGCCCCTAGGGTGCTCTTGTGTCCTGGCTTGGTCAGTTACTGCCTGTGTGACCTTGGGCATTTCATCTCTCCAGGCATTTTCTCATTTGAAAAATGAGAGATGTGTATTTGTTAACTGCTAAAGTCCCTTCCATTTCTAAATCTAAGATCTAGTCTAGTCCATAAACTAAAAAATACTCTTCTCTACAACATATCCAATGAAGGGTTTGTACTTTACTCTCCTCTCTGAACTCTATTAGGCAGCCACGCTGGCCTCCTTGCTATTCCTTGACCAGAACACGCTCTCTCCAACTCCATACCTTTTGAGGGTTGTCCTGCATCCCAGGAACACTCTTCCTCCTGGTCTTTAACTCCAGGATTCCCAGGCTTCCTTCAAGAGTCAGCTCAACTCTTTCCTGTTGTTGTTTTCAGTCATGTCTGACTTTAGTGACCCCATTTGGGATTTTCTTGGCAAAGATAATGGAGTGGTTTGCCATTTCCTTCTCCAGCTCATTTTGCAGATGAGAAAACTGGGGCAAACAGGGTTAGGTGACTTTTCCAGGGTCACACAGCTAATAAGTGTCTGATGCCAGATTTGAACCCATTAAGACAAATCTTCCTGATTTTAGGTTCAGCATTCTATCCACTTTACCACCTAGCTGCCCCAACTCAACTTCTACCTTCTCCCTTTCCTACTTACCTTAATACTGCTATCCTCTTTCCTTGAAGTTATCTCCAATTTACCATCTGTGTATCTTTTTTGTATTTAATTATTTGCATGTTGTCTCTCTCATTAGAATGTGAGCTCCTTGAAGGCAGGGACTATTTTTTTTTTAGCTTTCTTTGTATCCCTAGCTCTCAGAAGAGTATCTGGTACATAGTAAGTACTTAATAAATGCATGTTGACTTGACCTCCACTTTATTTGAAGTATTGAGTGAGGAATAACCCACTACTTCTTAAAATAGCCCTTCCATTGCTCTTAGGTTTTCTCTATAGGTCAAGCAGAACAAATCCAACCTCCCTTTCATGTGATAGTCTTCCAAGTATTTGAAGATAGTTATTGTGTTCCCCTTTGATTTCTCTCTGATTCAGACTGATTATCTTGGTCATTCTCCTCTGGATGTTCTCTACCTTATCCAAGTTGTGGCTGTTCAGTTATTTCAGTCATGTCTGACTCTTTGTGATCCCCCCCCCTTTTTTTTTTTGGCAAGAGATACCAGAGGGGAAATTGCCATTTTGCTCTTCAGCTCATTTTACAAATGAGAAAACAAATATACATATTCAAGTAAAAAAAAAAGTCTCTTTGACTTTGTCCAAAAATATATGACTCATTTTGCATATTGGCTCCATCATCTCCATGTCAGGATGTGGGCATCATTCTTCATAGCTGATCCTCTGGAATCATAGTTGGCTATTACATTTATCAGAGATCTTAAGTCTTTCAAAGTTGTTTCTTTTAAAATGTTTTTATTATATATGTTGTTCTCTTGGTTCTGTTCACTTCATTCTGAATTGGTTTATACAACTCTTCCCAGGTTTCTCTGAAACCATCCCTTTCATCATTTATCAAAGCACAATAGTATTCCATTATACTCATACATTAAAATTTGTCCAGCCATTCCTTTTTACAGATGAAGTTTTTATTCGTTTCAGGCTCTCCTCCTACTGGTCTAATACCATTTGTCTCAAAGTGGATAGTGCTGGGTTAAAATCTCATCTCAGACACTTACTAGACTGGAAGAGTCTTCTTTAATATTTGTGGTCCTTAATTTCCTCATCTCTATGATGATAAAAATAATTTCCCCTTACTTCAGGGAGGCTGTTATGAGGGTCAAATGAAAAGTATGTAAAATGTTTTGAAAAGCTAAAAATGCCATATAAATGCAAATTACTGCTATTTGAAGAGTTAATTGCGGCAAATTAAATGAATGTGTTGCTAGAAGTCATGCATAAATCAAATCACCTTTTTAAAAATGCAATAGATGAGCTCTGCTCTATATATAGACCTAGATAGAGCAAGAAGACGCTATCGATGCGCTCTGAGCTCCTTTACTTAGATCTGATCAGAAACGCGGTTCTGGGGATAGGCGATGGTTTAATCGTGCCTTAAAGCAACTATTTTCCCCTGGGCTGCCTTGAGTCGTCACCTGATCCCGCCCCCTCAGGCTTCTACGCTGCTACTATTGGTCAAAAGGCCCTGCCCCTTCGCCTCTCAGCCCATCTCTTCCTCTCTTGCATTGTCACTCTTCGGGGCCGTGCGTTGTATCCTACCGGAAGCTAATTGAGAAACAAGATGGCCGCGCCGGTACCTAGTGTGGGACGTCTGGAGGAGGAGGCTCTTCGGAGGAAAGAGCGGCTCAAGGCTCTTAGAGAAAAGACTGGGCGCAAGGTGAGAGGAGGAGGGAGAAAGGCGGGATGGTTGGCGGGAGGCTGCCTCGGGGAGAGGAGTGTGGACAGAGTGGGTAACGGCCTGTGGCGCGCGCGGGGGCAGAACTAGCCTGCAGGACCCTGGATGGGCGCATGCGCATGGATCTCTGGCGAGGCTGCGTCTCAGCCCTGAAGCCCCCCTTTGCCTGACCGTCTGAGCACCCTCCATTTCGCCTCCTCTGTCTCCACCGGGAGAAGCCGGTGAAGGGCGAGCGAGCGTGGCAGCGAAGAGATTCTCTTCCCTTCCTATCCCCAAAGGGGAAACTGAGGCGTGGGGAGGAGGAGATGAAACAAGAGGAATCCGGGGGGGGTCGTTTCTTCCCTCCGTGGGCGAAGGCAGAGGGGGTTTCTCTGCTCCGTGCCCTTGTCAGCCTTAAAGAGTGGCAGGAATCTGAATAATATTGAAGATGATCCAAGGAAACTAGGCAAAGTGATGTGATGGGAAGAGCCCTGAATGTAAAGTCAGAAGGCAGGGTTTGCATCCCCTTTGCCGGTTTCCCGTGTGACTTTCTTCTTGGCCCTCGTTGCCCCAGATAAAGCTGGTCTAAAGGCCTCTTCTTGCACTAGGAGTCCAGAGTGAAAACGTAGGGTCTTTCCTCAAAGTCCGGCCTTGTGTTTGGTGTTGGATACACAAAGATGCTAGGACGGAGGCTGCCGAAAAAGTGATTGCGATCCAGCAAGACGATGAGACAGGTGCACGATCTGTATGATACAAAGACCAGGCATCAGGAATCCCTGGTTCGAGTTTGGACTCTGCTACAGCTTACTCCTGGAGAAGGAAATGGCAAGCTGCTGTGGCTTTGCCAAGAAAACCCCACATAGGGTCACAAAGTGTCGGACACAGCTGAAAAATGACTGAACTGACAAATTATTTCCCTGCCTTGCTTGTTTTTTTTTTTTTTGAGGGAAATTGGGGTTAAGTGACTTGCCCAGGGTTACAAAGCTAGTTTTTGTGTTAAATGTCTTCGGTAGGATTTGAACTCAGGTCCTCCTGACTCCAGGGCCGGTGCTCAATTCACTGGCCACCTAGCTGCCCCAGAACTTCCCTCCTTTGAGGTTCAATTTCCTCATCTGTAAAATGAGGGGGGTGGTCTAGAGGGCTTCTTAGACTGAACCCTCAGTGCTTCTTAAACTGTGGGTTAAGACCCCACAGTTTAAGAAGCAAGTCGCTCTTTCTAGCTTTAAGGGTCAGTGAGTCTGGATCTAAACCATATGTGCGTCTGCATATGCAGGTAACATACCGTGGAAAGGTTAATTAACAGAGAAAGCTGTCCTGTCTGTCATACAGGGCCTGTCTTTTCCTGCCATTATGTTCTTGATTATTCTTGATATTATTTTGTATGCCATATCATACTATTAGACTGTAAGTGGTGTTTTTTTTTTTTTAAAGATGGAACAGTTTTAGCAAAATTTGGCCCTGGGAGTCTCTTTTAGAAGTTAGAGGTGAAGAGGGAGACCTGAGATGAAGTGAGATATGGATGATGTGCTTACTCTGCTTCTGTCAAACATGTCTGTCACAGTAGTCCTATTTCACCCCGGGGATGAACTTCTCCTCCTCCACAGACATCTCATTCTGTTTGAAAGGTAGATACAACACAGTCTCATACTTTGACTCTCTTTATATACTGTATGAAATCTATAAACATTTATACATATACTTTAGGATTTCCTCACTTGTATGATAGGTATTTGTATATATAGTTGCTTGTCTTATTCCTGTGCTAGATTGTAAACACCTTGAGGGCAGAGGCCATATCATTTAATGTTCGTATCAGCAGTGTCTAGTTGCATCTCTTGTATAAAGAAGATGTTTATTATTTGTTGAATTCCTAACGTGATGACAGGTGATGGGACATTGGACAATTCTAGAGGAGGTACCAATAGATTTGAAAGCAGTGTCATATAATGGAGACTGCACTGAATTTGGAACCAGGAGATAGGTGGAATACCTAGGAATTGCATTGAGGACACAGAAGAGTTTTCAGAGGAGTAAGAGAGGGAGAGACGGGAATATAGGTTGTGCTCATAAATTTCAGAGTTGTAGATGATAGAAGTAGGCAGTTACTGATGGTTATGAGATTTAGGGTATCACAAACCCTGAGTGGGGCTGGGTGGACTGAAATTGTAGGTCAAGAGAGTTGAGGGAGTTAATGAACTGGGAGGCCAGGGTAATGGAATGTGTTTGTTGGATTGTCCCCAAATACAAGGGCATGGAATAGTGTGTCAACAAGGTATTGAACTTCTTGACATACAAAGTGAGCCAGCAACTGGTAAGATGAATACATCGAAGGTCTGGATAGAGAGATCTGGAATGTGTGAGCCTCTGCAGTGAGAGGGTAGTAGAGGTTAGAATGCTATTAAGCAGTCCTGGGCACAGTCTCTTGAGACTATGAGAGGTAGTGAAATGTAGCGTATGTGTGCTGAACTTGGAGTCAAGAAGACCCACAAAGGCTGAGGTTCATCATTGCCTGTGGTAACTTAGTAACTGTGAATGTGGGTGAGTTTCTGTCTTCTCATCTGTAAAATGGAGGGGTTGGACTAGATGATTTCCAAGCTGGAAGTCCAGCCTGGGTCCTTTGACTCCACATCCACTTCTTGAAAATCTAAATAATTAAGATATTCTAGCTTTTAATCTATGATCTACTATTTTTTGCCTGTCTTTGATAGTGTTAAATGCAAGTAATTGCAGTCATCATGGCCTGGAGAATCTTAACTGAAGAAAGGATGAAGAAATGGAAGAGGGATGAATTGAACCTCAAAAGAGAGGAGACATTGATGAAGGATATTGACAGTGAGGAGCGAAGAGTAGACCCTTCTTTTTTTCTGACCTATTGTATTAGAGGCATGAGAGAAGGTATATACTCCCCCAGTATTGGAGAGTATATAAAAGGTCAAGAAATGAAAATGAGCTTTTATTGAGTAGTTAGTGGGAGATTAAGAATGGAGGCACTGAGTATATATGGATTTCTCTAGGATTTTGTCTGTGGCAGAAATGAAAGTTGTAAGACATAACTTGAGATGGCAAGGTTTTTTTTCTTTCAAGATTTGAGGAGAGTCATGGATCTTTTTAGAATGCAGGGAAGGAACTAGCAGGTAAGGAGAGATTTGAGATGAGAAACATCTGAGGGGGCATATTCCTGGAGGGGTGGCAGCAAGGCCCAAGTAAAGGGGTGAAGGTAGATTGAAAAAGACTAGTGCAAAGGAGGAGGTAATAAGGGATGAAAAGGGTTTTTGAAGTGTATAATAGGGGAAAAGAGGGAACAAATGATGGATAATCTCAATTTTTGTAGTTAAATAGAAGGTAAGATCCTCTATTGGGATGGAAGAGGGTGATCTAGGAGTCTTGAGAACATGAGTTATGAAGAGTCACTATGGAGAGTGATAGAGAACATCAGTCAGGGAAGAATAAATATTGGGTCTACTTAAGGGAAGATTAACAGTAGTGTGGAGGGTCTAGAGGGTATGATAGAAGAGGAGGCCAGAGCAGGATAGGGATTTGGGAGTGGTAGGGCTGAGGTGAATGGGGATGTGGGGAACTTTGAATTTCAAAGGATTAAGAGAGGAGAAATTTTGATAGATATAAAATAGGGAAGAAACACTTAATTGAAACCACTACCTTCAAGCGTCCTGTGATGGCTAAGGTAAAGTTGATGTGTGGTTCCTCAGAACCTAGAGAAGAAAGGAGATACAGTTGAGTATCATGGTTAGATGATTGGGTCCCCAGGGGCCTGCCTGACTGAACTCAAAGTCAATTCCAGCTCTCTCTACCTTCCTCTAAGATGTGTAGGGAGGGAGAGAGGATGATACCCAGTTAGAAGGCAATCTGCATGTGGAGGGCTTGGCTCCTGGGACCTAGAATCTGAGTTCCTATATTCAGACCTTACCCCTTTCTTCAAGGAGTCAATAAGTTAGATTTTGGGAAGACATCTTGGATTTAGAGTTGAAAGGGACCTTCCTGATTATTTAGTCCAGCTCTCTTTTAAAGATCAGGAATCTGAAGCCAAGAAAAGTAAAGTGCCCCTAGACCATGGTCATATAGCTGGTAAGTTCAGCTGGAAGTCCATCCTGGGTCTTTGACTCCACATCCACTGCATGAAAATCTAAATAATTAAAAGATTTAAATAGTAATTAAGGCAAGATCAGCTGCAGTATATCATAGTGGATGGAATACTTTGGAGTCAGGAAAACCTGATATCCCTTACCCTTTGAGATTGGAGCTTCTCCACAAGTAGTTCTTTTTTTTTTTTTTTTAAAGCAATCAGGGTTAAGTAACTTGCTCAAGGTTACATGGCCAGTTATTTCTGGGTGTGGTGCTGAGTATCTGAGCCCGGATTTGATCCAGGTCACCCCAACACTGGAGCCAGTGCTCTTACTCGCTGAGCCACTTGGTTGCCCCTAAGCAATTGGGGTTAAGTAACTTGCTCAAGGTTACATGGCCAGTTATTTCTGGGTGTGGTGCTGAGTATCTGAGCCCGGATTTGATCCAGGTCATCCCGACACTGGAGCCGGTGCTCTTACTCGCTGTGCTACCTAGCCGCCCCCACAAGTAGTTCTTTTACTGAGGAAGTTACAGTTTTTTGGTCTATATATTTGTATTCAAAGGAACTTCAGAAGAGGTAGTACAAAGTAATATATGATTGATTGTTAAATTCATTGTTTAGATTATTGGTAGAAGAGTTCAGAGGAGGGAAAGATCTACCATGTATTTAAAAAAAATTATTTGGGTATATCCTAAGCTTTGGAAGGCCAAATTCCTTCAGGCAGTATTTAGAAAGCATTTTTTTTTTTTTAAGCAATTGGGGTTAAGTAACTTGCTCAAGGTTACACGGCCGGGTGTTTCTGGGTGGGTGCTAAGTGTCTGAGCCCGGGATTCGATCTCCAGGTCTTCTCAACACTGGAGCCGGTGCTCTTACTTGCTGTGCTACCTGGCCGCCCCTAGAAAGCATTTATTAAGGTCCTATTGTGAGTAAGGCACTGTAGATACAAAAAATGAAGCAGTCTATACTGTCAAGGAGCTTATTGTATTTTGTGGGTTGAGACTTGTCCATATTCAAGCATAAACAATAAATGCTAATAAGTACAGTTTGATTAAGGTGGGTGGGCACTAATTTTTAGTGGGATCAGGAAAGATCCCTATAGGAGGCAGTGCTTGGGCAGAGTATTGAAGGAAGAGAGATTCTATGATATAGAGGTAAAGACTAATTATCCTCCAGGTGTGGAGGATGGTCCGTTCAAAGCCACTGAGACTGGATGTGGAGTGAGTTTGAGGCTAGTTTGGCTGGGAATTAATGTGCACGAAGGAGAATAATGTTAGAAAGAGTGAGGCCAGGTTGTATCCATAGTGTGAAGGGCTTTAAAAAGCAAACAGGAATTTTGTCTTTGAAGGAGTAAGGAGGCATTGGAGTTTGTGTAGGGAGATGTAAATGTTCCTTGGAAAAAATTATTTTGGGGTGGGTAGGTGGCGCACAGGTCCTGGAGTTGGGAGGACCCGAGTTCAGACACACACACACACACACACACACACACACACACACACACACACACACCCTTCCCCTAGCTGTGTGACCTTGGGCAACTCACTTAACCCTGATTGCCCTGCCTTCCCCCCGCCAAAAAGCAAAAAAAAAAAAAAATTAATTTAAATTTTTTCCACTTAATAGTATTTTATTTCTTCCAATTACATGTAAAGATGGTTTTCAACATTCACTTTTATAAGATTTTAAGTTCCAAATTTTTTCTCCCTCCCTTCTCCTCAAGACAGCCTTCGATCTGATATTATTCATGTGCAGTCCTGTTAGACATATTTCCACGTTAGTCATGTTGTGAAGGAAGAATCAGAACAAAAAGGAAAAACCATGAGAAAGAAAAAAAGGAAAATAGTATCCTTTGATCTTCATTCAGACTCCTTAATTCTTTCTCTGAACGTGAACATTTTCTATCATGAATCTCTTGAAATTGTCTTAGATCATTGTATTGCTGAGAAGAACTAAATCTATCAAAGTTGCTCTTTGAACAATATTGCTGTTACTGTGTACAATGTTCTGGTTCTGCTCATTTCACTTAACATCAAATGTTCCTTTAAGTTTTTCCAGGTTCCTGAAATCTGCTGCTCATCATTTCTTATAGAACAATAGTATTCCATTACATTCATATACCACTCCTTGTTCAATCATTCCCCAATTGATGAGCATTCCTTCAGTTTCCAATTGCTACTACAGAAAGAGCTGCTATAAATATTTTTGTATATGTGGGTCCTTTTCCCTTTTTTCTGATCTCTTTGGGATACAGACCTAGTAGTGGTTGGGCATAGTTCCAAATTGCTCTCCAAAGTGGTTAGATCAGTTCAGAACTCCATCAACAATGCAATAGTGTTCCAATTTTCCTACATCTTCTCCAACATTTATTATTTTCCCTTTTTTGTCATACTAACCAATCTGTTAGGTATGAAGTGGTACTTCAGAATTTTAATTTACATTTCTCTAATCAGTAGTGTAAATCTGCCTTTTAAGGAAGCCTTAGGTAGCTGCATGGAGGATGGATTAGAGTAGGGAGAGACTTTAAGGCTGGGAGAACAATTATGACTTGTAGTCTAAATGAGGGGTGATTAATACAGTGACTGGCACATAATAGGGACTTAATAAATCTTTCTTAATTAATTGAGGAAAGTCTAAGCTAAGGTGGTCTCTTTCTCCTTATATTTCTTTTTACCTTTATTATTTTTTTCTGTTCTTTAATTTTTTTCCAATGAGCAAAAACCCACTTCTCTCCTTTTACCCCTCCAATTGAAAAAGAAAGAAAAACAAAATCCTCTTAACAAATATCCATAGCGAAATGAAACATTCCCAAATTGAATATGTCCAAAAAAAAATATATATATATATGTTTCAATTTACATCTTGTATTAGAATGTGGGTAGCATGTTTTATCATGAACCCTTGAGGTTAGTCATTGAATTTCATAATTATTTGTCTTTAAAGTATAGTTACTGTGTGAATTGTTCTCCTGATTTGTTTCACTTTACATGTTATCATACATATTTGCCCAGTTTTTTCTGAAACTGTCCCTTTCATCTTTTCTTATGAGATGATAGTATTTCGTCATATTCATGTGCCACAATTTGTTTATCCTTTCACCAGTTGATAAGCACCCACCCTTTTAGTTTCCAGTTCTCTGCTGTAAATATTTTTGTGCATATGAGTACTTTTCCTCATTCTTTGACTTCTTTGGGATAGAAGTGGGTTATCACTGGGTCAAAAAGTATGCAGAATTTGGTGACTTTTGGGACATATTTCCTCATTGCTTTCCAGAATGGCTGGACCACTTCACAGCTCCACCAGCTGTGCATTAATCAATGTGCCTGTTTTCCCACAGCCACTCTTGACAGTTCTTATTTTCCCATTTTGTAAGCCTCCAACATGATGAAGATAAGGTAGAACCCCAGAATTGTTTTAATTTGCATTTCTCTAATTAGTAATTTGGAGCATTTTTTCATATGGCTATTGATAGCCTGGATTTCTTCCTTTGAAAGCCGTCTGTTTATCTCCTTTGATCAATTATTGGTTGAGTATTTAATAACTCTTATTCTTAGATACTTGAATCAGTTCTTTATATATCTTGGAAATGAGATCTTTGTTCCAGAAACTTGTAAGATGAGGGGATTGAACTTGATTTAAAGGACCATTGGTCTAAATACAGTCAGTTCTGATATAATGGGACATATAAATTTCTCCAAAGTACTGGCAGTATGCAAAGTAAAGCGGTAAAAACCACAGAGCTTGTGGGGAAAGTGGGTTTAAGGACACAATGTTCAAAAACATCAGTGTCACACACATAAAAGATTCCTACCAAGTTAAAAATGATAGCACAGTTTTATACATGTTGTATAGTAAAGAAATATTTAAGCACTTTAGTAAATGGTAGAGGTGTCCTGGGCCTTAGAGTGTGTCCTGATTCTGGCAGAAGCCTCTGGTAAGTTTGGCAGGTGGCAAAATGGGGTAAGGGCCAGAGGCCATGTTGGAAAGACCCTGTGTGTGTGTGTGTGTGTGTGTGTTTGTGGCTAGGACCACCTCTTCTCTACCCAACTGCATCAGAAGATATATGATAAATATGGCCCTTTGCCTTGATAAAGACCTGAAGTTTGCTTGAGGAAGTGGGTGTTGGAAGTGTTGTAACTTACAAATTATTGTGAAATAGCTGTTTTTTGTATTCTTGATGTTCTCAGGGAAGAATTTGCCATCAGTGAACTCGAAATGTGAGTTGTACTCAAAATAGTCCCTAATATATCAATCAGTTTGGAACAAACTCAGATTTTCAAAACATACATTATAGTAGAATTGACTGTATGTGATTCTCTCAGAGTGAAATCAGAGTAGGGTATGTCTTGAGAAAGATTCCCATTCATTAATTAACTTCCTAACATTAAAGACCAGGTATTCCAGGTGGTGTCAAATGAACAAGTTTGTTGGTTTGCATGTTGACCTTAATTGTTTTTTTTTTTTTTTGCTCTGACAAGTCATTGTATCTGATTTGTGGTCCATTTAAAAATACATCCTTCTCCCTGTTCTCCTGTGAGCTTAACCAAGATATATGCACCTCCAGATTAAAAAGATAGGTTTGACCTTTGCTTCCCTTATGTTGTATGAGCTCTTCTCCAGTGAGAGAATATTAGAACTAGCATCATGCTAGGTAATCATGGAGGATAACCTTGACATGTCTACTACCCTTACCATCTCCTGGGTATAAGATGATGTGAAATGCAAGTAGTTTAAGTGGAAAGATCACTGCACTGATTCACTGTGACCTGGAGAGTCTTAACTGCAGTTGGAGAGGAAAAGAGCAATTAGGATTTCTTTCTCCTGCTTTTTCTCCTGTTTCCTCAAATTGGGAATTGTTGATTGCAGAAATAGAGCTACGCTTTGAATAAGGATCCCTCAGGAAGGCAGCAGGCCTTTGAAATCAGAGGACCAGGGTTCAAATCCTGCCACTGATGTTTGCTGTCTTTGTAAACATGGACAGGTCATTTAACATGGCTAGGCTTCATTAATTTGTAGAATGAAGTTTTGGACTAGGTGGCCTTTGAGGGCCCTTCCAGCTCTATGTTATCTTATGAAGGGTTTAAATCTTAAATCACTTAACCTTAATGAACCTCAGTTTCTTAGTTAAATCAGCATAATAATCCTTGTACTTCCTATCTAATAAAGTTGTTGTGGGGAAGGCACCTTGTAAACCTTAAGTTGCTATAAAAATGAGAATGTTATTATTAATCTTCCAACTACTATGATGACTCCATGATCTTATTTTTTAGTTATTATTTTTTTTTATTTAAAAGCAATTGGGGTTAAGTAACTTGCTCAAGGTTACACGGCTAGTTATTTTGTGTGGGTGCCAAGTATCTGAGGCTGGAACTGATCCCGGGTCTCCCGACGCCGGGGCCAGTGCTCTTACTCACTGAGTCACCTGGTCGCCCCTTCCATGATCTTATTAGTGTGACTCCTTGACCCACTGGTGCCCCATTCAGTTTGTTACATCTTCCTGTATAACTTTCATAGAGGATCTGACCAAGGTGCTGGAATACTTTCTCTGGTTCTTTTAATGTTTCTTGGATACTGTTAGCCCTGTTACATAATTTGGTATGCTTAATTTTCTGGTCATCTCTGTTCTTGATGATGTCTTTTATTCTATTTTGGAAAGTCTTTTATATACTGTGTCTTTTAGTTGACTTTTGGGTCATCTGCAGATGATAATAGTAGTAATTATTATATTTACTGCATTATAGGGATTTGCTGAGGTTGTAGGCCTTGTCATTTGGGATAGATGCTTGTGTTGTTATTGTCCTGTCATGATTTCAGCAAGGTTTGATTTCATTTTCAGTTAATTCATGTTTGATACTTAGCAAAAGTAAAAGACTTGAGTCTTTGGATAAGTGGGGGGTGGTAGTGGTGGAATCTGTTACTAACTTCTTTCTCCTTTGAGAGAAGCCTATCCAGATAGTTATTACTCTGTGTTGTAACATATCTACTACAAGTTGGTTGCAAGAAATACTAATCAGAGTCTTATGAGTAGTGCTTTAGTCCTTTATACAATGTATTTGCCTACTTACTGTGGCCGAGGTTATTGGAGTTGGAGCTGCTGTCAGGAGACAAGACTTTTTTAAAGAAAGGATTTGAGTTTCTGGGAAGTTTAGACACAACTCAGGGTAATTCAAAGAACCACTTTTTGGACATAGAATGGGCTTTGACATTTCTATGTCCATACATATGTAAAATATTGTGGGCTGAAAATAGGACCTTTTTATTATTTTACTTCTATTAAAGCCCTGTCTTTCTGGCATCAGAAAACTCTTAGCTATGAACTCATTTCTGAACAATAGGCACCCAGAAATCACATGGTTTTTCTCTTTCCTAATTAAGAGCTAACTTGTTACTGAAATCATTTGCATTAACTTTGAGGATGTTACTGTTCTTAAAGTAAGAAATTAACCACCTGATTGGTGCCAAGAGCTTTGTAGAGTGTTTTGGAGTCCCGAGTGCCAGGAGTGAGTTCATTCTCATGTTTGAAAGTATAGTTAATTGTAAGCCTTTCTTCTTTTTTTGATCCATGCCCCTTTTACCCAAGGGTTTATCGTTATATCACTAAATAAATCCTTTTCTTTATAGTTGGAATTTTTCTTTTGTTTCTTCTTTATCCTGAAAAAAAAAATTCTCTCCCAAGAAGTCTGTGGTGATAATTCCTAGGTATATTTGAATAGGCAGTATTTGACAAGATAGTGTTGGACTTTCTTGGGGTGGAGAAAATGTATTTGGGAATATATAAGCTTCCCATTTTCCTTTAAACTTTAATTGTTAATTTTCTTTTGTTAGGTATTTTAATCTTGTTGGCAAAAAATAAGACTGGCTTCTTTCTTTTTGTTTTTGCTCTTAGCCTTTATGGGTTCATCAGAAGAAGAATGTGATGTATGAAGTGAAAAAGAAACCTGAAAGTGAAGCTTTTGTGTGAACTGAGAAACTGGTTTCATGTTGACTCAGGCTTCAGTTTGAAATCTTGGTTTAGATCAGGGTAGGGACCCTGTGGCCTCAAGGCCAGAGGTGGCCTTAAGGCCAGAGGTGGCCTTCTAGGTCCTTGGCTGCGGCCTTTTGACTGAGTCCAAGTTTCAGAACAGAACCTTTTAAGGGGATCTGTTCTGTGAAGTTTGGATTCAGTCAGAGGGCCAAACTTGAGGGCCTTAGAGGGCTGAGGCCACAGGTTCCCCCCAATTGGTTTAGAAAAGTCTTTCCATAGAAGGAGAAAGCAAAAGTTTGTAATTCTGTATAGGTATTCTATTTATCTCAACTTCCACTCTCCCCTTATCTCTCTAAGCTGTGAGTTTAATTACTTGTTTATTTAATAAACTTGTGAGTTTAATTACTTGGTTTAATTGATCAATACTCATTAAGTATATATTGTTTAATGTTTTTCTTAGAGATAAGTGGAAGTTGGAGGGAGGATATATCAGTGAACCATATCAGAAGTTGGAGTTGAGTTTTCTGCTTAGTTTCCAAGGCTAGAAGGCTGTCTTATGGAACTTTGAGGTGCTGAAACAAGGCAGAAAGTGCTTATTGGCTGCTGTTGGTGGGCTAAGGTTTAAGGTTTATTCTTATTATGGGGAGGAAGCTGCTATGCTTTGTTAGGTCATATTCTATCAGAGAGGATACTAGTTTAAGATGAAACCAGACACTCTGTTTGATAGATGCTTAAGCACCTTTTGCTTGAGCTTACTAAATTAATAATTATAAGCTATATGCAAACATAATTATCTCACTTGATCCTTACAACATCCCTGGGAGGTAAGTGCTATTTTGGGGTGGTGGGAAGGAGGCAGAAAGATACAATATATACAAATAAATTAGTATAATGAATTGAGGAAGAGAGCACCAAGGACTGGGGAGACGTCACAGAAGAACTGTTGTCTAAGTTGAAACTTGAAGAAAAAGATTCTGTGAAGCAGAGATGGACAAGGCATAGGGAATTGCACATATATAAATGCAGTGTGTCCCTAAGTTTGGGAAATAGCTGATAGTTCAGTTTGGTTGGAGTGGAGAGTTCAGAAAGAGGAGTAGTATAAAATGGGACAGGAAAGGTAGGTTGAGAGGTCCTTAAAATGTGAAGCTAAGGACTTTTGTCCTCCAACTGAACACGATCCAGGGGAGTAGCACGTCCATACATGTGCCTTAGGAAGATTTTTTTGGGGCGGCTCTGTGTTGGATGGGTTGCTGGAAGCAAGGTGTTCAAGTGGTTATTACAGTAGTTCAGGGTCTGAACCAGGGTAGTGGAAGAGGAGAGGCAACACAGTACAGTAGAGGGAGCATGGGACTTGGTAAAAAGACAGGGGTTTTAGTTTGTGCCCTGCCCTTAGTAGTTGTTTGGCCTCAGGCAAACTGCTTGGTATCTTTGAACCTTTGGGTCCCAAGTATATCCACTCGCCATTGAGTTACCTTGATGCTATCACCGTTGTTATTGTTAGGGATTTCCAGAAGTCTAGCTAAAGTAAGGGGGTAGTATGCTATGGATTAGCCAGCTGAGGATCAGAGGCTTGCTCTAAGTCACCTGGCTAGTAAGCGTCCCTTAGGATTTTCCCAAGGCCTTCACAGGGTATGTCTTTCACAACATCATAGAATGGTAGAATTGGAAGGATCATTTGAAAGCTTGTATGCCATAAGAGGAGAGAACAGAGAGAGAAGTGAAGTGACTTGGCCATGCCCATACCCCATTGGATGGCACTTTGAATCTGAATCCAGGTCTCCTGCTTCCCAGGCCAGTGCTTTTTTCATAAGAACACACCTTCTTCTCCAGTTCTATTCTAGCACCATAATTGGTGCTTCAATCTCATCCACCTCAATAAAACTAGCTCCCTTCTTCATTGCATAATTAAAGTTCAGTACGGCATATTTGTAAAGATGGTTGTAAATCTTCAAAAAAAAAAGCTACCTGTGAACAAGATACTTTTGACTTTCTCTCAAATCTTAGTAATAACTGATAACTGATGTTTATATGGTGCTTTAAGATTTACAAAGAACTTTGCATATTTTATCTCATTTGGTAGTGAGCTGGTATGTTGTAGAACTGTTTTTGTAATATTACTACTGTGACAGCATAACTGCCTTGTTCGCAGCTGTCACTCCTTTCCCTTTCTGTCCAGTCACTTTTACTGCCAAATGGGAAGAAATACTATCAATTCTGCTGATTTGTTAAGCATAAGCAGAAGTGAAAACTTAGTGTTTAAGATGACCTTAATTGTTATAATTTTGGATTCTGGAGAGAGATGTTCAAAGGAATTGATTTGAATAAGTATTTTTTTTTTAACTGACTTATCTTCATTGTCATGGCAGTGGAGAGATGGATTTTCTGTCTTGTGGCCTGACCTTAGAGTTTAGCCTGGGCCTTCCACTTCTCTTATCTTCTTAATTTGTAGCTAGATACTGAGTACTTTCTGGCTAAAGCATTTGATCAGGCTTTCTTTGTGAAAACAGATGACAAATCCTTTTCACTCAACATTGAATGATGTGGATTAGGATATTGAAAGGACAAAAGCAGAGGAGTTAGGTTGGGTTTTGTACCAGAAAATGATTTGTTTTGGGACTTTTTCATTTTTTTTTCTTGCCTATACACTCTTCAGTATGACATGGTAGTTATTACTGTACAGGATGTCTGTCTCAAAATTCTTAGTGCAGTTTTGACTTTAATAAGCTTACAACTGCACCAAGACTTTTCAGATACCTTATGTATAAATGTTGCGTTTCCATTGTTTTTATTAAAAAATTTTTATTGCTTCCTTTTTTTATATCATGTAGATTTTCTTCTTTATTCCACTCTCTTGACTTCCCAAAGTGCCATCCGTTATAACAATTTTTAAAAGAAAAAGAGGAAAGAAAAAAAAATAAGCAAAACTGATAAGCACATTGAAAAAAAAAATCTGACTTTTTTTTTGCATTTCCATTGTAGCATTGCTCATATCGAAGAAACATATTAGATGCCAAAGAAGTCTTGGTATTAAAACTAGTTCTTGGGGCGGCCAGGTAGCACAGCGAGTAAGAGCACCGGCTCCAGTGTTGATGAGAAGACCTGGAGATCGAATTCTGGGCTCAGACACTTAGCACCCACCCAGAAACACCTGGCTGTGTAACCTTGAGCAAGTTACTTAACCCCAATTGCTTAAAAAAAAAAAAACAAAACTAGTTCTTTTCCTTGGTTCTTGGCTTTCATAACAAAGGAGTTGGTATGAGATTGATGTTGAGTTATTTCTGTTGGTTCAGTGTTTATCTGTTAATACTGAATGTACTTAACAAAATTATTCCTTTTTAGTTTTCCCTAGACTCATATTCTTTTCATCATTTACATAGTTCCAGTCAACAAAGTTTCCAGATGCCTTTTGTGATTTTATCTTATTTTTTTTATCTTATTTAATAGTTATTTCTTATAATTTTCCTGTGTAGACATTCAGAATATAAATCTAATTGCTTTTTCCTAATACTCTTATGCATTTAGATTGTATCATTGTTTTCTATTTCTGAATGGTTTTTCCTTATTTAATATCTCCAAGATAGTTTTTAGTAATGGTACTGTTTTAAAACATTTAATTAATTTATTTTTGTTACATTTCAGGTTCTGAACAGTCTCCCTTCTTCCCTCCCTACCTTGTATTAGAGAAGGCCACCATTTGACACAGATTTATAAATAGTGTAAAACTATACTATGTGCATACTTCTATTTATAGTTCTTTCTCTGAGGTAGAGAGCATCTTCCTTCATAGGTCCTTTGTATTTATAATACTCAGAATGACTTGGTTGTTCACAATTATTCTTCAAATAATATTGCTAATAACTGTATACAACATTCTTGTGGTTCTGCTTATTTCACTTTTCATCATTTTCATGTAAGTCTTTTCATGTTTTTCTAAAATCAACCAACTCATTATTTCTTATAGTGCAGTAGTATTCCATCACAGTTATATGCTACAACATATTTAGCCATTCCCCAATTGATGAACGTCCCCCCAATTTCCAGTTCTTTGCTACCATAAAGAGAATGACTATAAATATTTTAGAACATAGAGGTTCTTTTCCTTTTTCCCTGATTGCCTTGGAAACAGACCTAATAGTAGTATTGCTGGGTCAAAGGTTATACAGTTTTATAACTCTTTGGGCATCACTCCAGACTGCTCTTCAAAATGATTGGATCAGTTCACAGTTCTCCAGCAGAATATTAGTGTTCCAATTTTTCCACATCCTTTCCAACATTTGTTATTTCCCTGTTCTGTCATTTTAGCCAATCTGATAAGTGTGAGATGAAATCTGAAAGTTGCTTTAATTTGCATTTCTCTAATCAATAATGATTTAGAGCACTTTTCCACATGACTATATATACCGTGTTTCCCCGATAATAAGACCTATCCCGAAAATAAGCCCTCCCCTTACTGTGCAAGATTCCTCTAAAATAAGCCCTCCCCCGAAAATAAGCCCT
>NW_027185896.1:15688188-15805258 GCF_028583685.1 Petaurus breviceps papuanus | reverse complement strand
CACGCCGTGCTCCGAGCTGCATCCAGTCAGAGCTGCAGCAGTGAGCGCGTCATCCTGTTCTTCCCCAGTGATTTGCTTATTGAATAAAGGTACATTTTTTTGTTCACATTTACCTGTTTATTAAAATTGCTGTCAATGTTCATTAAAATAAGCCCTCCCCTGAAAATAAGCCCTCTGGTGTTTTTCTGTCCAAAAAAAAAAAAGACAGTGTCTTATTATTGGGGAAACACGGTAGTTTTGATTTCAGTGATTCTGTTTTTAATATCTTTCCCCTTTAACCTATCCCTACTTCTCTGTTTCTGTGGAAGCTTCCCAATTTCATAAGCTCAGAATTATCTTCAATTTCTTACTTTTTCTTATACCATATAATCATTTGCCCTATCTTCCACAATATCTCTCCTGTCTGATCTCTTATATCCACTCCTATCCACACCTTTTGCCTGGCTTTCACAAATATCTCCTAATTGGTTTTCCTGTCTAAATTGTCTACTCACTCTAATCCATCCTGTAAATAGCTGATGAAAGGAATGTTGCTTGAGTGCAGATCTGACTAGGTCATTTTCGTCCTTAATCCACTGCAATATGCCTTTCTGTTGTTTCTATGATACATATAATATAAATGATTCTGTTTGCTTCCTAAAGCCCTTTATAGCTGACCCCAGCCTATCTTTCTGGTCTCATTTTTAAAAAAACTTTTTGGAGGGGGAAGGCAAGGCAATTGGGTTTAAGTGACTTGCCCAAGGTCACATGGCTAGTAAGTGTTAGAGGTCTGAGGCCAGATTTAAACTCAGGTCCTCCTGACTCCAGGGCCAGTGCTCTATTCACTGTACCACCTAGCCGCCCCTCTGGTCTTATTCTTAACAACAACAGTAACACACATGCACTGTGATCCAGTCAAACTTCCCTTTTCTTTGGCCCTCACACACAACTCCTTATTTTTGGTTTCTGTACCTTTGCATAGACTGTCATTCAAGTGTGCAGTGCACCCCCTCTTTTTTTTTTTTAAAGCAGTCGGGGTTAAGTAACTTGCTCAAGGTTACAAGGCCAGTTATTTCTGGGTGTGGTACTAAGTATCTAAGCCCGGATTTGATCCCCAGGTCATCCCGACACTGGAGCTGGTGCTCTTACTCACTGAGCCACCTGGCCGCCCCTTGCACCCCCTCTTACAGCTGCCTTCTAGAAACCCTCTTTTTCTTCAGTTTGCAGTATAATTATTATCTTTTACATGAAACCTTCTCTGTCTTCCAGCCCCAAATTACTGGTACCCTCCCTCCTTAACTTCCTTGTATTTAGCTACCCTGTATTGATTTTGCATATGCTTGTATTTTTTGTGCTTGTTATCTCTCTTGATTAGAATACAGGGATCTCCTTGAGGGTAGGGATTATTTCATTTTTTGGTATTCATATTGTTGAGGTCAGAGAACCACAAAATGTTGAGGTTTTAGAGTTAGGGGTGCTCAAGACCCCAAAGTACCAACACTTCAGGTCCTCCTGAATGAATTCGACTCAAGTCTTCTCAGCCAAAGAAAAGTAAAATTTATTAAAAGTTCGCTTGCATTAGACACAGAGTAAGTCAGTGCTAGGTCCTTCCTTGGTGCTCTCACATCACATGGTGTGAGATGGGGTCTTATATACAGATGGTAGTGGGAGGAATCTAGGGGTGGTCTACTGGAAGAGTTTGGGGAGGGTCTTCTGGAGGAGTTAATGAGGTCAATGAGTGATTAAGGGTGGGAGGTAGCTGGAGGCTACAGACAATGGTGGGCTAGGCCAGTTCAAGGGTGTACTCATATTTTGATAGGCTCAAGGGTGGGAAGTAGATGAACTAGAGGGCTAGGCTAGTAACTAGGCTAGTAGTTAGCAGTTAGTAACTAAGCTAGAGGCTTAGGGCCCAGCCACGATGTCAGGCTTTTTGCCCCATGCAAATACCTCATCAAATGAGACAATTTAATCAAGAGTCCAAGAGGTTCCCAGAGCCTGTACCTCAAGGACTCCAGGAGAGCTCCAAGGGGTTCTCAGAGCACATACCTCATCAGTACCAGCTCTTTAACTTTTGGTCATAGAATTGGCTGTGTGGCCATTGATAGCTTAAGGGACTTGTTCTGGGCACATAGCTGTGACTTGAACCTGGATCTACCTTCATCTTAAATCAGTTCTGTACACTGCCTCTTATTAAAAAAAAAAAATGTACAGTAGAATCATATGTTTTCTGCATCTTTCAATTTAATTATATGACTATAAGAATGTGTTTTTTTTTTTTTGTAGAATGTTGTTTATAAAAGCCTTCCTGTTACCTTCTCATGCCTTTATTCAAGATGTCCTTGATACATGTATAGGTATCTTGGGAAATGATTCCTGAATGCCACCAAATTTGTATGAACTCCAGCTTAAGCTTCCTCTGTATACTTGGTCTGTCACACCTGGTTTTTTTTTTTTTTCTTGCTACCATTTCTCTTTTCTTAAACAGCATATTGATCACTTCAGTATTGGACCTCAAATATGACTGTTCCCTCTCTGCCTCATTTGTCATTGATAGAGAATAATTTGTTATCATAGTCTTGACAGGCCTTTTTCATTTCTCCTTTGTTCTATTCTTCATTTCATCCTTAGATGCCTGGGTAGTCTGACTGAATTGAGTATTTTACCAAGCTTTTTGTAAAATTATTTTTCTCTCCAATGTTTCTACTGTTTTATGAAGTGATACAGCTCATAAACTTTTACCATCCTCTAAGATTTTACAAACCAATTTGTATGCTAAATTGGTATTCCTATTGGCTAGCATATAGCTTTGGCAAGGAGATCAGGTCTGCTGGCCAAGATGTTTTAAGGATGTTGGTTTCCTTGTTGTCTTTGCTTTGTCCACTGGTCAAACTTCCATAGAAAATGATGATATTCTATGTCATGTATTATCCTTCCATTTCCTGTTTTTGGCAGCCAGTAAATTTGGCCCAACATCTATATAATCAGTATTTTTCTCTCTGTTAAAAAATGTTTCATTTTCATTTTTTGTGATTATATTTGGTTCTCATTGTGTCCAACTCTTCCTAATTCTTGAAGAAAAGATTTGTTATATAGTTGTGTGTGTGTGAGTGTGAGTGTGTGTATGAAAGAGAGAGAGAGGCATCTATGTAGTATTGTAAACCTTTTGCCTCTTTTGTGTCTTGATCCTGTACCATATTTTCCAATATTTTTCACTAATTTCTCTAATGTCTGTCTTTGCATTGAGGTCACCAAATATTAAAGTACTTGTTGATCTAATTTGGAGGATCTCATCAGACCCTTAGAGAAATTTTTGACCTCTTTATTCTCTAGAATATATGTTGGTACATAAGCTGTACGTTTATAACACTTTGAGTTTTGTAAAGCACTTTCTATGTATTATCTCATTTTATCCTCATGACAATCCTAGGGTGGGAGTTGGTGTTATTATTATCCTCATTTTACAGATGAGACCACGGAGGCAAACAGGTTAATCATGTGACTTGCCCAGGGTAAATATGTGAGGTCAGATTTGAATTCATGTCTTCTCAACTCCAAACCTGCTATGTCTTCTGTGTTACCTAGCTGCTTCATCATCTTCATGATGATCTTTTTCTGGTGCTTATCATGGGCCTGTAATGTGAATGAATTATCCTCTGAACACAAAATAAAACCAGCTCCACAAACCCTCTCCCTCTTTTTTTTTCTTTTCTAAGGAAAGCCAGTGAACCTTCCTCCCACTGATGAGTGTAACTTCCTTTTGTCTTCTGTTCTCATTTATAACCAGAATACCAAAATTGTTATGATTGAGTTTCCTCACTAGTGTGCTTACTTTTTAGTTACCTGACAGTAGTTCACAGTTAAGCATTCCACTAGTTAAATGAATGTTTATAAGTGGCTTCAAACCTTGTGGGGGAGCCTCCTTTGCTTCCTTTCCTGCCCTACTGCCACTGTTACTCCAGACAAAAAAGAGGACAAGCAGAGAAATGAGGGCCATTGTATATTTTTCCTTAATTTTGTGGGTTGCCATGAGAATTTGTGAACTAAACTTCAGCCAAATGAGGAGGAGCCTCTTCATACTTACTTAGCTAGAACTCAAGGTCTCTATGCCATCAGGTCATGATGTAGGACTCTGATAAAGAACTGGTGCTCTGTTAAGGGCCATAATCTTTTTTTTTTTTTAAGCAATCGGGGTTAAGTAACTTGCTTAAGGTTACACGGCCAGTTATTTCTGGGTGTGGTGCTAAGTATCCGAGCCCGGATTTGAACCCTAGGTCATCCCTGAACCCTAGGTCATCCCGACACTGGAGCTGGTGCTCTTACTCGCTGAGCCACCTGGCCGCCCCTAAGGGCCATAAATCTTAATGTAATGGTTTGCTGTATTGTGTAATGAAATGCCAAGCAAAGGCAACTTCCCAAGGTTCAGAATACCAGCATAGGTACTCTCCATTTTATTCAGTGACAAATTAAGAACAGAGAAGATCAAAATATGACATCATTCAAAATACAGCATTTACTAAGTGTGATTAAATAATCTCCAAGTACTACTGGACCCCAGGATCTTACATTCATTCAATCAATTACAAATTGTTCTAAATACTACTCCACCCCTAGGCTGTACCTTCATTTAGTCCATCACAAAGCCCCTCTTCTCAAATGGAGATTAGTTTCCAATCATAAGTAAAGTACATTCATTTGTTCAATCATAGAACACAAAAAGGTCAAAAGTTCCCCACCCCTGGATCACAATTGAATCTACCCCAGAGTTACAACAAGTTTAAGCACAGCACTTAATACCCAAATGGAGGTTTTTTCTTCATCTTGACATGAGGCAAGTTCTCAGCAATCTTTGTTCCTGGGGAGACAAAGCTTAGCAAGGCCACAAGATACATTGCCAGTCTCTTCATTAATTTATCCTCTGTCTGCAGAACAGTCCTAGGACCCTTGAAAACATTAGCAAAACCCTCTCCCAGGATTTCTGTAAACATACAACAAGAAAATCCTTCTGTAGGGCTTTGGAACCAACAGCGAGGTTCCAAAACTTCTGCAACAACAGCACTGCCCTTCACCAGTGGACAGTATTCACTCTGTCTGCAGGACAGTCTCAGTAGCTCTGAACCAACAGAAAGGTTCCCACACTTCTGCAACAACAGCACTGTCCTTCACCAGTGGACAGTATTCATTCTCTGTCTGCAGAACAGTCTCAAGAGGCCTGAACCAACAGAAAGGTTCCCAGACTTCTGCAACAACAGGACTGTCTTTCACCAGTGGACAAATCTGGCAAAACAACATCAAAACAGACAGACAAAGTACCAGCAAAACATCCATGTTTCCTCAGTCCTTGGCAGCTCTGGGTGGCAGGTTTCAAAAGTCCTGGGCAATTCAAAGTGGCCCTCAGCAATCCTCTCAGTCTCTCTCTGCCTCCAAAGGTTCTGCTTCCAAAAAATTCTTCTGCCTCTCTCTTGTGTCTCTCCAAATCTATGTCACCAGCTCCTCCCAGTTCAGCACTCTCTTTTCAAGTCAACAAGTCCATCCCACAAGTGGGATTAACAAGCTCTGGGTTTTAACACAATCAAACCAAAAACCAAGCCAATACAGGGGAATCTTTAAATTCCATTACTGTTACAGATTGCCCTGTTGTAACTTAATCACGTAAATTTAAAAAGTTTTATATTTTATAATTTATATCATTTATAGCATTGTATATAACATTAAATGTTAATAATAGTTGGAAAAGTTTCAGAAGAAATGCCCCTTCTGGGGATTAGAGAAAAAGGACATTGAAGGAGAGGAGGAAGGATGTTATAATGTAGTTTTAGGTGATTAAGTGTCAACTAACCAGGAAAGCTGAAAGTGTGTATTAATGTTCTTGCTAACTCTAATATGATCAGTGTAAATTTTAACATTCATAAGTTATTGAATTCAAAGGACAAATGTTATTACATGACAGTGTTATTATTCTATTATTAAATATCATATTCAGTCCCCTCTCCTCCAGTAATTTTACTTCCCTTTCTATGTGTTTTTTTTTTTATTGGGAAGAGAAGCAAGTGCTTATGCTTTTTTTTTTTTTTTTAGTAATCAGGGTTAAGTAACTTGCATGGCCAGTTATTTCTGGGTGTGGTGCTAAGTATATGAGCCCTGGATTTGATCCCCAGGTCATCCCGACAACTGGAGCCAGTGCTCTTACTCACTGAGCCACCTGGCTGCCCCTAAGCAATTGGGGTTAAGTAACTTGCTCAAGGTTACACGGCCAGGTGTTTCTGGGTGGGTGCTAAGTGTCTGAGCCTGGGATTCGATCTCCAGGTCTTCTTAACACTGGAGCTGGTGCTCTTATTCGCTGTGCTACCTGGCTGCCCCGTGCTTATGCTTTTTGAGGCAGAAATCCATGCCTGAGGAAACTAGTTGCAGTGGTTACAGCAGAGTAGAGTAAGGTCCTATGCTTTGCAGACTGCAATCTGCATTTCCCGGCCCACTTTTATTTATGCATCAAGAACTAACTTCTGGAGGTAAGTTTTGAGTGGGTAGTGAATTAGAGAGAAAATCTTCATTTTCAGGGACCTGTCTGCCCTGCCCCTGCTATGTTTTTTAAAGAGGCACACTCTAACCTTTTTGGCCATGGCCATTTGAATCATAAGTAAAGAACATCTGCTTTTGATGCTGTCAAGTTAAATGGACCTACTAAAGCAAATCGTGATCTAGGTCCTTTCCATCTTCTCAGATACCCCTATAGCTTGGGTTTTGATTTAGGATTTGTCGTTATAGCAGCAAGCACCCCAAGCGTCCTCAGGGTTTGCTGCCAACACAGGTTCTTAGATCTGCTTTGATAAAGGAAAGCAACTCAAAATGGGTTAACAAGCTTACTTTAATCAGTCAAACATGTATCATTTACCTAGTTCAGGGGAAAAAGGTCAGCACCCCGAACTTCAGAATATACAGACAGAATTATCAAGACAGAAACAGATCAAGTAGACAGATTTCCAAACTGTCCAACCATTACATCCATACCAAACAACATCTGGGTTTCAAAGGGGGGGGGGGGGTTTGGCTCTGGACAACGGCTAGCCCAGAGTTTCATCAAATCACAGAACACTTCTCAAAGTGAGCCCCAAAACAAAGCTACACATCAGGGCTTATATAGCTTTCTCCTGGCTCAGAGAATGTAACAACCTTATTGACTCACTGGCCAATCAAGAAGTATCTACTGAAAAACAAGCCTCCCACCCCAGGCTCCAGGTGCACTTTAGCCTAGGGGCAGGGAAGATCTTTAAATTTACATTCCCATTACAGCCATTGACCAACTCTTTTTCATAGCTAATTAGGACACTACGGTTTAATTAATATCCTGTAAGGTGTAGACTCAGGGTATTGGACATCTTGGTCCTAGTTCTGCCTCAGCTTTTCTGGGGTTTTACCTTTTTGAAGGAGTAATTTTTGCTCTATCTGCCTATGAGAGGCACTGAAACGAATTCAGAGGAGTAACTGGTTTTGCACTCAAAGCATCTGGGTTCCAGTTGGAACCTCCACATTGGGTAAAAGACTGCTTTAACTTATTGGAGCTTCAGTTTTCTCCCTGTAAAATTGAGATGATACTTATGCTGCCTCCCTCATCTCACAGGGCTGTTGGAAGGAAACTCCTATGTAAGTGGGAACTGTTATGATTGGTAGTCTGTAGTCTCCTCTCTGTAGTCCACTCCTTAACTCAACTCACCTTTGTTGGTTGGGTCTCCTGGGGACAACTGCCCTCTAGATACTCTGTACCTAGTTCATAGGCCCCAATAGATGCTCTTATCTTCACTAATAATTAAATAAAGGCATTTGCTGAAACGGAAAAGCAAGAATGATAACAATAAAGCATCTCCCCCATAAACTCTTGGGACACTCTTCTACAAATTTACTTTCTGCCTGGTGAAAAGGCCATATAGCATCAGTGGGAAGAGAGGATACATAGAGTTCACAAGGAGAGAAGCACACATGGAAGAAACATGTGGCCAATGCAGTTTATAACTACAGTACCACAAGACCCTCCTGGTATCTTATGATGTTCTTGAACTTTCACCAGGAGGGGCATCTCTGCTCAAACTGTTCTATGACAAGGAGTTGGAGAACATCACAAGAAGATACTGTGGGACTCTGCTGATGTCTCTGATGCCTGACTGTAATTTTCAGTATCTCTGGCTTTGGGCTCATCTGAAATCCTGGCCTACAGTATGGTTGTGCTCTTTTAGAAGGAGTCAGTGTCTAGGACCAGCAGGAATTAAGGCTTGGGGCTGTCTTCTTCTGAGCAGGATTTCTGCTCCAAACCTAGCCTCTCATCTCCTCTCATGAGCTTGACTCCCCCCAGCTGAACTCTGCTGTGTTCTGCTTCAGTACACCCACCATACTGGGAGTGGATAAGCGGATGCAAAAGGCAAAGGTCCCTCTCCCCTGCTTCTGCTGTACTCTGGAAGAGGTACAAGGGAGAAGGTGCAAATCACCTTCTGAAGCTGAGTCTTATGTCCTCAGAGTTGAGTGTCTGAGCTCCTTCTCTCAGGGATGGCTGTAGCTTTTTACAGGTTAGCAGGAGCTTGCTTGTCTGCTACCTTTTAGTCAACCAATCTCTAGAACCTTGTGGGGTATCATTATTTGCTTTCATCCAGTTGCAGATGTCTTTAATCTTACCAGCTTGATTTTCCTTAACATCTTTATATGAAGAGATTCTTTAAGGGATGGTGAAAATTGGGGGAATAGGCTCCATCATAGGCACAGGCAAGCCTTGGATTTGGTATGAGGTACATATAATCCTAGAAGAAAACTTGTGTAAATCACCTAAGTTGAATCAGATTTTTCCTTAGCAATAATGCTGTGTAACTTTCCCTACCAGAGACTTAATATGTAACAGAAATCATAGTATATGTAAACTGGACAATACAGTAACCAATCATGCAGAATTAATTTATTTTAGGAGTATTTTAGAAAAAGGGCTGCATAGAACTTTGGGAGAGTGAGAATGTAGTCCTAAGAAAACAGCAGCTTTGGGGAAAGTGGTGCTGTACCCAAGCCAGGAGCCAGAAAACTCTTTCTTTAAGCATTCCAAACTTTTCAGACATTCTGGTTTCCCTCATTTGGATATTTCTTCAGTTTATAAAATCACTCCTAAACTGTATTGCCCAGAACTTGTTAAACACAGTACTCCAGGTGTCTAGAGAGGTGGTGGGTGTCCCTCCTTGGAAGTCTTCAAACAGAGGCTGGTAGATGATTTGTTGGGTCTATGATAGTGGAGTTTCCTTTTGTGTGTGTGTTGGATTATAAGGTCTTTTTTAATTCTCATATTCTGTGGTTCTCTGATGTGGTCTGACCCGGATGGAGTATAGAAGGGACTATTACTTCCTTCTTCCTGGAACCTGTGTCTCTGTTAATTAAGCCCCAGGTCACATTAACTTTCTTGGCTGCCAAATTACATTGTTGACGCATACTGAACTAAATCCTCAACTATTTTTTCAGAAGAATTACCATCTAGCTAAGCCTTTCTCATCTTGTGAAGAACATTTTTTTTTTTTAAATTATGTAGGACTCTGTTTTTCCCTGTTAGATTCGTCCCAGTGTTCTAGAACCTCTAAAGAACTTTTTGGATCTTGACTGCATTGTTTTAGCTGTCCTGTGTGGTTTGATGTAAAGAACACATTTGTTAAAGGATCATTTTATCCAATGTTAAATGCACTGGGGGGGGGGGGGGGCACTGGGGGCTTTTCTTACCCTCCTCCCCCCATACTCTTTCGTATGCAAATAAAGTTAAATAAGAACCAGAGCTAGACTTGGAACACTAGATCTTTAACCTTTATTCTCCTGGTCCAGCTTCCTTGTCTTTATCAAATATATCTGTCTGCAGCAAACACAACAAAAACCAAAGCCTCTGATTTTTTGCCTTGTGTTGGAGGCAGTGCAAGACCTCCCCTGTTTCCCTACTTAAGCTTACTATCTCCCTACATTATATTTTTATTTTCTCCCTTTCTTCTCACTTAACATTTAGATAACCATTTATTGTTCAGCATTCAATAAATCTTAGTAGGCCTCAAATTCTTATTAGTTGATTGAAATTCAGAGTTCCCTAAGGTAGTTTTTAACCAACATTTTTTTAACATCAAAAGGAAGCAGTAGTAATGATGATCATGGTAGCTAGCATTTATAGATTACATTAAGGTTGACAAAGCACTTTGCAGATATATTACTTTATACTCATGACAACTCTGAAACCCATTTTACAGATGGTAAAACATACTTTTAGAGGTTAAATGACTTGCCTAGGGTTACACAGCTGGTAGATTTCTAAGGTCTGATTTGAATTCTGATCTTCCTGACTCCATGCCTAGTGTTCTTTCCACTAGCTGCCACTCATAATATGAATTATATATGAAACTTTGGAATTTGACTTTGTTGCTTCCCCCCTCCCATTCATTCACACTTCACTAACCTGTATAGTGCTTGTCAAGAGACATGGGACTTCAGGGGTGGCTAGGTGGCGCAGTGAGTAGAGTACCGGCCCTGAAGTCAGGAGGACCTGAGTTGAAATCCAGCCTCAGACACTTAACACTAGCTGTGTGACCTTGGGCAAGTCACTTAACCCCAATTGCCCTTCAGAAAGCAAAAAAAAAAAAATAGACATGGGACTCCAGCAGTTAGAACTTTTGGACTAATTTAAACCAAGAAAAATTGGGAGCTGATACCTCGATGTAAACAGTCCCCAACTCCCTTTGTGTTCTCACTTTGTCACTCTCCTCCTCAGAAGTGTGAGTTCTTCAGCTAGCTAACTTTGTTGATGCTGAAGTCATTGAACCTCAGAGCTGTAGTTGTCCGCTACTACGGCCTGTAATTCCATGCTGTAAGTACTTTCTGCAAGAGAAGTACTTTTTGTAAGATACTATTACATCAAATGAAAGGAGTCATGGTAAGTGTTGCATGTGAGTATAGTGAATTTCTCAAATATAGGTAGTATGTGGTTTATTTGCACTGCTTACTAGGTACTTCTTATACAATGAGTATTGGTGGTTTTACGAAAAAAATTTATTCATCGGGAGTTATTGATTAAGGTTGTCTTTGGTTATATTAGGTGGATAGTTAGATTAGGTGACCTAGATTGATGTCAAGTAATTGATCTTTGCATTTTAGATAATTATATTGTTTCTTTTACTCAGAATACCTAGTTATTCATCTAATTTTGATAACTTAAGTCACAGTTTTAGCATCTGTTAGATTTAGTTAAGATGATATATATTCTTCCTCTCCCAGTCTTCAATATCACTTGATATATTCTTTTCTAACACTCTTGCTTTTTCACTTTCATCAGTTTGGTAGAACTGGAAAGATCTCCAAGAGACCCCAGGATGTTAGGGGGAAAAAATCCTTTTCTTTGTATTCAGCAAATGTTAAAAAAAAAAAAAACTTTAAAAAAGACAATTGAAATAATTCCTTTTTATCTTCACCGTTAATGAAATAATAATAATGGCTAATATTTATAGATAACTGTAAAGTTTGCAAATCACTTTACATATGCTATTCTCTAATCCTGTCCCAGCTCTGTAAGGTGAATGCTGCTATTATTATCCCCATCTGACAGATGAGGTAGCTGAGACTGAGAGAGCTTACATGACTTGTCTGTGCTCTATAGTGTCTGAGGAATGCTTTGAATTTAGATGTTCCTGACTCCAAGTCCAGAAATGCTTATCTACTAACATAATTAAAGAATAAATTGTACCTTACTTGAAAGGAAATGTTTTTGGATGAGTTTTATAAGAAAACATTTTTTACCTCTTAGTTAATTATACAATTTCTGCTTAGAATGCAAGTTTAATTCTAATTATTCTTTCAGCACTCCTAGATCACACCAAAGCTGAGACTTGCCTTAAATTTAGTTGATTTCTTTTAATGCTGTAACACCCTGGGAAAAACAGCTGGTCACATGTCAAAGTACTCTTTACTTAGCCTTAGTGTCTTAAGCAAGAAGACTTAATTTTTAGAAAACTTTTGATTTGCTTGGGAATTGACTTAAGAGCTGTTTTGGTTTTGAAAGGTTGGTACCCTATAGATTTGTCCCTCTCTTTAACCCTTTCATTCTTACCTTTCTTGTAGAAATTAGACATTCATGATTTACTTATAGTGATTGTACAGTCTTAATAACTAGAGGTTATTAAATAGAAGCCCCATTTGACCTAAGATCATGGTCGTTGATTATTATGTTAAAGTGTTCGTATTTTGCTAGTTGTGTAGTACATGTAGGAGACAGAATATTTTGTATGAAATAATACTAAAATCACAAATCAATGAAAGGTTGTACTGCTAATAAGACATCTCTAATACAGATGTAGTAATGGTACCCTTCATCTAAGAAGGTACTATAGCTGACCTGTATCACAGGTTTAGAGGACAAGGTGAAAAGCTGCAGAAATGTGTAGTGTATTAGCAAGGAAATCATGTGTAATATGACTGAATGGATAGGTTGGAGCCAGATTGTGAAGGGCTTTAAGTTCCAAGATAAAAGGAAAAAGGGGTATTTTGTCTCCTTTATGAACAGTTGACAAGTACAGTGTCAGTTAATACAAATGATAGTCTGTGCTGCTATTTCTTCCACATCTTTTCAGTTTTACAAAGGCTGTAATTTATTGGCCTTTTCTCTGCCTCTAGAATGGGAACAAGTAATCTTGGATCAAGTATCAGGAGAGATACTTAGTATCTTAGTAGTAGGTGATTATGGGCAATCCATTTCCCTTCTCTTAATTTCACTGTCCTCATCTGTTTAGAAAACAAAATATATCGAGTGGTGTAATAGATAGAGGTCCAGCTTTAGTCAGCTAAGCCTGGGTTCAAGTAACACTTCTGACTCATCCTGGCCTTAGGAACACAGAAAAGTCCTTTAACCTCAGTGTTCTAGGCCAGTGGTGTCAAACTCAGTTGGAAAGGAATCCTAGCTGACCTTGTCTTGACTCAGAAATCTACAAATGAATATTATCTGTGTTGTTTTGTATTTTTGTTTGTTTTGTTAAAAAGTTCCCAATCTCATTTTAATCTGGTTCCTCCTACCAGTGTGATGTAGGCAACATGGGCCGGAGTTTGGAGTTTGACACCTTTGCTTCTAGGTAACCCTTTAAGTCTAAATTGCAGAGTAGTCCTCTGTGTGTTTTGGTGGAAGGAATTTATTTCATAGAATCGCAATATTCTGAAGTTGGAAGGACCCTCAGTGGTCATCTCATCTAACTCCAGAAAAGAATGACTGAACAAGTGTCATTCAGCCTCAGTTTGAAGACTTCTGGGGAAGGGAACCTGCTCCCTTCCAGGGCATCCAGTTCTACTTTTTAATTGCTCCAATTGTTAGGAATATATATATATATATATATATATATATATATATATATATATATATATATATGTATATATATGTATGTATATATATATATTTTAATATCAAGTCTAAATCTACTTCTTTGCAACTTCTCACCATTGCCCCTGATTTTGCCTGCTGGGGTAGACAGAACAAGTCAAAATCTTTTTACAGGTACCAGCCCTTTAGATTCTTTAAAACAGCTATCCTATTCCCCCCCCAAGACATCCCCCGTTCTGTCACTTGAACCTCATGTAGCATGAACTCAAGGCCCTTCACAATCTTGATTGCCTTCTGCATACTCTATAACTTAATAATGTCCTTTCTAAATTGTGTTGCCCAGAATTGATGTGGTCTGACCCCAGCCAGATACATTGGGACTATCAGCTCTTTATTTCTAGAAGGTACTTTTCTCTTATGGGCAGCTAGGTGGCAGAGTGAATAGAGGACGGCATCTGGAGTTAGGAAGACTCATTTTCCTGAGTTCAAATCTGGCCTCAGACATTTACTAACTGTGTGATGGTGGGACAAGTCACTTAACCTTCTTTGCCTTGTTTCTGCATCTGCAAAATGACCTGAAGAAGGAAATGGCAAACTATTCTAGTATCTTTGCCATGAAAATCCCAGATGGGTTCACGAACAGTCAGACTCAACTGAAAACGACAGAACAACGGTTCTTCCCATATGGTAGCCCAAAATCAAACTAGCTTTTTTGGTTGCCACATCATACTGCTGATTTATTGAGCATATAGTTCCCTAAAATCCTCAGATCCTTTTTAGACAAACTGCTATCTGACCATACCTCTCCCACCTTCAACTTGTAAAGTTACTTTTTGAACCACATCTCAAGGCCAAACAGATTCCCAGGGCAGACTACTGAAGATATCCTGCAAATTTGACATTGGCCCATTAAGGCTACTCTTTGAATTGGATTATCAAACCAATTCCAAATCCATCTAACTCTAGTCCTCATTACTCCATATTTTTACTCTTCAGGTCTGTACCCTAAAGATAAAAAAGATAATTCTTTTGTAGTCCTTCTTAAAAGTTGTTGTGAGGATCAAGTGAGATAATATATAGGGGTTCCCAAAGCTATTTTGAAGTTTTAAGCTATTAAAGACTTTTGGGACATTTTGTGCATCGTTTGTTGGGAATCTTACTTGTGAGTGTATCAGTGTGTGTTTGTGTGTGTGTGTGTTGTGTGTGTGTGTGTGTGTTCCTCACATTCTTCACTAGCAGCAAATACAGAGCTGTGGAATATTTATCTTGTCAATGTGCTGATAATAGTAGTCCTCAGATTTGTTATTAAGATACTGTTCTTGGTTCAACAAAACATTAAAAATACTTGCTATGTGCTTTGCAGTGGGGGTACAAAGATGAAATAGTGTCCTTGCTGACCTAGTGGAATGGAAAGCTTAGAATTGTTATTATTGGGGATGTTAAGAAGAATATAAAATTAGTTATAAGACGAATTAGTCAGTCAGCAAATATTTATGAAGTTCTACGTGTTTAGTTCTGCAGATACCAAAAAAGCAAAAGAAATCTTTTTCAAGGAGCTCACAGTCTAATGGGGAAGACGACCTACCTGGGATAAATAGGAGGTAATATTGTAAATAGATGGAAAGATTCCCAGTAGAATGGAATACAGATTTTTTTTTTTGCTTTTTGGAGGGGGGAGGGCAGGGCATTTGGGGTTAAGTGACTTACCCCAGGTCACACAGCTAGTAAGTGTTAAGTGTTGGAGGCTGGATTTGAACTCAGGTCCTCCTGACTCCAGGGCGGGTACTTTATTCACTGTGTCACCTAGCTGCCCCTGGGATGTAGATTTTGAGAAGGAAGAGATTGATTCTAAGTGGGAGACCACAGAAGACTTCATAGGTGATGTATCTGAATTGGATCTTGATTTGAAGGGAATGATTTCACAAAGCTAAAATATGAAGGGAGATCACTCCAGGTATTGGGAGATAGGGGGATGTCAATATTTGCAAAAGGTTAGAGCCAGGAAAGAGCAAGGTGAGATCAGGACATGTTTAGAGGAACATGTTATGAATAGATGAATAATGTGAGATAAGGTGTAGGAAGTAAGCTGAAATTAGATTATAGAGAGCCTTGAATGTCCTCCTTATTACATGCCTATTTCTGCAGACTGACTACACCATCTTCATTAGAATGTTTATTTATATAATTTCACTATAGTTAAATGAAAATTGTGAAAGGGAAAAGGATTAGTGAATAATCAAGGCACCAGACTTCCAGCAAAATCATTGCTTGAGTGGAGGCAGATTGTCTAGCTTCTTCATACCTATTCCAGCAAAAACCTTAGACTCACACATGATTGAATAAGGATCAAGAAATCTAATGAGAAACTATAGTAAGGGACAACTTATATGCAAGAACTACAAGGAAAAAAAAGCCAGAAGCCCACAGGCAATAGGAAAGGAGAATGCTGGTAAAGCTATCCTCACCCAGGAAAACAAATCCATAGTATCTCAGTGCACCTAGAAATGAACCAGTGGCACATTTAGCCAACAAGAATGGAGGGACCCTAGAGAGAGTCCCAAGGAAAGCTAGTGTAATCATAGAGAGATAACCAGGGTCTGAGTCTCAAAACATAACTAATCACTCTGTTAAAAAAATTTAGCAGGTGGTAGGGCTTTGCCCTGTGCAAGAAATGATGAAAGATGATTTCAGAGAATCCTAGTTAGTATGAACTGATGTAGAATTAAGTGACCAGGAGATAATTTATATGATGACAACAAAATTGTAAAGAAAAACAACTTTGAAAGACTTGAGACCTCTAATAATGTGCAACATTTTTGCTAAAGAAAGGGGCATTGAAACATTTCTTAAGATTCACAGAAGGAAGTTCTTAAGGAGGCCTAAGGAGGATGGCTTTGAAAATAGTGCATGAAATTTATTATATCCTTTTTTTTTTGAAGCAAGTGACATAAAATGGAAATTCACTGTTTTCTTATATAATAGTCTTTTTGTGTTATCTTGTGTATGTGGAAATGCTCATAGTTGGTAGATTTTCTTCCTCAATTAAAACCCCTCAAAACTGATCCAGTCTACTTCCAGGTCCCCTTTTTCTTATTAGCTTCCTCAAGACTCCTTGACATTAAAGTTCTGAAGGGAAGCTCATTTCCTTTCCTACTATTAGAACAGTAGCTTTACATCATCATGCAACACCTTCTAATAGTTCAAACAAATTTATTTTTCCAGGTTTCTGTTGAGTCTTATGTTTACTTTTCAAGAGAATTAGTTTTTAAAAAACAAGGTGCTATGGACAGAAAAATGTTAGAAACTTGATGAGAATCCTAATGGTTATAAAACTTAATTTAGAAAAAACTTTTTTCTGACATAACTCAATGGGGTAAATGTGTATATATACATATGCATACACATATGAATTAAAAAAAAATTAAATGTTGTAGCTTTTGTAAGTCACAATTTAGTAAATTAAAGTCCAGCATATCTTCCTTGTTTTACAGTGGCAGCTTTATTGATACACAAATTCAAAGATATTTATTTAGTTCTCATACATATATACACACATATTCGTGGGAATACATCCCTCCCTTCCCATTCCCCCCAAGAATACTTAGCATAGTATAGTGAAGTGAAAATTGGATTTCTAGATTTGGAATCAAAACAGCCTTGATTCAGATCTCAGCTCTTCTATGTGCTCCCTGAGTAATCATAGCATTGTTTGACCTCTCTGGGCCCTCAGTTTCTTCATATGTAAAATGAGGAGATTGTTCTAGGTTCAGTCACTAAACTTTTTTTTCCAGTTCTGACTAACCCTTTGTTTCTGTTGACTAAAGTGTGTAACCTTTAATAAGCAGAAAATTAGTAGTCATACCATGCCAGAAGCTCAGCAGCAGAAAAATACAGAAATTTTCTACTAGAGAGATTTGGAAGTACTGATAAGCTATGAAAAGTTAAAGGAAACATCAGAAAGATTCATACACCTTTGTGTCCCCTGATTTCCATGCTTGATTGAAAGGTTTTATCAGATGGTAGTTTTCTGTTGAATTAATGAAAGAAGAATATATTGGCTCCAGAAAACAGGTTAATAATCAGCTTACAAATGCAGAGCTAGATTTGTCTTACACTTAGTACTCAGATTTGCATTTGTGAAATCTTCAAGTATTTTGATTTTCAGCAGGTTTAAGGAATTAAAATACTTGCAATAGAGTTGGGGGTTGTTTTTTTTTTTTTGAGAGAAAAGAAAATGGAAGGGCAGGGAGATGAAAATTGGTTATCCAAAACAAAACCTGTTGTTTATTTAAGCCCATCTGAAATTTTTTAATACTGGGTAATTGAAATCTTTGTGTGAATTTAAGTGAACTTGGCCTCCAATTTTGGTGGTTAAATTTGGCCTTTTTTTTTTCCTTTTTGGTCTTATCTAAAGGTAGTAAAGGTGATACTAACAGAAAGGAGTACTTGTGAAAGCCAGATGTTAATCCTCTTACAACCTAGAAATTACTTAAAAAAAATAAATGCACAGAAGAGAATCAAAATACACCTATGTTTTGTGTTTGATTTGATAAAGGGCCTTCTGCCTGGGTGACCGAGTAACCCAGTTTCCGTGCTGCTTCTTTGATGAAAATGGAAAATTCAGGTGTCTTTATATAGTTTCAGGGAAGATAAATTAACTTTGAAAAAAAAATGTGATCCACTAGCTAAAATCATTTTTCCATTGTCTCCCTGTTGCCTTTAAGATCGAATATAAACTTCCCTGTTTCACTTTTAAAGCCCTTTACAACTTGGACCCAGTCTGACTTTATAGCCCCATACATTACTCCTTTTACTACACTTCATGGTCTGTTCAGACTGACTGACTTCTTTTTCTTTAATAGGACACTCTATTTCCTGTCTTTTTGCCTTTTCATTATAAATAAATGGGGCTTGACCCGGTCATAATGAAAAGGCAAAGATGAAGGAGATAGAGTTGTAAATAGCAGTTTTTTCTGTTTTGGCCAGAAACTGAGGATTTTCCTCTCTCGGATTGATTTTTTTTTTTTGGACTAGGTAATAGAGGCCATTCTCTGCCTCATTTCCTACCTAGACTTACTCACTGAATGGTCATTACCTCAGTAAAACTGAGGCTTATTAAAAGGCCTTAGCTTAAAACGGCCAACGCCTCCCACCGTATCCAGGGCCATCTCCAGTTGTCCTGATCTATATCATTTGACTGGATCCAGATGTCCCTGGAGAAGAGAGGCAGGTGACTTTGCACAGCCCTCCCTCACTTAAATCGAATTCACTTGCGTGTCATGGCATCACTCTGATGTCATGGGAGACATGACATCTTCTTAGAACAGATGATGTATCTGAGAACAGAAGGACAAACAACAACAGCAACAGCCTTTTCATTGACTGTTAGCTAATGTTGGGCATGCTTGGTTCAGAGTCAGGAAGACCTGAGTTCAAATCCAACTATTGACACTTAATCACTATGTGACCTTGGGCAAGTTATTTAACCTCTGTTTGTCTTAGTTTCCTTATCAATTTTTTTAAATTTTATTTTTATTAATTTTTATTTTTTCGCTTCTTGGAGGGCAGTTGGGGTTAAGTGACTTGCCCAAGGTCACATGGTTAGGTTTTTTTTTTTTTTTGGTGTCAAGTGTCTGAGGCTGGATTTGAACTCACATCCTCCTGACTCCAGGGCCGGTGCTCTATTCACAGTTTCCTTATCTATAAAATGGGGATAATAGTAATACCTACATCATAAGGTTGTTGTAAGGGACAAATGAGCTAATATTTGTAAAAGTGCTGAGTACAGGACTCAGAGTCAGATGACAAAGGGAGAGTTGGCATTTTTGCCTTAGCTCTTCCACCGTCTCCTTCACAACAACCTAGAAAGCACACCAAACCAAATTCTGATCAGGAAAATGAAGAAAATAATCATCCTGAGTAATTTTTCCATCCCAGAGCAGCTTAGGATGATAGAGAAGTTCGTGGACATTGGAATGGAGGCTGGCCAGGAGTGCAGCACAGTAGAGGTAGAAGCCGAGTAGCAGCAGTAGAGGGTGGTGACAGTGGAAATAGCCACAGTGGAGTGGAGAGTTTCAACACTCAGGGATGGTAAAGGGAACATTAGGGCACGAACTGCCTGTTCAGAGATCTCAGGAAATCTTTGTACTAACCCCTGGGAGTGGAAATGGGTGCCAGCCGGCAGCTCTGTCCTTCGTTATCCAATCCCAGGGCACAGTTCAAGTGTGTAGAGGAGTGGGTGCATGGGAGCAGGGGCACTATCTGTGTAAGGAGCAAAGAACAAGTTTCAGAAACATAGCTGTGTTGTTCTGTACCCTAAGAGTGGAATGGGAACTCTGTGCTCTTTAGCCTTGCATATATCCACAATGAAATAAGTCAGAGAAAAAGACCAAAACCAAAGGAGCTAGCAGTTTCGTCCCTTTGAATCTGCAGAACCTTCTAGCAGGCTAATAGTGATTGAGTCTAGTAGTAGTCTGCTGAGACTCAACCATATACAAGCCAACAGATCTACACCTATGTCAGGAACTTGCAGAGTGCAGATTCAGGAGGGCACTGAATATCTTTCTAGATAACAGCACTCTGGAAATCACTGAAAACAGGATCTTGAGCTTATCTGTGAGAGCAGCAGGGCATAAAAAGACAGAAGCTTAAGCCAAACATACTTCCCAGAGCATAAAAGTCCAAATTTAAAAGTAAATTGGGGGTAAAAATAAGCAAACAAAAAAATAACATGACCATAAAAAGCTGCTACGGTGATATGGAAGATCAAGGCACAAACATAGAAGACAATGACTCAAAAATATCTATAAGCAAAGCCTCAAAGAAAAATGCAGATTAGATACAAACCCCAAAAGAATTCCTTGTTAAATTAGGGGCAGCTATTTGACTCAGTGGATAGAACACCAGCCCTGAAGTCAGGAGGACCTGAGTTCAAATGCGGCCTCAGACCAGATACTTGACACTTAGGGAAGTCACTTATCCCCAGTTGCCCGCCTCCCCTCCCCCCAAATTCCTCAGTGAGTTAAAAAGAGATTTTTTAAAATAGCAGAAAAAAAAAGAAAGAAAAGATTTTAAAAATTAAATAAAAGCAGTAGAGAAAAAAATTGGGAAAAGAAATGAGAGTTATGCAAGAAAATTATGAAAAGAGAGCGAATAGCCTATGAAAGTGGTACAAAACAATACTGAAGAAAATGACTCTGAATCACCAAGAAACAATAAAATAAAGTCAAAAGACTGCAAAAATTGAAGAAAATGTGAAATATCTCATAGTAAAAAAAAAAACTGACCTGGAAAATAGATCAGGGAGAGATATTTTAAGGATCATTGGATTACCTGAAAGCCATGAACAACAACAACAAAAGATGTATACGTTATATTTAAAGAAATTAGGAAGGAAAACTGTCCAGATATCTTAGAACCAAAGGGCAGAGTAGACTGTGAATTTGGCTCCCCTCCTGAGAAAAATCCCCAAATGAAGACTCCAAGGAACACTGTAGCTAAAATCCTGAATTCTTAGGTTTAAGAGAAAACACTGTAAGCAGTCAGAAAGAAAGGATTCAAATATCATGGAGCCACAGTGAAGAGCACACAAAATTTAGCAGCTACCACTGTCAAGGAATAGAAGGTGTGGAATCTGATATTCTAGAATGCAAAGGAACTAAATTTAGAAGCAAGAATAATCTATATAGCAAAACCGAGTATAATACTACAGGAGAAAAAAAACAAAACTAGACATTTAATGTAAGAGGATTCCAAGCATTCCTGATGAAAAGACCAGAACTAAAGGGAAAATTTGACATTCCAACACAAGACTTAAGAGAAACATAAAAAGATAAACATAAGTGAGAAATCATAAGGGACTAAACAAGGTTAAACTGTTTACATTTCTATATCGGAAGATAAAATCTGTAATCCTTCAGAATTTTATGAACAGGGGTTTTACATGTAGTGTACTTAGACAAAAAGCTTGGGTGTGATTCTGTTATGTTGGGATGATCTCAAAAGAAGAATGGGAGAATGAAAAAGGGATGCACTCAGAGAAGGGGGGAAAAGAAGAATGGGGAAAATTATGTCATGTAAATGAGCCATGGAAAGAGAATATGGGGGGAGTAGGCCATACTTGAATCTCATTCTCAGAATAAACATGCACATACAGTTGGGAACAGATCTTATCCAACAGGAAAGTAGGAAGGGAAGGGGAGAGAGAAATAAAAAGGAGGGTAGATTAAGAGAAGCAGTGATCAGAAGTATAACAGACTCTTTAAGAGGGGACAAGGTAAAATAGAGAATAGGCTGGAGTAAAGTAAACGTTTTGTAGGTTGCCTGGGTTCTAGGTCTAGGAGGAGGTATGTTGGGGGGGCTGGGCAAAAACACTGCCTCCTACTCTGCTATCTTGACAGCTCCTCAGGAAGATTCCTTCAAATCTTAAAAGTGTTATATAAATTCTAGCTATTGTTTTGAGAACAGGAAATGAAAACCTGCTTTAGAAATTTGAGAATAGGATTTGGATTTTTTTCAGCACACCTTAAAATATTAATTAGGAATGGAGTATACTTAAAAAGGGAATAATAAGAATGGAGCCTTTTAAATCCAATCAAAAGTTATTCCTTTTATTAGTCCTAAAAGTTCAGATTGTTGTCTTTACTTCTTACAAAACTGCCAGATAGGTAATGTAGACAAAGGAGGTTCATTCAGCTAAATCATTTTTAGATGTTCTCTGTGCCTTTCCTTGTTAAATGTCTTGCTGTGGCTAAGTAAATCTCTTTTTGTTGACTATTGAATGACCTACATCTCGTTTTGTTCTAATATCTGGCCTAAACAATGGGGACTGACCTGAGTCAGACCCAGCCCTGAATGTGTAAGACTAGAAAGGCAAAAAGGGACCAAGTTTTGAAGAGCTTTATTTTTGATCCTGGAGGCAATAGAAGGCCACTGTCCTTTGTTGAATTGGGAGTGTGTGTGGTATGGTTATAGCTGTGCTTTAGGAAATCACTTTGGAGGATGAATTGAAGAAGTGGGGAGACTTGAGAAGAGGAGACTATATGGGATGTTATGGCAGTAGTTCAGGTGACAGGTTATAAATTCCTGCACTAAACTGTCAGTTGTGTGAGGGGAGAGAATGGGACATCAGGGATTCTGAGAAATGACAGATTTCACAACTGATTAAATATGTGAAATGAGGAAGTGAAGAGTTAAGGGTGACACAGAAGTTACAAACTCGGGTGATTAGAAGGATGTTGTTAACCCTTAAAAGTGATAAGTTTGGAAGAACAGTTGGTTGGAGGGGAAAGATAAATTCTGATTTGTATATATTGAGTTTGAGATACTTGTGGGGCGTGCAATTTTAAATGTCCAATAAGTAGCCAGTCATTAAATATGAAGTGCTTTGAGGTGGCTAGGTGGCGCAGTGAATAGAGCACTGACCCTGGAGTCAGGAGGACCTGAGTTCAAATCCAGCCTCAGACACTTAACACTTACTAGCCATGTGACCTTGGGCAAGTCACTTAACTCCAATTGCCCTGCCTTCCCCCCTCCAAAAAGCAAAAAAAAAAAAAAATAATAATGTAGTGCCTGCTGTGTATCAGTCACTGTGCTGGGTAAGCACTAGGGGTATGAAAAGAAGCACAAGACAGTCCCTGCCTCAGACTGCTCACAATTCAGTGAGAGAAACAAAAAGCAAACACATGTGTGCAAACAAGCAGAGCAGGGTAAATAGGGAATAATTAGGGAGGGAAGGCGATAGATTTGAAGGAAGCCAGGGAGGATGAGGGAGAGCATTTCAGGAATGGAAGACAGGTAGGTAGAATGCCCAGAGCTCAGAGGTGGGTTGTCTTGTTTGTGGGACAGCCAGCCAGGAAGCTAGATGTCACTAGATCCAAGAGTGAGTGATGGAGTGATGGAGTGAGGTCAAAGAAGCCTGGGAAAGTAGAAAGGGCTGGGCTGTGCTAACCAGAGCATTTCATGTTTACTCCTGGGGCAGGAGGAACCACTGGAGTTTGTTGAGTGGGGGTGTGTGTGACATGGTGTGACCTTTGTTTTAGGAAAACCACTTTGGTGTCTAAATGGAAGATAGATTGGAATAGGGAGAGACTTGAGGCAGGCAGACCCACCAGCAGGTTATTGCAGTCGTCTGGGTGTGAGATGGTGACAGCTTGCACTAGAGTGTGCCAGTATCAGAGGAGAGAAGAGGCCTCTTCAAGAGATGCTTCAAAGGCTTGATATGGGGGATGGGGCAAGAGATAATGAGGGGTCCAGGATGACTCCTAGATTGTGAGCCTGAGAGACAAGGAGGCTGGTGTTGCCCTCCGTGATAATAGGGAAAGTAGGGAGGGGGAGGCTGTAAGGGGAAAGATAATGAGTTTTGTTTTGGGCATGTTGAGTTTGAGATGTTTGCTAGAGATCCAATTTGAAATGTGTAAAAGACAGTTTGGAGATGAAGGATTTTTGCTGGTGGCAGCTAAAAAACAAAACAATCCTAATGTAATCTTTGTTGCCACTGAGAAAAAGTCAGTGTCCATGACCAGGGGAGTGTGAAGGTGTTGGAGTATTTATTCTGTAGACCACATCTGGAGACTTAAATGCCTGTTGTGGGCCAAATCATTGGTAGAACTGGCTAACTTTTGTACTCCAAACACCATTGTAATGGTAACTAGCCTTCTTCTGGTACTGTGGATTGCATGGAACTAGAGTAGTTGAACAAACAGCCCTTTGTTAAAGTTATATTATAGCATCCTCAGGTAGAAGCACTGCTAAAGGAGATATATATATAAAAGTAGTCAGAGAATTAAAAACAAGTCAAAGCAGCCAGCCAGAAGAAAGGACATTTGGGCGACTAGGTGGTGCAGTGAAGTCAGAAGGGCCTGATTTCAAATTCAGCCTCAGAAACTTGGTACTTAACTAGCTGTGTGACTTTGGGCAAGTCTCTTAACCCCAATTGCCCTGCCTTTCCCCCTCCTCCCCCAAAAAAAGAAGAAGAAGAAAGGACATTTCTCTGATTCTTCTGAGCCCCTGCCAAAGTCTCGGAAATGATTTTTATGCTCCTCTTCTCCAAAGAGCCTGTAGCTAGGTGATCAGTCCCCCAGGGGCAAAACTAACCCCAACTGTCTTAGCCTGCATCACAGCTTCCTTGCTATAGTCTGTGGGGTTGGGGGGTGGTTAACTTTTCCACACTAGGGCCTTGCACTAAAGCTTGACCTTAGATAAGTCACCAACCTCTGTGAGTAACTTTGGAGTCATTGTCCTTGATTCTTTTCTTCAGACCCCAGATCCAGTGACTTACTAGTTCTCTGTCATTCATCCCAGTTATCTACTGACCTGACCACTGCCCGACTGTAGACCTCTCACACTGTTCTAAAAGCCTTGTAATTCAGTTCCCTGCTTGTCTCTCCTTTTTCCTGCACATCTTCTAAGCCAGGGCTTTTTAAACTTTTTCCACTCACGTCTCCTTTTTACGTTCAGCAGAGTTGGCATTGCGTGGCCTGAGTCATGTGCAGTGCAAACTTGTGTGTGCCTTGTGTTCAGAACCAAAGCTGTAGTGAAGTCCTGCAGTGCAACACCATTGAGCAAGCACTACCAGAAACACTTCAGATTGATTATGCTTTGGATTTTTAATTAACTTTTGGTCGTTGTGCATTCAGAAACCTTTTACTGTTGCCAGTGGGGTCTTGACCCACGGTTTAAGAAGTGTTGTTCTATACAACTGACAAACTTCCTATATCATTTCTCTGCTCAGAATCTTTAGAGGCTTCTCGGTGTCTGGAGGATAAAATATAAACTCAGCTTTAAGACTATGCAGTTTTGCTGCCACTTGTGTTTCTAAGCTTATTATGTACATATAATAATCCTTTTTACACTATACATTTCTGCCAAGCTGGTCCAATAGCTATTCCTTGAAGTGGATGACTATCTCCTATTTTGTTCATTTTGCCCTTTGTTCAGACAATTTCTCATCCTTGGAATGTTACTCGCACCTTGTATTTGGAATCCTTAGGTTCTTTTGAGGTGAAATTCAGGTATCACTTTCTATGGAAGCCTTTTCTTGTTAAGCCAAAGGGAGAAGTATAGGTACAAGGTATAAGATGTGTGTGTGTGTGTGTGTGTGTGTGTGTGTGTGTGTGTGGTATTCCAGATTTTGCCCTTTTCTACTTTTACTAATATATGAAACATACTGCAGCTATCTTCATCTCTTTATTATATGGTTTGTACTCAGAAGCCCAAAGTTACGTTTTTCTCCCCAGACCTAATAGCAAGAAAGCAGTTCAGGTCTCCTCAATTCTGAAGAAAATAGTCCTGTATTTTCTTCAGACTCTGGAGATGTCTATCTGCTGTTGTTGTAATCATTTTCAGAAATCCATGCTTGTCTGCTGTCAGAAAATGGATAGTGCCTTGCAGGCTAATTAAGTATTGATAGGGTGAATTGCATTAATTAAGTATTTCTGTATTCCAGAACACTTTTTTTAGAGGCAGAATAATTGTGAATCTATGAACAGTGTGTGCTTCTTGAACTCTTGAGTTGGGTTTGATTTTTAGGGGAAATTGCCCCTGGTGGCTTTGAGGCAGCTGTTGGAGAGTTGCAGTGCTCTATCCCTGCCAAAAGGCAGCTGTCAGGAGATGGCCCTTGCTTTGTTATGAAGTTAACTAAGCAATTTTGAAACCAGAGCAGAAGGAAATGGCTTTTATTTAAAATTCTACCTGGGAGACTGTTACTTCTTCTGAGGATACACTATATGTTGACCTGAACTTGACTTTTCTTTTCAGGGAGCCAATCTCTATAAAACCAAACTCATTAAAAAGGTGCAAGGGAAAAATAGAATCTACATTCTATAAACCAGTAGGCTTGACTTATATTCCTGGCAAAATTCTAAAATATATAATTAAAGAGATGGCTAGTGAATATCTAGAAAGAGAATCTGTGATCACAGAGAGCCAGGATTACTTCATTAAGAACAAGCTGAGCCAGATTAACCTTATTTCCTTTTTCCAGCAAGATTGCTAGTCTGATAGAGTAGGGAAATTCCGCATGCAGCTTAGTGGAGAGAGTCCTGGGTCTGGAGTAAGGAAAACATCTTCCTGAGTTCAAATCTGGCCTCACACCCTTACTAGTTAGATGACCCTGGGCAAATCACTTAACCTTGTTTGCCTCAGTTTCCTCATCTGCAAAATGAGCTGGAGAAGGAAATGACAAACCACTCCAGTGTCAGGAAAACCCCATATGGGGTTACAGAGAGTCATTCATGGCTGAAATAACTGAACAACAAATTTTTTTTGTTGCTTGTTTTTAAAAAATACATGGCTGTCACTTTACAATGGGTACTTTTTCTTATGCCACAAAACCTTCCCCCTCAAGGATTTTACCTAGGCAAAGCAAAATAACACTTTGACCATGTCTGACAATTTGTTTCATTCCATACCTGGAGACCGTAATCTGTCTATTTAGAGGGAAGAGGGCCTGTTTTTCCTGAATTTCACTGAAATTATTGGTAGTCAGTGTGTCAATCATAGTTCTATTGTCTTTCAACAATATTACTTAGATTTTAGCAAAATTTTGATAGAATATCTTTTTCTTCTTGTGGACAAGTAGAGAGATGTGAATTAAGTATATTATAGCTAGATGAATTTGGAATTGGTTAAATGACTGAACCCAAAGAGCAGTCATCAGTGGTTTGATGTCTTTTTAGAATACTGTCACTAGGAGTTTTTTAGGGATCTGATGCATTTGTGGCTGGCCCTGTTTTTAATATTTTTATCAGTAGATACATAAAGCATTTATTAAATGTTTTCTATGTTCTAGGCACTATACTAAGTATTGGGGCTACAAATATAAGCAATGCAGACAGCCCCTCCCTTAAGGAGTTTACATTCTAATAGAGGAAGATAACATAAAGGAAGATATATAATATATAAAGGAAGATAACATATAATATACAAAGATAACATCAAACATAAAATATAACGTTCTAATAGAGGAAGATAACATAAAAAACCATCTAAAACCTGGAAAGAGGGGAAGGGAGAGAAGTCCAGAGCTGAGTGAAGAAGATGAAGAGGAGCATAGCTGGGTCTCTTCCTGGAATAGTGGTCAGGGGAGGGAGTTGCCAGCCAGGAGAGTGGGGCACGCAGGTTGGGAAGGGGGTTGGCTGATGAGGAGGATGTGGAGACTTGGATTAAGGCATAGATGATATGCTTAACACATGTCTAGATGATACAGCTAGGAGGGATAAATAAAACACTGAAAGACAGTCATGGTTAAAAAAGGCTAGAATGTTGGGTCTACTCAAATAATGATGAAATTTAATAGGGGTAAGTGTGAGGTTTAATACTTGGGTTCAGAATTTTTACTTCACAAATACAAGATTGGGTAGGCACAACTGGTCAACAGTACCTCTGGAAAAGATGTGGGTTTTTGGTGATCTGCAAGCCTACTTTGCGTCAACAGTGTGTAATGTCATCCAGGAAAACTAATATGATCTTGGGCAGCATTCTGAAGGGCACAGTGTCCAGGGATAAAGAGCTGATGGTTCTGCTATGCTCAGACTCCATTTGGAGTGTTCTAGTTAGTTCTGGGTATTTTGTTTTAGGAATACAATTGCTAGAATAGACACTGTCCAGAGAATAGTGACCAGGAGTTGAGGACTTTGAGTTTATGCTATATGAGGTTTGGTTGAAATAATTGTGGATGTTTAATCCAGAGAAGAGGAGAGTTAGAGGAAGCATGCCAACTGCCTTCTTTTATCTAAAGAATTGTCCTGTGGAAAAGGGATTAGATTTGCTCTTGAATGAAGGGTGGAAGTTTCAAAAAGGCAAATTTAGACATGGTTTAAGGAAAAATTTCCTAACATGTCTTTCTGCAAATGAAATGGGCTGCCCCAGGGATGGTGGGAAGTTCCTTCTCATTAAAAGATTTGAAGTGAAGGCTATACTGACCACTGGCTGAGAACAGGAATGGGCTAGCAGTCAAGCCCCTCTTCCAACTAGGAAAGCATTATATTGTCTCTGAACTGGAGAACTGTACCACATGATTAGGTAGTCAAGATTTATAGAGGAAGACAGGTAATAACAGGGTTAGTGCCAAAAGTGTATTTTATATAATAAGTGCTGAAAGAATAAGTTTTTAAAAAAATATTGCTTTTTAGTTTTCAACATTCACTTCTACAAAATTTTGAGTTTCAAATTTTCTCCCCCTCCCTCTGTTCACTCCTCCCCTCCCCCCACCTCAAGACAGTGTGTAATCAGATATAGGCTCTGCATTTTATACAATATAAAATATTAAGCATATTTTCACATTAGTCTTTCTGTAAAGAAGAATTAGAACCAATGGGAGAAACCATGAGAAAGAAGAAACAAAAAAAAGAGAGCAAATAGTCTGCTTCTGTGTGCATTCAGACTCTGTAGTTCTTTTTCCGGAAGTGGAGAGCATTTTCTATCATGAGTCTTTTGGAGTTGTCTTAGATCCTTGCATTGTTAAGAAGAGGTCAGTCTATCAAAGTTAGTCATCTCCACAATGTAGGAATATGTTTGAACTACCAGTTTGTAGCAGTCTATGACTTCTTCGTATATGGGGGAAGAGGGTGGGATTTGAAATGATTAGTATTAGATTGTTGGTGATAGTAGTTAACATAAGTTCTTTGTGTCATATTCAAATGTCATCATTCAAATCATATTAAAAAGATGCCATGAAATTTTTTGCTTTTATCTAACAAACTTTTAATTGTTTGCATTTTGGCAATTTCATTTGGACATGGTTGTATTGCTGTAAGGTTGAAGATGTGATTGTGACTAAGGGAGAAGATTCAGAATCAGTTTTCTTACCATAATTTAAAAAATGAAAATTCAGAATTTTCATGAGACAGTTTCTCATTTTGTGAGGCAGATTCTAATTCCATTTTTGAAATACTCTATGGCAATAGATTCTGCTAGAGATTGAGAACCTTAGCCCTGTTGCTGGCTAGAATAGCTCTGTGTTAGCTTAGTTTGAATGTAAGTATTTGTAATTGTAATGTAAGTATCAAAATTACTTTTTTTCATTAAAAAAAGGATTGATAGTCAAGGCTTCTCATTAATTCTGGTGAATCCTCCTAATTAGGTGAATTTATGAAGTTTGAATAGAATATTCCTTGTTCCTGGTATCTGTATACTCAGAGACTATATACAGTGATACTTTGATTAAATTTTAACCCCTTCTTCAGAATAACAACTGTGTCTTTTCTTTCTCCTATATCCACTTCAGCACTAAGTATAGTGCTAGGTGTGTAATAGGCATTTGAAAAATAAAGAAAATAGGAATCATAGACTGGGTTAGAATGGATCTAATCTAATCTAATCTAATTTTATATGTAACAAACCTCCTGGGTTCTGGGGGGCTGAATATTCCTCTTTTACTAAGACTCTTGAACTTTGTACTCATGTGGTCTGAGTTCAGTCCTAGGAGAGCCTAGCTCCATAGAGAATGAATAAGATTTTTTTTCCTCATTGTCATTGAGTCATTACACCTCTGCCCCAGATTATAACTCTGGGGAAGTGTCTTTTTTTTTTAAATTTAATTTAATTTAATTTTCAACTTGGCATTCTCTACCTCTCCTTTCTCCACTCTCTACTGAGAAAACAAGAAAAAAATGAAACCTGTTACATACATATATAATCAAGCAAAACAAATTCTTTGTGATCTTAAATAAAGCTTGGTAATGGTTCATGTTTCTAGGGTCTCTTCAAAAGGAATTAACAGAGTTTCTTCCAGAAAAGTACTCAGTTTATTAGTAGATCATGTATAGGACAGCTGTTTATTTCCTCCATCATTATAGAAATGATTAAAACATGGTTGCTCATGCCTGTAATTTCTTTCTTGTGGATGACTTGAGTTTAGGGGTTCTTGTCTATGATAAGGCTAAAGCCAATCAGGTATCAGTATTGTCTGGTACTTCTGTGGTAAGCCCATAGGAGCTCAGGGCCACCAGGTCGCCAAATGTGAATTGGCCCGGGTATATTCCTATCAGCAGTGGGGTCTGGCACATGAGGACTTCTGTCTACACTTCACACTTGGGAGAGATAAGGAGACATAATCTCCAAAAAACCCCAAATGACATCCCCCCCCCCAGATGTATGGGTGCATTGACAAAGACTTAAAACACGAAACAGTAACCCACAACTCCTAAAATATAAAATGTTTTGTGACCTACTGAACAGCCATTTTATCTCTTTCTTGACTCTGTGCTGTCTGAGCAACTTCCTTAACAGTTTGTTTCTTTTAGCAGTCAGTCAACAAGCATTTATTAAAAGTCTGCTATGTGCTAAGACTGTGCTAAGCATTGGAGAACACCTTCCTTTTGGTGGCCATCCTCTTTGATAAGTGTTGTAACAAACTGAAGTCCCCTGGAGCCTCTCACTAATTCCAGACCTCTTGAGTCTCTGAGGTGGCCACTGAATTTGGACATGTCCATCTTGGGACCATTCTTTGGTCACCTGTGCTCAGGGAAAGAAACACAAAGGAGAAGAGGCAGCTACCGGTAGGATTTTTGAAATGAGGTCACAGGCTCAGCCAGGTGAATACATAAGATCTTCCTGTCATGTGGGAGCAGCTACCGTAGCTTGAGGATGGGGAGTCAGAGAGCTGTCCAGCCCCCAAGCCGTGCCTTCACAAGAGAGGAAGAAGGGAAGCAGAAGTTAGCTGCCTCTCCCTTTAAAGTCTGAGTGGGCACTTCTTAGCTGCTCAGTGGCCAGTGCTCCAACATGAGGGTCAGGAGGCAGCTGGGACCAACCAGAAGCATCTGGTTTTGAATACTCTTTAGGAGGGGATATGCCCAGCAGAAGGGGCAAAGGCATATATGCTCAGATCTCTAGGGGATGCACTCCAGTCTGGCAGATGGGGGTGAGAATGTGGAGGGGGTGGTGTTGATTTACCTCCATTACATAGAGAGGAGAAAACAGAACCAGAGAAGGAAGTGGCTTGCCATAAGTAGTAAGTAGCAGAACCAGGTTCTGACCTACCTGCTTGGGATGCCAAAGCCAGAATCCTTCCCCACTTTGCCAGATTTAGTGAACAGAGGAATTACAGCAATTGCTAAATGCTGAAAAGTGTTCCCAGTTTATCTCTAACATGTACGTTTTGATCACTTGTTATTTGAAAGACAAAGGTTAAACTTAGTGGGGGTTTTTCCTGTCCTGTTTTGCAGAATAAGGAAGATGAGGAACCAAAAAGTAAACACTTCAAAGAAGAGGAAGAAGGAGGGGAGAAGCACAGGTAATAGATTTTTTTTTGTTTGCTTGTTTATGATATATGGTGACCTGTTGTATAATTTGGGACAAAGCATTCAGGCAATTTAAACCATGTTATAATCTACTAAATGTTCTCATTTCCTTCCTTCCTACATCTAGCAGTATGTATTGGAAAGAGCACTGTAATGGAAATCTGGAAGCCTGGGTTCTAATCTTCGTTATGCCATTAATGAGTCATATGATTTTAAGCAAATAACTTCATTTTTCTGGTCCTTAAAGCAGATGATCTCAAAATGATCTTTAGTTTTAATATTTTGTGGTGGTAAAGGTAATGGCAGTAGCCTGAAGGAACAGTAGCTATTTAGAGGATTTGGTTTTGTATTTTACTTGTTTTTTTTCTAGACCTGACCCAATTTCTTCATGCTCTGAGCTTCTGTGTGTGCCAGTTTGCATGGCTGACTTAACTTTTTAGTATCCCTAGGGAAAATTTTTTCTGTCTTCTCTGTCTTACAGGTAGAAAGAATAATAATAATAATAATAATAGCTGACATTTATGTAGAATCATCTGGATTACAAAGCGCTTTCACAAATGTATAATTTGATACTCATCACAACGTTGTCAAGTAGGTAGTACAAATATTATTCTCCCCATTTTATAGATGATGAACCTGAAACTCAGGGTTTAGGCCCAGTGTCATAGATCTACTTAATGTCAGAGGCTGTATTTGAATTAACCGTGTCTTTAGAATTAAAGTACTGCCTTTTTCATTTTGTGACTACTGCCTCCATGAATTAAGAAGATACATATCTATATATACATAAGAATACTACTAAAATTCATCAGTTTATTATGGGGAGACAGACTGGCTCAGCATAAGACAGCTCTTCCTAATACAGTTTTCCAGAACCAGAATGGACTGCTTCAGAGATTCATTTCCTCATAATATTAATAATAAAAATAATGGGTTCTTACACAGGTCAAAGTGTTTTGTATATGTATAAATGACATGTACTTGTACATACATATATACATACACACATCTCCCCCCACCCCATATATGCATTAAAAAATCTCACTTGTACCTCACAACAACCCTGGGAGGTAGATATTTCAGGGACTTTATCTTCATTTTTCACAATTGTATTTAATAGAAATTGATGCTTAGGTTAACTCATTTGCATATGATCACACAAGTACTTGGTGCTAAAGGCAGGACTTGCACCTAGGTCTTCCTATTTCTAAATCTATCACTAGGTCCCCTGTAACATGCTGCCTCATTGTGGGGTGTTTCTATAGGTCCTATATAATTTTTCATAGCTGGGATTCATGATTTTAGTCAGAATTAAATTAGGTGACCATCAAGAATCAAGTTGAAAGAGATCCCTGTGGTCAATTAGTCCTGCTCCTACAGAAATCATGGATTGCATCTATCAGCACTGATTCTCTAGTAGTATATTTGGGAAGTGAGTGCTTTCACATGAATTTTTAAGATAACTGTTTACTTCTTTAAAGGAAAAACACTTTAAGAAACACTCACTTTTTTATGGCTTCACATGTTCTCTGCCCTCTTAAGTGAGGATCTGGAATGTAATTTAATCTTTGCTTGATGACTCTGAGTCATTTTGGGGAGCACTGATTATTTTAATATGCTGGAGTACAGTGTTTTGAGGTCTTACAGAGAGCTTCTTTCCACTCTACTTAACAAAGAACCCTGATCCATTGTATTTTAGAGTTCAGAGGATCATTGCTTTCTAGTGGGAAGAATCCTTTGAGGTCGTTGAGTCCAACTTCCTTATTTTACAGAAGAGAAATCTGACACAAAGATCAAGTGATTTGCACAAGGTCAAAGAGGTAGTAAGTGGCAGAGCTGGAATCTGAATACACTTATCCTCACCCAAATCCAGTGCTGTTTCCACTGTGTCGTCCAAGAATAAGGACTCTTATTTTTGTTCTCAGTCATGTCTACCTCTAGCAGCCACCTTTGTTAGCAACCATAGCCACCTTTTCTTTACAATTTGGTGGTTTTCAGCTTCTGTAGACTGGGAAGTCAGATAGCCAGGGGCTTTTAAGACTGTGCCTAAAATAAATAAAGAGACTTTAAGTATAGGATCTTCAAGGATCTTCCTGTAAGTAAAGTATAGTGAGTAAAGTTTTAGTGCACACACTTTGCAATACTGATGTATGTATGTAGATACTGATATATGTAGAAAGATTCTGAAAATATGGAGGAAGATTGTCCTTTCTAGGGGTGTATAATGAGGGACAATAAAAACATTTTTGAGTAGTCTCCTCATAAGATTCTCACAGAACCAGAGAGATAATGTATGAAATAACAAGGCCATTTGTTCATTTGAATGTAGTTATAGAGAATTATGCTGTTTTCCCATAAGAGAAGCTAGCGGCAGGCACAGCTGGAAACAAAAAGAGTTTAAAACAGATACGAGAAGTCTAAAAACCATGGTGGACTCAGGCATTTAATGTAGGGGCAAACACCTACCTATCTCAATAGAAAGTACTCTAGCATATTATTATAAAGTCCACAAAGTTCTGTTCTAATGCCTTATTGTAGTATGCTAGTAACTGGTTTCTTGAAGGCTGTGCCTGTAGAGTGCAACCTCGGGCAGGTTCTGCTGTGCTATTTGTGCCTCACATGTTGTCTTGGCAGTAAAATCTGTCTGCTTTTTGATTGACCAGCAGCTAAATATGGAGAAGTTCATCACTGATAGGCAGTCCACTTGTTTTCTGACCATAGCAACTCATGAAACAAAGAAACATACACAATGATTCTTAGTCTTTTGCAGTAGCCTTTCACTTCTCTGGTGATAGCGGCAGAGTGGTGGAAAAGGTGACGGAGGATACTAAGAGTCAGTTAGGTTTTAGACTATTTATAAATCGTTACTCAGCTCTTGGTACTTGAAATGTGAGATCCAAGGGTCCAGTGACTTGGTAGACATACTACTGGATTATACTCATGATCTATCTTGACATTCTCATTATAAGTGAAACTAGAAGACAAAAGGATGTTGTAGCTAAATTGAAGACTAGCATATTCGTTTTCCTTAGAGAGGCAAATAGACTTGGTGGAGTTGGTTTTCTTATGCTTCCAAAGGCAGAAAGGACCATGATTTCATGGGACGTTTAGTCATCTAGTATTGTGTTGCTTATGCTAAGTATTTGTAGAGAAAGCACTGTGAAAATCATTGGAGCTTATATACCAAAAATATATTACAGAGGATCAGGAGATAGAGAAATTCTGTGAAGAACTTGATAAGACCAAATGAAATGGTGACATTTGATTCTTCAAGACATCAGTGCAAAGCTAGGAATAGAGGAGAACAACCAAAAATAGGTGGGAAAATATGGTTTAGTATTAAGAACCCTTATGAAATAATTAGAAGGCAGTTTGAAAAGTCTCAGTATCATTAGATATAAAGGAGGCCTATTAAGGCTATCAAATCCATCCTTCTCTCTTGAGAATTTAGGAAAGATTGAGTGAGCCTAATATAATCCAAGTAGATTAGGAGTAGTTTGTGTTAAAAAAAATTTTTAATAAGTCTTTATTGATGTCCTCTTTTTTATATCATCATAGTTTTTCCCCTTATCTTTGTCTCTCCTCCTCCCTAAGAGCCATCCTGTTTAACAATTAGTATTTTTTAATGACCAAAAAAAATTGACCCATTTAATCAGTATATTGAAAAATCCCCCAGATATGTGCAATATGTAACACCTGTAGACCTCCATTTCCATAAAGGAGTGGGTTGAGGATATTCTTTCAAATCTCTTCCTTTGAGTCATGCTTGATGTTTAGAATATTGTTGCATTCACTTTTGATTTTTGGTGTGTGTTTTTTTTTAATTTACCTTGTAGTTATTGTATATATTGTTTTTTTTGGCTCTATTGACTTCATTTGTGCTTATTCATGTAAATGTTTCCATGCCTCTGTACTCGTTGCAGAAGTAATTTCTTACAGCACAGTAATAATCAAGTTCATGTCCCACAGTTTGTTTAGTTATTCTACAATTGATGGGCATCTACTTTGTTTTTAGTTGTTTTCTGTCAGAAAAAGTGCTGCTATAACTATTTTGGTGTACAATGATGTCCTTGGGATATAAGCATAATAAGTGAATCTTGGGTTCAAAGGATATTTGCATAATTCCAAATTGCTCTCCAAAGAGGTTGTATCCTTTCATAGCTCTATCAACAATGTATTAGTATGCTTATCATCCCCTAACCCCTCCAACATTACTATTCATATGGTTTTAAAGATCTCTCTCGCTCATCTTTTCCCAGGTCCTTCCCAGGTTTTGTGTTTTCTGTGTGTTAACTTGATATGGTATTTCATTTTAAGAAGCCCATACAGTGACTGATCTTATCAGATCAAAAGAAATCAATACATGACTTAATAGAGACCTATAGTGTCATAAGTGTAGAAAGTAGCTTAGTCCTTTTCTGTTTTCTCTCTCCCTGTGATTCTGTGAGTCTTGGCTTGTACTGGCTTCCACACTGCCTAGTGCCTAGTCCTGCCTTCAACTTGGACAGCACCTGCCCCAATTCAGGTACTTGGGAAAATGGTATAAAAATTGCCAAGGAAGCAATCAGCAGAGAGTTACATTCTAGAAACATCTTTCACTGATAAAAATCACAGGTTCAGGTAAAAGAAAATGGTCAGGGAAAGGAGATGATCCTATTTTCTTTTTTTTTTTTTTTATAAGCAGTCGGGGTTAAGTAACTTGCTCAAGGTTACATGGCCAGTTATTTCTGGGTGTGGTGCTAAGTGTTGGAGCCCTGATTCGATCCCCAGGTCATCCCGACTCTGGGGCCGGTGCTCTTACTCGCTGAGTCACCTGGCCGCCCCTTGATCTATTTTCTTAACATCACATGGTGACTGTTCCTGTTCTTTTTGGTTCACTTTAAAGTCCCACCATTTTTGTGAAGCTTTCCTTGGGCTATTATTCAAAGACAAACTGATCACTTCTTTCCTCTGAATTCCATTATATTACAGTTAGTAAGTATACTACAAAATTTAGCATTTACTTTGCTTTCTGTATACTTGTGTTGGTCATATACCAAAATTTTATCATAGTGTAAGAAACCTAGTAGTACTTTATTAAATAATTGATCCAACAACACTTAAGTGACTCTTTGAGAGGTGATGGAGGAGACACAGTCTATTAGATAACAGTTTCTTCCTCAAGATGAAGAAACTAGAAGTCTTCAAGGAGGAACCATTTGATTTTGGCTTTAAAGGATGGCTAGGAATTTGACAGGCAGAGAGGATAGTGTAATGAAAAGGAATAGAGGCAAAGGGTTGCATGTTTTGGGGGAGCAGAGAAAAGTTGACTTTGGTTGGACAGTAGATGACTTGGAGAGGAAGAACATAAAATAAAATTGATAAGACTTGTTAGATTGTAGAGGCTTGAATACTAGTTATTGGAGTTTTAGTTGTCTTTGTAGATGATTGGGAGCTATTGAAGATGTTTCTACAAAGAAATGGCATGACCATATTTGTGATTAAAAAAGATTATTCTGGAAAGACTGGATAGAATAATTTCATTTCTGAGCTCTAGAAAGACTCAAGTCTAATCCTCCCCTCCTCCCAATTTTCCCTTTTTCTTTAGGGGGGAGTAGAAGAGGGGAATTGTCTTGGTCACCTTGCTAGTTCTAAAGCTGTTTATCTACTTCCTTCATGCCATAGCCTTTCACATATTTAAAGACTCTTAAACATCTCTCAGGATTGGTTTTTTTTTTTTTTTTCAGGTCAATTCTGAACTTGAGGTTTTTCTTATTGGTTCCATTTTCCAGATATCTTATCATTCTTTTCTTCTGAATCAGCCCCTTAAATTATTTAACTCTGTAATAGACAAATGAATGTGGACTTGTACAGTCAGAGGCTAACTTTCATGGCTCCAACGTGTTTATTCAGTCCAGTTCCATGACCACTTTTTAGAAAATGTTATTGATGCTGTTTGTTTTCACACCACAGATATTTCTGGATATATTCTAACACTGCCCCCTCCCCTCAACTGTCCCTTGTAAGAAAAAAAAAGCTGTTAAATGAAACCAGTGACAATGATTACATTTGAGAAATGCATGCAGCATTCGATACCTGTAACTCCTCACCTCTCTATTGCAAGGTGGGAGGTACCTCCTCATTTCTTTTTTCTGCTCTATGATTGATCATTGCAGTTAATTGTCATTGGACTTGTTTTGGTGTTCCTTTTGCTTATCTTACTGTAGTCATCTATATTGGGGTTTTTTGTTGTTTCAAGTTCTTAATTCTTGTCACCTTTTACAAATCTTCCCAGGTTTCTTGAATTCCTCACATTCATTGTTTCTTATGATGAAAAAATATTCCATTATGTTCATATACCACCCTTTAGCCACTGATGGGTACCACTTTGTTTCCAGATTTTTGCTTCTTTAAATTGGCTTATTTATGCTCTGTTACATTCAGTACGTTGTATATTTTGGCTGTTCTGAGAGATTCCTTCTATTTGTAATTTTTTTCCTTTCCAATTATTCTACTATACACCAGGGTCCTCTGAAATGGCATTAGGGTTATTTCTGCCTGTTTACGAAACCTGCACCATACTTGTGAGTGTTGAACACTTCCATACTGTTGTATACTGTTCCCTTATAGAAAGCAGAATGGAAAGGTAGATGTGTTTACAATGTTACTTTGTTGGGCCAAAGCACACAGGTGAGCCCTAACAGAAAGGTAAAAACAAGGAGGCCAGTGAATTATGAATAAGGTATGATTCTTTTCCAGCCTTGTGCCATTTGAAACCTAGTGCTTGAGGACATAGGGCAGGTGACACTAAAGAGTTATAATATAAAAGTGATACAGACTTGAGAGTTGAGGGTCTTTTTATTTATTTCTGGGTGAGAGAGTGTATTAATTTTTTTTTTTTGGAGGGCAATTGGGGCTAAGTAACTTGCCGAAGGTCACACAGCTAGGTTTTGTGTTAAGTGTCTGAGGTCTGATTTGAACTCAGGTCCTCCTGACTCCAGGGCTGGTGCTCTATTCACTGCGCCACCTAGCCGCCCCATGAGTGTATTAATTCTTCGTTTCTGTAACCATATTTTGGAGTCTAATCTCTTTTCCCGGACCATGAAAACAGAATGTTTTGTGACTTTGGTCGTTTGCCTTGTTTCTTTAACATATTTAAATTTCTTTCTCACATAATTATATTACCTCTGCATCCATCCTTTTTTTTTTCCTAAAGTGCTGTGCAAATCTTAGCTAACTAACCCTATTCACATTGCTTTCTACTTAGTGAGTAGGGAAAGGGAGGGGGTGGTTTGACTACTAGCCCAGTTTATAAGTGAGGAACAGAAAAAACATGAGCCATGACCAAAACTCTCCAAAGATAAATTTTAGCAGGCCCCTTTGAAGTCTGGGGAGTGTGTTCATTGTGAATAGAGCAGAATTGGCTCTGGCTGCTTTTGTGGAAAAGTTCAGAAGAGCCTCCCCACCCCCCAGTTTCCTCCTTGGTGTCACCTGTAGACAACATCCTCCCTTCCCAAGAGTGAATGTGAGTGGCATCAAGGTCCACATGTCATTTTGCATTGCAGATTAGGAGATCAGAAATCTATTTTGGGATTTGCAATGCAAATTCAACCAGAATAGGGTGGAGATAGGAGAAATTATTGGTTTCTTAGAAAGTATTGGTTTCTTAAAACACATACTGCTAAGAACAGTTTTTATCACAGTTACACACAAAACTCTTTTACAGGATTTATAAGTATTATGGTAGATAAGGTCCCTCAAGTATGGGTTGGGTGAGCTAGGTGAATTTTGAGGTCTCTCTTCTTTTTTTTTGTTAAGCAATCGGGGTTAAGTAACTTGCTCAAGGTTACACGGCCAGGTGTTTCTGGGTGGGTGCTAAGTGTCTGAGCCTGGGATTCGATCTCCAGGTCATCCTGACACTGGAGCCGGTGCTCTTACTCGCTGTGCTACCTGGCCGCCTCTTGAGGTCTCTTTAATTCCAAAATTCAGTGATTCTGATGTTAAGTGACAACCCAAGACAGTGAATTATTAGCAATCAGAACAAGTGTTAGTGTGTGGTACAGAGACACTTACCAAGCATGGTGTCTTCCCTCTTTGTAGCTAGGTGTATTACTCCATTCCTCTCCTCCCCCTTCCCTTTCCTCTTCCATTCTCCTCAAGACTCCAGGCTGCCTGTTTCTTCTTTACCACTTTTGGCTGATTGGGTAGGCTTCTGACTCTGGGAGAAGGTATGGTATTGCAGAGTAAGCAATCAGAGCATTGGAAGATTAGTGGTATATTGGGTGGAGATTGTGGAAGGGCAAGGTAGATGCTTTATTTCATTTGGTTCCTTTTCCTCTTTACCCTCAGGTTGTCAGAGTTTTTCCGTGTGTGTGTTACAGGAGTGGTTGGGGTTTCTTTTAACATTCCTGACTCCCGATTGTTTTCCTTTTGCTCTGCATAGAGCAAAGGTTAGTTGGGATCATGTGCTGTGCTTATGAGGAATTGAATGATGCCTGCATCCAAAGATTGAATATTTAGGATAAACCTTTTTGGGGGAAGCATATTCCCTCCCAGGCCAACATTGTGTAGCCTCAGCACATAGAGAGAATTTGAATCCCAAGAAAACTAGCCAGTCTATTCAACCTGAAAAATCCTTTTGCTTGAATTACCCAGATTGGTTATTTAGACATATCCCTGAGACATCTCTATAAAAGCTACGTTTTTTCTGGTGGTTCCTGCCTTCCTCCATAGTTTTTTTCTTCTTTTCCCAATAATTGGCTTTGCCTCATTGTTTCTCAACTGTTCTGTTGTAAGGAGTTTCTGAAAGCCTACAATAAGTATAGAAAATACTCTTGTGTTTACAACTAGTTGTCTAATCCTGCTAATGGCATAGCTTTTCCCTTCTGTGTCCTGAGTTTCTTGTGCATTATGCAATACCCTCTCTTTTCTGCAGGGAATCTGTTATGGATATTATCTACGCTGGGCCTTGGTTTTCTCACCTATTAAAGGAAATGGTTGGACTATATGGTCTCATAAGTCTAAGGTTTCTACCACCTTTAACATTCTGTGATTCTCTGATTTTATCTCTGTGGGTTATGGAATCTGAAGGGGTGGGAGACTTGACTTGTGTTTGAATAATTAGCCCCAGAAATGTAGGTCTGTGGGTTATAATTAATCCTTTTCTCTTTATTTCAGCACTTAGTCATTTCCTTACAATTATAATTCAGCATTGGGCTGTGTCTGCAAAGAATTTATGGCTTGGTGAGATCAGGCTTGCAGAAGGCCTGTGCTGGGGCAGGTCAAGTAGCAGGGGCATTGCTTTCGATCTAGCCCAGGCTCTGATAGTCTGCTTCATTCATGCGTGACTAGTTTTCTTGACCTTGTGGAGAAGTCATGAAGTCCTTTCCTACTGCTTCAGTTGCTTGAGCTCCACCAGCTATTTCTTTTTTTTTTTTTTTAGTTTATTTATTTTTAGTTTTCAGCATTCCCTTCCACAAGATTTTGAGTTCTAAATTTTCTCCCTCTTCCTCCCTCCCCAAGATGGCATGCAGTCTGATATAGGCTCTACTTATGCTTTCATATTAAGCGTTTTCACATTAGTCATGTTGTATAGAAGAGTTAGAACTAATGGGAGGAACCATGAGAAAGAAGAAACAAAGCAAAACAACAAAAGAAAAGGAGAGCAAATAGTATGCTTCCATCTACATTCAGACTCCTTAAATCCTTATGTTGCTGAGAAGAGCTAAGTCTATCAAAGTTGATCATCAAACAGTGTTGCTGCTACTGTGTGCAGTGTTCTCCTGATTCTGCTCATTTCACTCAGCATCAGTTCATATAAGTCTTTAAAAGGTTTTTCTGAAGTCTGCCTGCTCATCATTTCTTAAAGCATAATAGTATTCCATTACATTTATATTCCACAACTTGTTCAACCATTCCCCAACTGATGGATATTCCCTCAATTTCTAGTTCTTGGCTACCACAAAAAGAGCTGCTATAAATATTTTTGTACATGTGGGTCCTTTTCCCATTTTTATGATATCTTTGGGATACAGACCTAGAAGTGGTATTGCTGGGTCAAAGGGTATGCACAGTTTTATAGCCGTTTGGGCATAGTTCCAAATTGTTCTCCAGAATGGTTGGGTAAGTTTACAACTCCACCAACAATGCATTAGTGTTCCAATTTTCCCATTTCTTCTCCAGCATTTATCATTTTCCTGTTTTGTCATGTTAGCCAATCTGATAGGTGTAATGTGGTATCTCAGAGTTGTTTTGATTTGCATTTATCTAATCAACAGTGATTTAGAGCATTTTTTCATATGACTATAGATAACCTTAATTTCTTCCTCTGTAAACTGTTTGTTCATATCCTTTGACCATTTATCAATTGGGGAATGACTTGTATTCTTTTTTATTTTTGTAGGGGGGAGGGCAGGGCAATTGGGGTTAAGTGACTTGCCCAAGGTCACATGACTAGTAAGTGTTAAGTGTCTGAGGCTGGATTTGAACTCAGGTCCTCTTGACTCCAGGGCCAGTGCTCTATTCACTGTGCCACCTAGACGCCCCATGACTTGTATTCTTATAGTTAATTTTAACTCAGTTCTCTATATATTTTAGAAATGAGGCCTTTATCAGAGGCACTGGCTGTAAAAATTATTTCCCAGCTTTCCGTTCCCTTCTAATCATGGTTGCATTGGCTTTGTTTGTGCAGAAACTTTAATGTAATCAGAATCATTCATTTTGCATTTCATAATGTTCCTCTAGCTCTTATTTGGTCATACATTCTTCCCTTTTCCATAGATCTGACAGGTAACCTATCCTATTCCTTGCTCTCCTAGTTTGCTTATAGTATCAGTCTTTATATCTAAATCATGTACCCATTTTGACTGTTTTGCTATAGGGTGTAAGATGTTGGTCTATGCCTAGTTTCTGCCATACTATTTTTCAGTTTTCCCAGCAGTTTTTGTTAAATGGTGAGTTCTTAGCCCAGAAACTGGAGTCTTTGGATTCATCAGGTAGTAGATTACTGTAAGTCATGTTTCTACCAGCTGTTTCAAAGTACATTTTTCCTGTGGCTTCTTTACTTCTCACCTGTCTAAGAGGATGATAACTGAACATGAGACTCTTCAGGTTAGGCCTTGGACAATGGTTTCACATACCAAATTGGGTGTCATTTGCTATAGGACAAATTGTGGTATTGTTTTTTATTTTTAAAGCAATTGTGGTTAAGTAACTTGCTCAAGGTTACACGGCCAGGTGTTTCTGGGTGAGTGCTAAGTGTCTGAGCCTGAATTCGATCCCCAGGTCATCCCGACACTGGGGCCGGTGCTCTTACTCGCTGTGCTACCTGGCCTCCCCAAAATTGTGCTATTGTTAACACTGAAATATGTCAACCAGTTCTATCCAAGCACATGACTTTAACCTTTCTGAAAAGACTCCACTCTCAAGTTCCACTTGTGGGACTTTATTGCTGATTCTATGTCACTTAGAGCCAGCCCAACCGTGTCTGAGTTTCTAAACCCTCTAAGGTGTTAATTACCTGATATTCTCTTTCCAAAAATTCAGACTCAGCAGGGATGGTATTCTTGATACAGTTGCAGTCTCAGCCATTTATCCCAGGTGGCTACATTTTAGTAGTTGTGAGACTTTGATGACACCTTGCCATACTGGAATTATTTCTTAACTTTTATAGTAAAAATGAAATCATTTCTCACTTCTAAATATTTTTGGATCATATGATACCATACTCGTTGACTGATATTTCTGTTGGTGCTTGTGAAAATGAGGGAGGTGGATTGGGGGCTTAGGGGAGAAATTCTCTATTGCCAGCTTGTTGACAAGAAGACTACCCTCTCTCTTCCATGGTCATACATAATAAACTTTATCACCAAGTATGAGAAAGGAAGTACAGACAAAAAAAGGGGAAAAGCATTAATGCTTAATTAAGATGTGCTGTAGTAGAAAGAGCTCTGGACTGAAAATCTGGATACTTGGATTCCAGTTCTGCTTCTACACCCCTAAGATGTGGAGAAAATGAGTGAACAATTAAGTGAAACTAAGGCAAAGTATTCCCTGGAGCATAAGCGGACCCTGGGTTGTCTTGGAGGCAGATCACACAGTGTACTTCTGCTCCTGCACTGTAGCATACCCATAAGGAAAAGTTCACTTGACTCTCTAGGTTCCCTTAAAGGGGAAAAAAAGTCATTAGAGAACATCCAGAGTTCAGCCTCAGCAGAGTGCTGCAGAATAGCCTCTTAGTTCCTTGACTGCCTTTGTGATTTTTTTTTTTTAAAGTACCAGCTACTGGCACCTCTTCCTTATCACATTCTCTCTTTAGTTTCTGTTGGGCCCAAAGGCTCTCTCATAACTTGGGCTGTAGTTGACAGTAAAGAGGAATTTAGAAAAGGAGGGAGAGGGAAAAGGGACAGATAATGAAATTTGTTTTAGATATATTGAGTTTTAAATATTGTTAGCACAACAATTAAGTAGAGATTCCTGTAAACATTAAATTTATTGGACTAAAGAAATTGGAAGTGGGAGGAAGTTAGTGTGTAAGAGGACATTTAAGGGTTACCCAACCTTAGTTGGTGCTTCAGCACTTTCTGTTGGGGAATGCCATGTAGCCATTTCTGTTTGCTTTTTGGTACACAGGCATGGTAGCATGGATCCTTGGTTTGATCTGCAATAGTGTGCAGTTAGTGGGGGTGGGGTGCGGCTTAGAGTCCCATGGATAGTCCCTTTCAGTCACTGTTATAACCATTAGAACCCATTACAAAGTTTTAGAATCATATATATGTTAGCTGAAAGGGACATTACAAATCATCAACTCTAGTTCCTTCCTTTTCACAAGTAAGGACATTGAGACTCTGGGAAGAGAGGTGATTTCCCCAAAGTCACAAGGCTAGTTGGTAGCAGAACTTAAAATTAGAACACAGGTCTCCTGATTTCGACACCTTTATTTTTCTACTATATGACCTATTTTTTATTTCCTTGAAATCCTCTTTTTGATCACTGACTGGAGTTGTAGTGTTTGTTATATGCTGGTGCTGAGAAGCCAGTTGCTGACACTAGAATAGAAGAGGGTTTTGGTTTTATTGTTGGAAGTGGGCTTTCGGTGTGCTGCTTATTGCCTTTAGGGACTTCCCACACCACAGGAATTCGGGGGGGGGGGGGGGGGGGTATGTAAGAGCAGTCAATCCTAGTGCCAGGTGAAATCATGGTGCTTTCCAAACCCCTATCTGCTTGGGCTGGAGATTAACTAGTAGTTTATAGTCAGTCTGCTGGGAGGCCCTTCTAGTAGTTAGGACCTGCAAATTCTCTCACAAACCTACCGATGTGGTCTGAAAGAGACTATCTTTTGATTTGGGTGTTGTGCAGTAAGACACCAAGGTCCGCAGCACAGCTGTAGTCAGATGGTGTACCTGGGTGGTGATCTGGCAGAAGGTGATGAGAGATGTGGCTAGACTCTGTTGCATGTGTTTCAGATTCTCCCCTGGAGACTTTGGGGGGCCAGAAAAGAAATTCTGTCTGTGTCATCAGCCTTTGGGAATCAGCAGGAGTACTTGTAGGTCTCGTTCTTGACCACTAGCACAATTTATTGAGGATTTACTGGTGTAAGGAAGTATAGCAGTTTAAGAAAGTACTCCAAAAATAGACCAAAGGCAGATTCAAGCCATTCCTCTGCTGAAAGAATTTATTTTGATTCAGACAGTGAAATGAGAGATTAATGACAATACATAATAGAAGAAAACACATATTTTGCCTCCCCATTGTAAATTTGTACATAGTTCTGCCTCTTTCTCTACTCTTCCTGTTCTGATCTTGGAAACAGGAGCAGAATGGAACTATTTATCACTTTTTGACTTTTCTTCTTGTAAATGCTCACTTAGCATGTATAAGACGGCTAAGACAGCCAACATTCTGAAGCTGTTATTTTTTTTTTCTCTTTAACGTGTGCACTTTTATTTGAACTGGTCTTAAGTCAGTGTACAGGTAAAGCCCCTCCCCTCTCCCAAGTACTGGCACCAATCTCAAAACTCGAAGGGAGACTATAAAAGTCCTCATTCACATCTATGTTGGGGGCAGGGAGTGAAGCTGTTATGTTTTGTAGATATTTTAAATCTTTTTCTTCTGCTGAGTAATAATATAGTATGTTTGACTTTTCCCATTTAACAGTCTCTGTGGACTTTCGTGTCCCAAAGCAGAGCTATTTGTGGAATGTATCTTATTCCCTGGGGGTTGGAATATTTATTGATTAAGTTATGAGCTATTTCTTTTTTTTTTTTTTTTACAAGAACAATATCGGTTTATTTCACAGGTTTCTGGGAGGCTAGGGAACAAACAAAATGTGCTGGGGTTCTGTGATTATTTCAACTAAAAGCTTTTGATAGGCAAACTAAAAAAGTATGACATTCTTAATGCTATTATTATAGGCAGGACTGGCCACAGGCAAAATTCTAAGGTAGGGGAAATTGCCAGGTCCACAGGCCACCCAGAGTACCTGTGGCTTTTTCCCCCAGTTCTACTTTTCTCAAATCATTTGTTTATAGCAACTCATTAACAGAGAACGGTTATTGTTCTCAGGAGAATTTACATTTTGTCCAAATAGATGAAACTTTTTTCAATCTGCACTCAAACTGTTCTTTCTCTGAATGTAGACACCTCTCTTCATCATGAGTCTTTTGGAGTTTACTTATAGCCCTGCATTTCTGAGAAGAGTCCGGTTATCAAAGTTGGTCATCACACATATGTTGTATCTGGAATTGTGTACAAATTTTTCTTGGTTCTGCTCTTCTCACTCAGCATCAGTTTATATAAGCCTCTCCAGGTAGATATGAAGTCCATCCGCTCTTCATTTATTATGGCACAATAGTATTCCATTACATTCATATACTATAACTTGTTTAGACATTCCCCAATTGATGGGCATCCCCTTAATTTCCAATTCTTTGCCACCACAAAAAGAGCTGCTATAATATTTTTGTACATATCTTTATCCTGCTTCTGTGATCTCTTTGGGATACAACCCTAGAAGTGGTATTGCTGGGTCAAAGGATTTGAAATTACTTATAGCCCTTTGGTCATAGTTCCAGATTGCTCTCCAGAATGGTTGAATCAGTTCACAACTCTACCAGCAATGTATTAGTGTTCTAAATATTCCACATCCTCTCCAGCATTTATCATTTTCCTGTTTTGTCATCTTAGCCAACCTGAACGGCGAGATGTGGTACCTCAGAGTTGTTTTGATTTGCATTTCTCTAATCAATAGTGATTTAGAGCATTTTTTCATATGCTTATAGATATCTTTGATTTCTTTCTCAGAGAACTGTCTGTTCATATCCTTTGACCATTTATCAATTGGGGAATGACTTATATTCTTATAGATTTGACTCAGTTCTTTGTATATTTTAGAAATGAGGCCTTTATCAGAAACATTGGTTGTAAAAAATTTTCCCCAATTTCCCACTTCCCTCTTAATCTTGGTTACATTGGCTTTGTTTGTACAGAAGCTTTTCAGTTTATGAGCTATTTCTTGCCTCTGTTCTTGGCAACTGCCTAGAAGAGCAGCAACCAGAGGCCCTTATTATACCCCTTTAGCAAATATGACTCTTAAGCTCAGTAATGTTCTGCTTTTAAGATGTTTACTCCGGGTTTGACATATTTGACTGACTTGTATGCCTTTTTGCTGTGAATTTTCACATGCTAGGGGCTAAGGTGTAGTGACTGTCACAGAACCACAGAGCCTAGTCCAGTCTGTTACAGAATCTCTTACAAAAGGATATTCAGCCTTTGCTTGAAGGCCTCTAGTAACCGGGAGAACCTTACCTTCCCAGGTAGCCTATTCTCATTTGAGATATCTGATAAGAAGTTTTTCTAATTGTTAGAAAGTTAGGAGATTAAGAAGAATAGAGGAATGGGAGTAGGATTTTTAGAGTTGGGTACTTGCTTGATTTTCCCTAAGTAACCTTGTTCTGGATCAGATAACTCATTTACAACCCTAAACCTTATCATTTATACTTAATCTTTATTACTCTTTGTTTCTCTGAGATAACAGGAAGGGCAAAATGACTTATTCTTGTTCTCTCTAGTTTGGCTTCCTATACAGGGATTATACTGGGTAGGAGTCAGAAAGGACAAAAGGTCACCAGATAGAATTGGATGGAATTAAAACTTGTCAGCTAGAAGAAAGACTGCCAGTCTCTCGTAGGCCATAGAGGAAGTAAAAAAGGATAATGTGCCCTGCCCTTTGTTATGTGTTGTACAGATTGGGGATCAGTCATAGAAAGGATGATTAAAAGGTACAATTTATCAGAAATGTTTTTTTATAATGCCATGTTTCAGTATAAATGCCTCAGCTCCCTTACTTTCAAGGCTAGTTCTAAATCTTTCTAGTTTGAGTTTCATCTTCTCCTACTTGCCTGAGCTATGAAAGGGCCCAAAGGGGAGGGGTTATGAAAATCTGACACTGGCTCCTTGCCAAAATGGCTTTGATGTTTCTAGAGAGCAATTAGGGACTTGTTCTGACTTGGGGGTTTCTGTCTGTGCTGAGAAGGAGGAAGTCTGGGAAGGTGCACACTGTTTTGGGGTAAACATCGAACTCATGGGGTGTGGAACATTTCATCAAGGTTGAGCAGTTGTGTGAGAAGAATCAGGGTAATGAGGGATGTGTAACTTTGGGTCATTGAAATCAGATAAAAATTTTTATTTTTGAATTTTCCTTCTAACTGTGCTCATGCTTTATTTCTGGCACATTTGCCCCTTATATTCTACCTCTAAAACATGGAGCAACAAGCTGACACCAGATGACTGTATTTGATGTATGAAAAGTATTGTGCTTCCCCTTGTGGTGGGGGCAAAGGGGAGGCACATAGGAGAAGGGGAAGTCTCAGAAAATTATTATGAACCAAGCAGTTATAAACACATTTATATGGAAATGTGACTATCATGAACAGCTTGTTTTTTTTAAGTTTATATAAAACTTAGTAGTGTCAACACTGCCCTCTTTGTCTGTGACCCCTTCTCAACTTCCTCCTACTATCTTCTATGCAATTTAAAAATAGGTTTTTATTGATATATTTTGCTTTTTATCCATCCCATACAACAAAGGAGTTAAAAAAAAAAGAAAAAAGGAAGAGAAAAAATTTAGTAAAATCTATTTATATATCAAAAAAAATTCTGACTTGTGTAATATTTCACACCTGTGGACTCCTTCCCTATTCAGAGGAGTAGGAAAAAGGATTTTTTTCATATCTCTTCTTTGACCCAAGCTTGGTTTTTTTAATTTTGCAAAATTAATTTTTGATTGTTCTATTGTGGTTATTCTTTCCATTATTTATGTTGTGGATAGCTATCGTATATATTGTTTTCTTGGTTTTGTTTACTTCATTTTGCATTAATTCATGGAAGTTTTTTCATACTAATCTATGTTCTTCATCTTTTATCATTTCTCACAGCATAGTTATATTCCTTTCATTCATGTACCATTTATTTAGCTCTTCCCCAGTTGGTGAACTTCTACTTTGGTTCCAGTTCTTTGCTGCCACAAAAAGTGCTGCTGTAAACATTTAGTTGTTTAAGGGACCTTTCTTTTTGTCAATGATCTCCTTGGATATATGGCTAACAGTAGAATCTCTTGGTTAAATATTATGGACATTATAGCCATGTTTGTTTGGGTTCCCTTCTGAACTTCCATCTTTTTTTTTTTCTTAAAAGAGTTCCTTTAATTTTCTTACACCTTTTTTTTTTTTCCTTTTTGTAGGGGGGAAGGCAGGGCAGTTGGGGTTAAGTGACTTGCCCAGGGTGACACAGCTAGTAAGTGTTAAGTGTCTGAGGATGGATTTGAGCTGAGGTCCTCCTGACTCCAGGGCTGGTGCTTTATTCACTGTGCCACCTACTCACTTACACCTTTTTTTTTTTTTTAAACATTTGCTTTTAAAACTTTGATTTCCAGATTCTTTCCCTTCTTCCCTCCTCACCTACCCCTACTGGGAAGATAAGCAGTTCAATATAGATTGAACTACATGTGTAGTTATGCAAAACATTTCCATAGTAGTTATATTGTGAAAGACTAAATATATTTCCTTCCATCCTATACCTCCCCCAACTTAATTCTATTTTTTACTTTGACCCTGTCCCTTTTCAAAAGTATGTGCTTCTAACTACCTTCTCCCCCAGTCTGCCCTCCCTTCTATTATCCCCCCTCTTCTCCCCTTACCCCTCTACTTTCCTGTAGGGTAAGATACCCAAATGAATGTGTATGTTATTCCCACCTTAAGCCAAATTCAATGAGAGTAAGGTTGACCCATTCCCTTTCACCTTCTTGCTCTTCCCTTTCATTGTAACATTTTCTCTTGCCTCTTTTATATGAGACAATTTACCCTATTCTATCTCTCCCTTTCTCTTTCTCTCATTATATTCCTCTCTCACCTCTTCATTTTATTTTTTAGATATCATCCCTTCCTATTCAACTGATCCTGTGCCCTGTGCATATATATTGCCTTCAACTTTCCTCATACTGAAGAAGATCTCATGAGTTACAATTATAGTTTTTCCATGTAGGAATGTAAATAGTTAAACTTTAATAAGTTCCTTATGATTTATTTTTCCTGTTTACTTTCTCATGCTTCTCTTGCTTCTTGTATTTGAAAGTCAAGTTTTCTGTTCAGCTCTGGTTTTTTAATGAAGAATACTTGAAAGTACTCTATTTCACTGAATGACCGTATTTTCCCCTGAAGCATTATACTCAGTTTTTCTGGGTAGGTGATGCTTGGTTTTAATCCTAGCTCCTTTGCCTTCAGAATATCATATTCCAAGCCCTTTAATCCCTTCGTGTAGAAGCTGCTAGATCTTGTGTTATCCTGATTGTGTTTCCACAATACTCAAATTGTTTCTTCCTGATAGCTTGTAATATTTTCTCCTTGACGTGTGAACTCTAGAATTTGGCAATGATATTCCTAGGAGTTTTCTTTTGGGGATCTTTTTCAAGAAGCGATTGATGAATTCTTTCAATTTCTATTTTGCCCTCTGGTTCTAGAATATAAGGGCAATTTTCCTTGAGAATTTTTTTATAGTTTATTTAAAAAATTTTTTAGTTTACATCATTCATTTCTACAATATTTTGAGTTACAAATTTTCTCCCCATTTTTCCTCTACCCACCACCCCAAAATAGCGATCCCACTGAATATCCCCTCCCCGAATCTGCTCTCTCCCATGTCTTCCTCCATACCCCCTCCAACTTTCCAGTAAGGCATGGTGGATCTCTATGCCCCAGTGCCTATATATCTTATTTCCCAGTTACATGTAAAATAATAATAATAATAATAATAATATATTTTTTAAACATTTGATTTTAAACCTTTGAATTCCAGATTTTTTCCCTACCTTCCTTGTCACCCACCCTTACTGGGAGGATCAGCAATTCAATATAGGTTGCATATGTGTAGCTATGCAAAACATTTCCATAGTGGATATATTATGAAAGACTGACTATATCTCCCTCCATCCTATCCTGCCCCTACTTGTTCTGTTCTCTACTTTGATCCTGTGCCTTTTCAAAAGTGGGTGCTTCCAGCTTCCCTCCCCCCCCAGTCTGCCCTCCCTTCCATCATATCCCCTCTCATCCCTTTCCCCCCTGCTCTTCTGTAGGATGTGATACCCTATTTGGTGTGTATGTCATTCCCTCCCTAAGCCAAATTCATTGAGAATAAGGTTGACTCATTCCCTTTTGCCTTCCTGTTCTTCCCCTCCATTGTAACAGTTTTTCTTTGCCTCTGCTGTTTGAGATAATTTACTCCATTCTATTTCTCCCCTTCTCTTCTCATTATATTCCTCTCTCAACTCTTAATTTCACCTTTTAAGTATCATCCCTTCCTATTCAACTGGTCCTGTACCCTCTGTCTATGTATACCTGTACACATATACACGCACACAAACATGAATATACACATTTATACACACATTTCTATTCCCTTCAACTATTCTCATACTGAGAAAAGTTTCATAAGTTAGAATTATCATTTTTTCCATGTAGGAATATAAGTAGTTCAACTTTGATAAGTTCCTTATGATTTCTTTTCCGTGTTTACCTTCTCATGCTTCTCTTGCTTCTTGTATCTGAATGTCATATTTTCTATTCAACTCTGGTTTTTTCATCAAGAATGCTTGAAAATCCTCTATTCCATCAAACGACCTTATTTTTCCCTGAAACATGATACTCAGTTTTAATCCCAGCTCCTTTGACCTCCAGAATATCATATTCCAAGACCTTTGATCCCTCAGTGTAGAAGCTGCCAGATCCTGTGTTTTCCTGATTGTGTTGCCACAGTATTCAAATTGTGTCTTCCTGGCTGCTTGTAATATTTTCTCCTTGATCTGGGAACTCCAGAACCTGACTATAGTATTCCTAGGGGTATTCTTTTTGGAATCTTTTTCAAGAGGTGACCGGTGGATTCTTTCAACCTCTATTTTGCCCTCTGGTTTTTTTGTCCTTTTTGGAGGGCAATTGGGGTTAAATAATTTGCCCAAGGTTACATGGCTAGGTTTTTTTGTGTTAAGTTTCTGAGGCCAGATCTGAACTCAGGTTCTCCTGACTCCAGGGCTGGTGCTTTAATTCACTGTGCCACCTACCCACCCTTATCAAGGTCATTTTCCTTGAGAATTTCTTTTTTTTTTTTATTTTTCAAATGCTTATTAACTTCTGATTTACATCATTCATTTCTGCCAGATTTTGAGTTACAAATTTTCTTCCCTTTTTTTCCCCTACCTACCGCCCCAAAATAGCAGTCCCACAGGATATCCCCTCCTCCAATCTGCTCTCTCCCATATTTTCTCCCATACCCCTTTCGACTTTTCCAGTGGATCTCTATGCCCCAGTGCCGGTATATCTTATTTCCCAATTACATGTAAAATAGTATATATATATTTAAATATTTGATTTTAAAACTTTGAATTCCAGATTCATTTCCTTCCTCCCTTGTCACCCACCCTTACTGTGAAGATAAGCAGTTCAGTATAGATTGTACATGTGTGGCTAATGCAAAACAATAACATAGTAGATATATTGTAAAAGACTGACTATTCCCTCCCTCCTATCCCATGTCCCACTTCTTCTGTTCTCTACTTTGATCCCATCCCTTTTAAAAAGTGGGTGCTTCCAACTTTCCTCACCCCCAACCTGCCCTCCCTTCCATCATCCCCCCTCTCATTCCCTTCCCCCCTTACTCTCCTGGAAGGTGAGATACCCTATTTAATGTGTATTTCCTTCTCAAGCCAGATTCAAAGGGAATAAGGTTGACCCATTCCCTTTTGCCTTCCTATTCTTCCCCTCCATTGTAACCATTTCCCCTTGCCTCTTCTGTATGAGATAGTTTACCCCATTCTGTGTCTCTCCATCTCCTCTCATTATATTCCTCTCTCACCTCTTAATTTCACCTTTTAAGTATCATCCCTTCCTGTTAAATTGGTCCTGAGCCCTCTGTCTATGTATACCTGTAAACATGTATACACACATTCACATATGTATTCATATGCCCATATACCCTCATATATAAACATATATATATATTTATATTCCCTTCAACTACTGAGAAAAGTTTCATAAGTTACAATTATTGTTTTTCCATGTAGGAATGTTAATAGTTCAACTTTGATAAGTTCCTTATGATTTCTTTTCCCTGTTTACCTTCTCATGCTTCTCTTGCTTCTTGTATCTGAATGTCAGATTTTCTATTCAACTCTGGTTTTTTCATCAAGAATGCTTGAAAGTCCTCTATTCCACTGAATGACCATATTTTCCCCTGAAACATGATACTCAGTTTTGCTGGGTAGGTGACTCTTAGTTTTAATCCCAGCTCCTTTGACCTCCGGAATATCACATTCCAAGCTCTTTGATCCCTCAGTGTAGAAGCTGCCAGATGCTAGGTTATCCTGATTGTGTTTCCACAATATTCAAATTGTTTTTTCCTGGCTGCTTATAATATTCTCTCCTTAATCTGGGAATTCTGGAAACTGGCTGTAATATTCCTAGGAGTTTTCTTTTTGGGATCTTTTTCAGGAGGTGATCGGTGGACTCTTTCAAGCTCTATTTTGCCCTCTGGTTCTAAAACATCAGGGCAGTTTTCTTTGAGAACTTCCTGGAGGATGATTTCTAGGTTCTTACTTTGATCATGGCTTTTAGGTAGTCCAATAATTTTTAAATTCTCTCTCCTGGATCTATTTTCCAGGTCAGTGGTTTTTCCCAGGAGATATTTCACATTTCCTTCTATTCTTTCATTTGTTTGGATCTGTTTAACAGCATCTTGATTTCTCATAAAGTCATTAGCTTCCATTTGCTCCAATCTAATTCTGAAGCAATGATTCTCCTCGGTGAGCTTTTGAGATTCTTTTTCCATCTGACAAATTTGGCTTTTTAAGGCATTCTTCTCCTCATTGCCTTTCTGAGCCTCTTTTGCCATTTGAGTTAGTCTATTTTTTAAGGTGTGATTTTCCTCAGTCAGGCTTTTGACTCTCATTTCATAATTTTCTTGCATCGTTCTCATTTCTCTTCCCAATTTTTCCTCCACTTCTCTTATCTGCTTCTTAAGGTCCTCTATGGCCTTATAACCAGCTCGTATTTTCCTTTGAAGCTTTTGGTGCAGGAGTTCTGACTTCACTGTCTTCCTCCTGCGTCATGCTTTGCTCCTTTTTGTTCCCAAAATAGGAGTCTAATGTTGGAATCTTCTGTCTGCTTTGTTTCCTTTGCCTGGTCATGTGACTTGACCCCTCGGCTTTTTGCCACAGTAGGACTCTGCCACCAGACAGGGGAGCTTTCGTCCCAAACTCTGGGGTTTTCTCAGCTACTGGAGGTATTAGATGGGTGCCCTCTCTGAGGCCTCCATGGGCTCTGGCAAGCTGGACGCATGCCTCAGGACCTCCACCCTAGACTGCAATCCAGATCCAAGCAGGTAAAAACAAGAGCGCTTACCCCTCAGACTGGTCACTTGGTCCCCCTACTACCTGCGTCTCAGCAGCTTCTCGCCCCAGGGGCAAAAGCCACACATTCCCACTTACTGGGTCCCAAAGTCCAGACTGCACTGACCTCTCACTTTGTCCTTTGCATCTATGTGTTGATAAATCTGGAAACAGCCACAGCTGCTGCTGATCTGGAGTCCCTCTGGCTGGCGACTGGTCAGGCCCGCCTTGAGGCTAAAGCCTCGGCGTGGGCCTGGGCTCGGCTCCCAGAGTCCTGCACTGGCTGATTGCTGCCAGCCTGTCAGGCTGTCCTCAGCGGGAGGTTAGCTTCTCTGTGTCATTTTATGGGTTTTGCAGCTCCAAAGTTTGTTTAGAGTCCCCTTTTTACATGGATTGGGGAAGGTGGAAGCCAGAGCAGTGGGGAGGTCCTGCTTCTACTCCGCCATCTTGACTCCACCCGAGAATTTCTTGAAGGATGATTTCTAGTCTCTTTTTTTGATCATGGCTTTCAGGTAGTCCAATAATTTTTAAATTATATCTCCTGGATCTACTTTCCAGGTCAGTGGTTTTTCCAGTGAGATATTTCACATTGCCTTCTATTTGTTCATTTGTTTAGATCTGTTTTATAGTATCTTGATTTCTCATAAAGTCATTAGCTTCTATTTGCTCCAATCTAATTTTGAAGGAATTAGTCTCTTAAATGAGTTTTTGAAATTCCTTTTCCATCTGGCCAATTTGGTTTTTTAAGGCATTCTTCTCATTGGCTTTTTGGGCCTCTTTTGCCATTTGAATTAGTCAGTTTTTTAAGGTGTTATTTTCTTTAGTCAGGCTGACTCGCTTTTCATGATTTTCTTGGATCATTATTATTTCTCTTCCCAATTTTTCCTCCATTTCTCTTACTTGATTTTTTTTTTTAAGCAGTGGGGTTAAGTAACTTGCTCAAGGTTACATGGCCAGTTATTTCTGGGTGTGGTGCTAAGTATCTGAGCCCGGATTTGATCCCAGGTCATCCCGACTCTGGGGCTGGTGCTCTTACTTGCTGTGCCACCTGGCCGTCCCTAAGCGATTGGGGTTAAGTAACCTGCTCAACGTTACACAGCCAGGTGTTTCTGGGTGGGTGCTAAGTGTCTGAGCCTGGATTTGATCCCAGGTCATCCCGACTCTGGGGCTGGTGCTCTTACTCGCTGTGCTGCTTGGCCGCCCCTCTCTTACTTGATTTTCAGAATCCTTCTTGAGGTCCTCCATGGCCTGTAACCAATTCATATTTTTCTTGGAAGCTTTTGATGCAGGAGTTCTGATTTCATTGACTTCTCCTGGCTTCATGTTTTGATCCTTTTTGTCCCCACAAAAGGGTTTTATGGTCTGATTGTGCTTCCTCTGCTTGTTCACCTTGCCAGCCAATTACTTGACTTTTGAGCTCTTTGCCACAGTAGAATTCTGCTTCCAGAGTGGAGAGAGCTGTGTCCCAAATTGCTGGGGTTTTCACTAATGTTGTCAGTATTATGAGGAGGGCGCCCTCTCTATAGACACCCCAGTGTCTGGCACACTGGCCACACACCCCAGGACCACCAGCCAAGACCGCGATCCTGATCTAAGCAGATCAAAGCTAGAGTGATTACCCTCTGAATGGTTGCTTAGTTCCCCTATGATCTGTAGGCTAGGAACTCCAGAGGCAGCCAAGTGGCAGCAGTTGCAGAGCTGTGCCTCTGCCAGGAGCAGGGGCTGAACCTTGCTCTTCCTTCACCCAATTCCAACAGAGTTCTCCACTGACCTTTTACTTTTTCTTTGGCATTTATGTTGTTGAGAAGTTTGGAAACTGCCACAGCTGCTGGTGATTCACTCTCCTGAAGTTGGCTCTGGCTGGTCTGTGCCTCTGGTTGGGGCGCCCCTGGTCTGGGACCCTGCGGCTCATACAGGACTGCACTCGGCTCCCAGCCTGGTGCGATAGACCTTTCCTATTGGCCTGCCAGGCTGCTGTCAGCAGTTGATTTATTTCTCTCTGTTACTTTGTGGGTTCTGTAGCTCTAAAGTTTATTTAGAGTCATATTTTACAGGTACTGGAGGTGGTTAGGGCAGGAGCTCTGAGATGTTCTTTCTTTTACTCCACCATCTTGGCTCCGCCCCCGATCTCTTCTTTTCTAAGTATTGTAAAAGAATTTTATTGGTACCTTTTTTTCCTCCCCTCCCCTCTTCTTTTAAAAAATTTTTTTAGTATCCCTTTTACTGCCCCTCTTTTTTCACAATTCTGGACTCCCCAATAAAAACCCATCTTTGTAAATAATAAGTGTAGTGTCAAAGAAATACATTTTTTTTGTATTGATCACGTCTGAAAATGTATGTCTCATTCTGCACTTACTCTTCAATGAATGCTCCAAAAATTTGTTTAATCAGTCTTCTGGATTTTGATTGGTCTTTGCATTGATTAGAATTTTTGTTAATTTTAGAAAAAAATTCTGAACTTTACAAATACTAGAAACCCTTTACTTTTAAGTCGAACAGAAAAAAGTGAATTTGCAAACCTTCACATACATATATACAAAGTAGAAGAGAAAAAATTGTATATGGAATTGGTGAACCTCAGTTACATAAAGCTTGCTTTTAAAAAATATATATATGTAATTCAACATGCTTCTTTCAAGGCCGTCCCGTTTGTGTTTCCTTCTCAACTGCTTTTCTGTACATTAAAAAAATGTAGTGACTCATTTTTCCTTCCTCCCTCCCTCCCTCCCTCCCTCCTTCCCTTCCCCCCTCCCTCCCTCCCTTCCTTCCTTCCTATTTCCCATATCCAGAAATGTATGTCTCACCCTCAGAGTAGCATATTTCGTCTTCAGTTCTTTGCAGTCATGGTTGGTTATTGCGCAGTTATCAAAAGTTTTAAATCTTGTGAAGTTGTTTTCCTTTACATTATTATGATCATTGTGTAAATTGTTTAGGTTCAACTAAAAAATAAGTAACATTTATTTGATGTATACAGAGGAGGGGATACTGGGAAATTACCTACTTTGTGGTATGGTTCCTTATGACCCTGTGGGTATATGCATATGATCTAACCAATCTTTTTTATTCTTCTTATACATTACTCTCCCCCCCACCCCACTCTACAGTTCAAATAACCTGTTATTCTAGATGTTCTCACATTCCCTTTGCACTTCCCCAGTCTTTGTACTTACTAACTGCTCTCCATGCCTAAGGTGTCCCTCTTTACCTCTGCTTGGTAGCATTTTATTTACTTCAAAACTGGTGAAGTTCTGGGGTCTACATGAACAAAGCCTTTCCTGATTTTCAGCTGCTAGTACCCTCCCTATAAAACATTTATCTTCTCTTTAACATTTTACATATACTTACGTATGTTCATGTTGTCTCCCTCTGCCATAGAATCTGAGCTCCTTGCCATAGAATTTAAACTCCTTGACAACAAGGACTACTTCATTTTGTCATTTGAGGCCTCAGACACACAGTCAGTACTTAATACATGTTTATTGATTAATTAATTGACCTCTCACTTCACAGTCCATTTGTTGAGAGCTTATAACTTCTGTTACCTGAGAGTTGAGTGTATTAGTTAAGCTTGCCAGGATGATAGTAGGCATGCATTGGACAAAGCCAGGATTCAGAGTTGGTATGTTTTGAACATCACCTTCTATGATCAGGGCTGGGTAGTTCCTGTTTCTGTGGTTTGATTTATCGAGTGCCTTGCCCCTTGGGTGGCTTCTCAGGAAATACTGTGTCAGCAGTGTGTAGGAGAAGGCTTTAAAATAATCCAAACCAGAGAGTGTGGTGTGATCAACAGCTTCTTAGTTCCTCTGACTGAGCAGTCAGTAAACTGAACCAAAGCCAAACCACTGTGTGCAGTGGTAGGTAATGGTCATTCAGGGGACCATTATTGATGGAATGTTAAAGTTTGTGAAGTGCTATGATATCTCATTTGATTGTTGAAATGCCTCTGTGAGGTAAGTACTATTATTAAGTGAGAATTTTGAGAAATAGGCAAGAATCATTGGCAAGTGGCATAAATATTTTGTATGTGTCCCAGATATAATAGGACCTTATATTGTAGAATTATAGAATCTAAGACTTTAGAATTCAGCTACTTCAGCCCACTCATTTTATAGATGAAGCAGCTGAGACCTAGAGAAGTTATTAGTGACTGCTCCTAAAGTCACACAGCTTGAGTCAGATCTGGGACTAGAATCTTGATTTCTTGGCACTCAGTACATGTACTTTCCATTAGTGTATACCACTAAAACAATACCTCTAGCTTTTTCCCAGGAAGGCTTCAGAACTATAATAGAGGAAATTGGGAGATTGGGAAGAAACAAACACAGAGACTCTTGAGGAAGAAGCCTCTTTTGGGAGATTCAAGATTTGGATGTCGAACAGGGTTTTCATTTTATTGATGAAGAAGGTCGCATGGCTTTCCCAAGCTCTCTCAAGTACTAGGTTAGAAACCCAGGGACTCTTACTCCAAATCCATCCCTTTTTATGCTTTCCTACACAGCTTTCTATGATTTAGAATACATTGTGTAGCCTCTCTGCCCTTCTGCTTTCTGGAGATGTTTCAGATCAGAGAGTGTATAAATTTCCAAGAGAATTGGCTTCTTGTACTTCTGTTTTTGTGCCTCTGGCTCAGGTCACCAGAAATAGCATCGAGTTACTGCTTTTGTGCTTCCAGGGTGTTCCAGAGAACAATTTTCATTCATTTGGCATAAACAGCAGTGACTGCGGGGAATTTAAAATAGTCCCTCTGGCTGAGAGTTTTCATCCTAAAAAACCCTCACTTGACTCTTCCATCTCAGTTAACTATCATCCTGTATTTCTTCTGCCCTTCATAGCTACACTCCTCAGAAAGGCCATCACAAATAGGTGCTTCCACTTTCTCTCCTTACTCTTTTCTTAAATTGCTCTCTCTGAAATTACTAATGATTTCCTAGTTGTCAAATACAATGGCCTTTTCTCAGTCCTCATTTTCTGCAGCCTTGGACACTGTTGATAACTCTCTCTTCCTTGATTCTCTCTTCTCTCTAGCTTTTTAGGACAACACTCTCTCCTGGTTATCCTCTCGCCTATCCGACCACTCCTCAATCTCCTTTGTTGGATCTTCTCCAGATCACACACTAACTGTAGGTATCTCTCGGGGCTCTGTCCTGGCCCCTCTTCTCCCTCTATACTACTTCATTTGGTGATCTCCTCAGTTCCTTGTATATTTAATTACCATCTCTCTGCTGATGATTCTCAAATCAACCCATCTCTCTGCTGACCTCCAATCTTAAATTTCCAACTGCCTTTCAGACATCTCAAATTGGAGGTTCAGCAGATACCTTAAACTCAATGTGTCCAAAACAGAGCTCACTATCTTTCTTTCTAAGCCTTCCCCCTTTCCTACCTTCTCTGTTCCTGTGCAGGATAACACTGTCATCCCTCAGTCTCACAACCTAGGGAGTCATCCTGAAGTCCTTAATATCTCATCCCCCATATCCAAGCTGTTGCCAAGATGTGTAGATTTCACTTTTGCAGCATCTCTCAAATATATCCCCCTCTCTCTCCCCTGACTCAGACCACCCTAGTGCAGATCTTCATGCCTTAATTACTGCAATAGCCTTCTGGTGGGTCTGCCCGACCCAAGTCTCTCCCCACTCCAATCCATTCTTTGTTTAGCCATGAAAGAGATTTTCTTGAAGTGCAGTTCAAATCATGTTACCCTCCTGCTCAGTAAACTCTAGTGGTTTCCTATTGCCTCTACAAGCAAATACAGAATGCTGTTTGACTTTCAAGCCTTTTTCTAATCTAGCACTCTCCTACCTTTCCAATTTTCTCATACCATACTCCCTAATATAAACTCTTCAATCCAGTGACACTGGCCTCCTGACTATCCTGTGAACAAGGCGCTCCCATCTCAGCTCCATGAAGTTTTTCTTTTTTTTGGAAGGGGAAAGGCAGGGCCATTGGGGTTAAAAGTCTTGCCCATGGTCACATGTCTAGTAAGTGTTAAGTGTCTGAGGCTGGATTTGAACTCAGGGCCCCCTGACTCTAGGGCCAGTGCTCTATTCACTATGCCATCTAGCCACCCCTACAAGCATTTTTTCTAGCTATCCCCATTTCTGGAATGCTTTCCCTCCTCTACTCTGACTACTGACCTCTCTGGCTTCATTTAAATTCCAACTAAAATTCAATCTTATGCCTTCTCTAACCCCTCTTAATTTCAGTGCCTCCCCTCTGTTACTTATTTCCTCTTTATCCTATATATAACCTGCCATATATATTTGCTTGCATGTTGTGCCTTCCATTAGATTGTAAGCTCCTTGAGGGCAAGGGCTGTTTTTTGTTTTTTTTTCTATCCCTGGTGCTTAGCACAGTGCCTAAAATATGGTAGGCACTTAATAAATATTTATTGACTGATCAATCTTTTTCTGTGGTTTTTTTTTTTTGAAAGGTGATTTTTTATATTAAAGCCATTTCTGAGCAAGCTTCAGAGACACTGATTTTTAGACACAGGCCAGGCTTCAGTCTGAAAGAAGTACACTGAATGTCTAGGTTAGTTCTTTAATAAGAATTTTCTTTTCAGTTATATCAGTAAATCAGCTGAGATCTCATTCTTGAATTTTAACCTTATTAATACAAGAAAACTATTAATCTGTAATTATCTGGGCAAAAGGTAGACTGACGTTTATCTTTTTCAATATCCAAGAAAAAAATTGACTAAAATTAATGGGATAAAACCCATTGTCATTTTCAAGATCACTTTCTATCACCATCATGCAGTAACTTCTTTTCCTTTGAGGTTCATTAAATCCATATATATCACCCAATCAGAATTCTGATAGCTGTTGTTTACTGACTTCCAAGATGCTCCCTTTCTTTTTTTTGTTTTATTAACAACATTTATATGTTATACTTAAAAATTTTATTTTTAAAGATGTTTTCAAACATTTGCTTTTATAAGATTTTGTGTTCTAATTCTCTTCCCGACCCCCTTAACTCCAAGGTGGTATGCAATCTGATTTAGGCTTTATGTGTATGATCATACTAAACATATTTCCATATCAGTCATGTTGTAAAAGAAAATCAGAATAAAAAGGAAAAACCATGAGAAAGAAAAAAACAAAAAACAACAAAAAAAAAATAGTATGCTTCAGTCTGCATTCAGACTTCATAATTCCTTTTTTGGATGTGGATAACATTTTCCATCATCAGTCTTTTGTAATTGTCTTTGATCTTTGCATTACTGAGAAGAGCTACAGGTTATAATGTTGTTTTTACTGTATATAGTGTTCTTTCTCCTGGTTCTTCTCATTTCACTCAGCATCAGTTAATGCAAGTCTTTCCAGGTTTTTCTGAAGTTTACCTGCTCAGCATTTCTTATGGACCAATAGTATTCCATTATATTCATATACCACAACTTGTTTAACCATTCTCCACTTGATGGGCATCCCCTCAATTTCCAATTCTTTGGCACCACAAAAAGAACTGCTATAAATATTTTTGTACTTGTGGGTCCTTTTCCCTTTTTGATGATCTCTTTGGGATACAGACCTACTAGTGGTATTGACGCTCACTTTCTTTCTTCAGTGTGTTCAGTGCCAGACTCATACTCTTTCTCTCCTCTCCAACTCTTGCTGTCATAGGAGAACTTCAACATATATATTGGTACTCCCTCAAACACCCTAACTATACAGTTGTTTTTTCCCTCCATGACCTAGTCTTCCACCTAACCTCAGCTATACACAGAGATGGTTATACCTTTGTTCTTGACAACACCCACAAATGCTCCACTTCCATGTTCGTGAACTTTGAAATTCCCTTATCTGATCACAATCAGTTGTCATTTCTGCCTCTTCCTCTACCTTGCAACCCAAAACCATTTTCTTAGTCCTCACTGAGACATTTAGTTTCTTGATTCCTCAGTTGTTTCCCAGGCTATACCCCCTGCACTGCCTGTGCTCTCTTCCCTTCCCCAATATGACCCTTTGGAGAACCAGTTGAACTCTACACTGTCTTTTTCCTTCCAGTTCTTTGCCTCTTTATCTTATTGAAAATCTTGGCCTGCCAAGCTTTAGTGTTGAAATAGTCCCACCATCTTCTGCCTTCATTCTTACTTACATGCTGCCAAATGAAGCTGCAGAAGAAAATCACAAACTGTGCTGCCAGGATCCCCTACAAATTTATGTTACATAATCTCAACTGGACCCTCACTGTGATGAGCAATCCTTTTATGTCTCCCTAATTGATTCTCCATCCCATTCACCACAGTGGTTTTTCCAAACCTTTTTGTCTTTTCCGAAATCTCCCAAAGCTTTTCCTCCTCCCCACCCTCAAAGCTGAGAACATTGCCTCATATTTTACTGAAAAAAATTGAGAACATTTGCTAAAAGATCCTTGATCTCCCCTCCTTTTCATCTCACATTAGTCAGGTATCTAGGTATCTTCTGCCACCATCTCCATTCTTTTTTTTTTTTTTGCTTTTTGTTGGGCAATTGGGGTTAAGTAACTTGCCCAAGGTGTCACACAGCTAGGTTGTGTGTGTGTGTGTGAAGTGTCTGAGGTCGGATCTGAACTCAGGTCCTCCTGACTCTGAGGCCAGCACTCACTGCGCCACCTAGCCGCCCCTACTTCCTTCACTCTTATGTGAAATTGTGGCCCTTGCCAAGGTAAACTGTCTATATGCAGATCCCTTTCTATCTTGTCTTCTCCAGCAGATTGCCCCCTGTATTATCCTTACTTTCTCACTTACCATCAGTCTCTTTCTGTCTACTGGCGACTTCCCTACTGCCTGCAAATATGCCCATATCTCCTCATCCCCCCCCAAGTCCTCACTTCATCCCTACTAAGGTTCCATATCTCTCCTTCCATCAGTGTCTAAACCTGAGAAGGCCTTCTATAATAGATGCTTTCACTTCCTTCCCTCTCACTCTCTTAACTCTGTACAGTCTGAATTCTGCTCTTATTCAACTAAAACTCTTTCCAAAGTTAGTATTGGTTTCTTAATTGTCAAATCTAATGACCTTTTCTCAGTCCTCATCCTTCTTAACCTCTCTGCAAGTTTTGATATTATTGATCACTTTCTTCTCCTGGAAGTTTTCTTCTCTTTAGGTTTCAGTGGTACTACTCTTTTTCTGGTTCTCTTCCTACCTATGTGACTGCTTCTTCTTGGTCTCTTTTGCTGACTCTTCATAGTGGTCATTCCTCATAACTGTAGGTGTTTTCCAGGACTTCGGATTCCAGATTTTGGAGCTTTTCTAAAAGAGTGCTAAATATTTTAACACAGTCTTTCTTTGTGATTGATTCCACAGGGAACTCAAATTGCGGAACTATGTACCTGAGGATGAGGAACTGAAGAAGAGGAAGGTACCTCAGGCCAAACCAGCCTCAGGTAGGGGGTTGGAGGTAAGGGATGAATGGGATTGATACGAAAAAAGAAAGGGTAGGGGAAAGGGAACAATTCCACAATACTGTTGCAGGCTTTTGGGAGAAATTTAATAGCCATACATATTAAACTGTACCTTTCCCATGCTTTTTTGTATTCCCATTGTTAACATAGTACTTGGCACTTAAGTAGGTTCATAATGAATGTTTATTGACTCACTGGTTTGAAGCATTTGATCTATTTGGTATTGGAAGTAGGAAAAGGGGATCAGAATAGTCCCATGAACTACTTAAATTGTTTCACCAGTGCTCAATGGGAACAAATTTTTAGCAAGTCCCTTCCTCCTATTTCTTTCACTGTATCAATAACACTTCTAAAAAATGCACATTATAAATAATTTAATAGTAAAAATAGAGCTCACCGTCTAATAAGGAGACAACATGCAAGCACCTGTGTACAACTAAGATATATACAGGATAAATTGGAGGTAATCCCAGAGGGGAAGGCACTAAGATTAAAGAAGACTGGACAAAGTTTCTTGCAGAAAGTGGGGACTTTGGCTAAGACTTAAAGGAAGCCAGGGGGTGGAGATGAGGGAGAGGGTTCCAGGCAGTGGGGTACAATGAATGAAAATAGAGGGAGTCAGGAGATGGAGTGTCATGCTGTCTGTTTTCTCAGCGTCACTGTGCCACTGGCCAGTGGGTTTCCAATGTTGCTGTAGTCTCCTTTGGTCAGTGCCTTCATTCAGGCATTAATCTGAAGCAGTGAACTTTGTAAACCTTAAAGAGCTATAGGTGATAATGAATGTGGTGATGACATTGATAGCAATGGCAATGGGGAGATACATTGTGGACATAGATAAATTGTAGTATATCATCGGTGATGGCATAAAAAAAGTGTCATAAAAGATGTCGTCCATGAACTCTCTTGACCAAAAAAGGAGGTAGCTGGTCATTTAGCAAGGATGGTAATAATTGAATAGTCCATATGGTGTAGGGTAGCCATATAATGCTTAAAGACATTTTGAGAGAGTGGTCCCCTAACACTTGAATAGACCCTTTTTATTCAGGACATATGAAAAGACACGGACAAAGGTAAATACTAGAGGAAGGGGTCTGAATAGGTTTCAGTTTGTATTATTGTGGGGAATGTCTATATTTAATAAGCTCATAGATCCATTGAAGTACCTGATGGTTACGTGAAACATCAATTTTAGAATCTTAAAATTTGGAGATTGGATGAACTTTTGAAATATTGGTTCTAAAGCTGGAATGTACCTTAAAAGTCATCTAGTGCAACCCCTTCATTAAATTTTTCTTTAAAATTCTGAATGTAAACACCAAAAAAGGGGGAACATTTCAGTATGCAGATTAGAATACAAAAAGGATTATATATGATGAACTGTGAACCATTTCATACCAGTCGCTTTTTTAAAATCATCTTTTGTATAACAATTTTTAAAAGTATTTCAGTGGCCTTACTCTTTTTTTTTTTTGCATGACTATTGCTATTCTGTCCCAGAATCTCCTATTTAAAAAAGAAAAAAGAAAAAAATCCCCTTGTAATAAACATAATCATGGAAAACAGATCCTTGTCCAAAAATGTGTGTCTCCCTCCATACCTTTTGCACCTTCCCCACCATTCCCTCTTCTACCCATTGTCTTCTGGTTAATGTTTTATCTAGTTCTCCTGTGGAAAGTGTCATTATAGTTTCTCATTGGATTTCTTGATCATCATTTGACCTGCTGTGAGGCAGCCTTCTTGCCCAGACTCCTCTTTTGGATATAAGGAAAGTTAAGACTCAGAGAGGTTGGGTGACTTGCCCAAAGTTGCACAGTAAGAAGCCAAACTGAGATTCCATTGAGTAAATGTTTAGAGCCAGTGGTATTTCCATTGACCATGCCTTTCCCTGTCTAGTTCGAACCGTTGCCTTCATCACTCCCCCTTCCCACTTCCCCTATTTTTCAGATGAAGATATTTGGGATGAGAGGTTACAGGACTCTGCCAAGTTCTTATAGGTAGTAAGTAGAAGAGCTAGGATTTGAATCCCTGTGACTCTAAATACAATGTTTTATTTAGTCATCTGGGGTTTTTCTAGTTTCCTGGGGTTTAACTAGTCCTAGCTCCCCTCTTGAAACTGCTTTTCAGGTGAATGTGCTCTGGAAAGGTTTAGAATTCAGTACAGTTCAAACTTGGGAGGAAGAAGCTCTTGCCGGCTCCTGGTGTGTGATGTTGAGGCCCAGGGCAGGACAATGAAACAGAACTCCCCAGTTTGGCACAGGATATAGAGAGGATGATGTCCCCTGCCATGGCACACATGATAGCTAAAAATACAGTGGGAAGGCATGTTAATTGTGTGTGCCTGCTGATCACTGAGGCAGTTTCTTCCAGGGGCCTCTTCCTGTGTTGCCTGGCTCTGCCTTCCTGCCTGAGTCACTGCCTTTACCTTGAATTGTTTTCTTGCTCCTTCTAGTGGAAGAGAAAGTAAAAGACCAACTGGAAGCAGCGAAGCCTGAGCCCATTATTGAGGAAGTGGTATGTTTATTAAATGATAATGTTTCTTTTCTCCCCCACCCCCTAACACCCAGTCACAACAAGCCTTTATCAAGGTTCCTGTTTGAGCACTGAATAATTGTGTTAAGCTGATCTAAATTCTGCTTTCTAGAAACTTAGCATCTAGCACAGGCAATAGTCACTGTTCATCTACTTTTGGGAGCATACATAGCTGGTAAATTATTTAAAAATTTATGCAGTGGAGCAGTTGATTATAATCATGAGGAAGTGGTCAGAGGATGTCCCTTTTTGGACAGAATAGAGTCCATGGGAAACCATGAAGATTTCCTTCCCTTGACTAGTGTGCCTCTGTGATCTCTTTCTGTGGGCTCTGGTTCTGTTGACATTATGTTTCATTTTCCCTAGGATTTAGCCAACCTTGCCCCCAGAAAGCCAGATTGGTAAGTATTGCTGCCCATAGACATTTTCTTTTTGACATAAAGCCCCCTTACTATAGTTATCACTACACACATTCTCATGGTGCTTTACATTTGACAAAATGCTTCTCTTACATAGTCCTATGAGACAGGAGGAATTTTACAGATGAAAAACTGAAGGTTTAGCAAGGTGAAATTGACCCATATTCATACTAGTTATTATTAAGGGTGAGAGCCAGGGTTTGAACCCAGATCTCCTCTTTCCACATCTAGCATCTACTATTTCAACTATGTTTGTCCCTTCCATGCTAGTTTTAATTTTGATGATTTGACTTGACAGTATCTTTGCCTTAAAAGGATGGTTGAAGTTGACTTACATTTTCCTCCATCAGTTCAGTGTAGCTAAAATTCTAGATACCCTGGCATAAAAGACAGGCAGATCTGTGAAGCATTCTCAGAAACTCAGTAGTAGAAGCCAAAAGCTCCTCTAGTCTCTCCCAACCACTCCTTTTTTTGATCCCCTCTCTCTCTTAGCTCCCTGCAAGTTGAATTGCAATAATAATAGAAAGAAGAGAAAATAGTTCCAATTTCTTTTATATCCTGAACAGCAGACAGGTCTTCTTTTTGTGTCTGGTTTAGCCAATTCTCAGGGTGAGAATGTCGGCCAGAATAGATTCAGAAAGTGCCTTTCTGGTCTCCCCACCCATTCTGGAATGGAACAGAGTGGACCTTTTTCTCATTATGGAAGACTTTGTAAGGCTAACAGCGTCAGACAGCTCAAGCATGCTTTAAACATTCTCTTAAATCAAAGTGGAAGGAGAAACATCTTAAGGCCAGCTGCCTTGATCAGAGGCTATGATTACCAGATTCTGAAGAAGGCCCTTGAAAGCTCAGGATATCTTCTTCAAAGAGGCCCGGCCAGAGAGATGTCCAGTGTGAAGGAAGACAAGAAGGTCCAGGCCTACTAAGCTATTGAACTCAGAAGGGAAGAAAGAGATGACCTGGGGTCTGTCTGCCTGTAGTCTGACCTTGTAAGAGAAATTCCTGAAAGTTTATTTTCAGAAATGGAGAAGTTTTTTAGTTTTTCAAAGCTTTTATATTTACAAGGTAATTTTTGTGGGGGTGTAGCTCAAAGCAGTTTTCCATGTTATCTCATTTGTTCTCATCACATCCCTACAAAGTATGGAAGAACAGGATCTATGCTTCCTGCTTTATAGATAGTGAGATTTCAGACACAGACAAGTGAAATCCTATCTGGCCTTTGAGCTCAGCTCTTTGGCCTGTACATTCTGCTGCTGCCTGGAGCTGAAGCCATTCCTCACTTAGCTGTTGTTTATCTCTCCTTACTTGTTCATAGGCCTGGGAATAACTCCCTGCTTCTAGCAAATCCATTTTCTTGGAAGAGGAGGAGTGAGTGAGGTTAGGACAGCAGGGGATGGGATGAATTACAAAATGTGCTAGTCTGTTTTTTGTGTATATGTGCATGTGGCTTAGCCATGTATTTGTGACTTTGAAGTGAAGCAGGTTACTGTAGCTCCCTAGTCTGTCCTTGTGTTTTGGAAGAAGTTCCTAGAGGTCTTGTGCTCCAGTTACCACCCAGTGATGGTTGCCCAGGTCAAAAAAATGCTCTTGGTTACTGGATAGCCAATACCAACTCATAGCAGTGGAAGAAGTGCTAGGCTTGGAGTTAGAGGACTTGAGCTTGGCTCTTGCCTCTGCTCCTACCAGTTTTATCATTTCTCCCCTCTCCATAAAACAAGAGGGTTGGATTATACAATCTCAGGGGCTGTTCCAGTTCTCTCTGTTGATCACAAACTATAGAACTTTATAGATAGACCATAAACTTTACAGTTGGGAGACACTCCTAGATGAGATTCAGACTCACTCAGCAGCATTCGACTAGCTGTCCACCCAGGAAGAAACAGAGAATGCCTTGTTCAGACTTCAAGGGACAGTTGAAGGGCCCATAGAGCTGGTCCATCACTAGCAACAACTAGCTGTTGTAGCTGATCACTTCTGCAAGTGGGCGAGGTCTTGACATCCCTTATCTCCTTTGAACCTCATCACAGTCCTGTGGTGTAGGTATTATTATCCCCATTTTGCCTGTGAGGAAACTGAGGCCCAGAGAGGTCACAGAGGTAGTGAGTAGCACTATGAGCTTGGATTTGAACCAAGGCCTCTGACTAGATCTAGTGTGTTTTTTTTTTCCTGTCACATGGCCTTTACTTTGCATGCGTGTGTGTGAATTTCAGGATGAGATTTCACATGTACTTGTTCATATGATAGTTAGAATGGTATTATTCCTTGATGAATAAATGTTGATTAAATTCTTATTGCCTATCTGTGCCCCGTTGTTCTGCCTACTTAATTGATAGACGAAGCACAGAGTTCCCAGTTTGAGAGGAACTGGCCATATACCTATTCTTGGGGAGTTCTTGGTCTGGTCTAGGTGAAGCATATATGAAAAATACTTAAACTGGATGAGAGACATGCGCAAATACAGTAAAGAATATAGCAGTTTCCATCAGTGCTGAGGTTTTGTTGGAGTAATTAGAGATGGGTAGGATTAGCCTAAGAACTTCCTGGAGGCCTTGAGTTTTACAACAGACTTTTGAAGATAAATGCAGAACAGACACAAAAAGCTCTATGTCTGTTAATAAACACAGGAGATAAATTATTCACAGTGTGTGTGGTGGGGCTATTAAGTATAGTGAGAATTGAATGCAAAGGTGATAATTAATAGTCTGCAGCTTTTTCTACTTAGCTGGCATCTGTGTTCTAGGCAGAAGTCTGTTGTCCCAAGTGGTTATGAGAAGTGCTGGGGGCACTTGTCTCTTGGTTCCTCCAGAGAAAGGGCTGCCCAGGAGAGGGCCCAGAGCCATCTCACTTCAGTGCAGCATGAGGTGTTGACTTTGTGGCACATCTTTCTCTTGTAGTGGTCAGAAGTCATGTGCTCAACAGCTTGTTGGACCATGTGTCCTCCCACACCCCAACAAAGGGTGAGACTGTCTTCTCTACACTAGTATTCTTTATCATCCCCTAATCTCAAAGGCCTCTTTTCTAGTCAAGGGCTATGCTATGTTTTCTTGTGGGTAGTTTTCATTGCTTTCTAGCTAGGAGAAAATTACTTTGCCAACCCTCACCCCCACCCCTGGTCTTTGCCTCTTTGAATCCCTCCTGACAGTCATTTAGAGGCCAGTTCAAATATCTGTTCCATGGAGGCTTCTTATTCCCCTAGCTGAAAATAACCTCTAGCTCTGAACTCTTAGAGGACCATTTCTCTTTCTGTTATTCTTATATAATTAGCATATTCCATTTTGTTTTAACATAGTGTACATGGTTGACTCTTGACCTTCAAAAGGAATGAATGAAGCTATGACATTCCTTTAAGGCTGTTTTGGTTTGACTCAGTCAAAGGTTCCATAGATCACCTGCCCAACTTCTCTTACTCTTGCATGTGGGAACAACCCCACCGTGAGGCAGCTGTTGGTATAGCAGATTGAATGTGGGCCTGGAAGTCAAATGGGGCCTCAGCCCTTTTGTAGTGGTGTAACCCTGGGCAAATCACTTAATTTCCCTCTGCCTCACTTTCTTCAGCTGTAAAATGGGGGTAATAACAAATACCTATGCCCCAGGATTGTTATGAAGATCAAGTGAGATAATAATTGCAAAGGGCTTATCCCAGTGCCTGGTGCATGGTAAGTGTTTAATACATTCTTCTTCCCCTCCTCACCATAATTAATGAGGATGACCCTGTTTGTGGTGATTCATTTCACAAAGCCAGGGAACATGCACTGTTAGAGTATACGCTAGTATTGCTGAAGACACTTGACTTTGGAAAAAGGCTGTTGGAGTAGCACAGCCTAGAGATAACCCTTTGTCATTTTTATTTTAATGAATTAGTTTTAGAATCTTTTTTGAGAACAGATTCTGATTAGAAGAGAGGGAATGTCTTAAGACTAACAAATAATCATATTACATGCCCCTTTACATTTCTAAAGCACTTAACTTTCTTTTTTTTTTTTTTTAAGCAATTGGGGTTAAGTAACTTGCTCAAGGTTACATGGCCAGTTATCTCTGGGTGTAGTGCTAAGTATCAGAGCCTGGATTCAATCCCAGGTCATCCCGACTCTGGGGCCGGTTGCTCTTAGTGTGCCACCTGGCTGCTCCTAAGCAATTGGGGTTAAGTAACTTGTTCAAGGTTACACGGCCAGGTGTTTCTGGGTGGGTGCTAAGTGTCTGAGCCCGGATTTGATCCCAGGGTATCCCGACTCTGGGGCCGGTGCTCTTACTTGCTGGGCTTCCGGGCCGCCCCTGCACTTAACTTTCAACAGTCTGTGAGGTAAAAGTGGGGTGGGTACTGCCCTGTGGAAGAGTAAGATGCATTCCTTGAAGACCAATCATTCTTTCTTCCCCTCTCCTACCTCCCATCATCTTTTTTCCCCCACTCCTCTCCTCTCCCATCAGATCTTTTTCTGCACTTGTTCCTTCTATCTGTAAACATACTCAAATGATTCCTAAAGCTTTTCTGGAAAGCTTTCCACACTCAATTGTCTGTACTTATTATTTATTCAGTTTTACTTTATCTGTGATCTTTATGAGGGTTCTTCCTCTGTTGGTTCAGATTTCAAACCATTTATTCCAGCTCATCCTGTGCTTCTTCTCCATCCGTGTATGTCCTTCTGTGAATCCTCCAAAGGTTCCATCAGTGTGCACAGGCTGTTCTCTGCACCTTTTGACGATAGGGCCCAGGGCTTTTCACTGATTAACCATTACTCTCCATCATGACTCCTTTTCTTCTCAGACATTTCTTTCATCATATGCTTAATGTTGCTTCTCCTGTTATTTATTAGTAGTAGGCTTTAGAATACTCATATCTATAGGAAATATATTCACTGCCCTTTGAGTGACTTTAAGCTTTTAATTCTTTGGACACTTCATGTTCCCTAGCCATTATAGCTTCCCTTTGAGAATATTGGTGTTATGACAGTAGACCTTGGTTTCAAGGAGATAATGGTTATTTAAAGCATTGTGAAATTTTCCTTAGTCTAATATAACCCAAAGTGCTTTGTAAAATGTTAGCTGTTATTCTCCTCTTCATTCATGGGCCCAGTTCATTGTCCATTTGCAGGATCTGTTCAAATGACATATTTTGAGAAATAGCATGGCATAGCATAGGAGTTCTATTGAAGTTATGAATACCTGCATTTAAATCCTACCTTTAGCACTGTTTTTCCCTGCCTTTGTATGTTTGTTCATGCTGTCTTCTCTGCTTTGAAATGCCCCTTCCTAGTCCTGGTCTATTGAATACCCTCTATCTTTTGTGGCTTGGTTCAGGTTTAAAATATTATAAATAGTCTCCCTCCTCATATCTGTCATAGAACTTAGCATGTTCTTTTCCTGTGTGTTATATTCTGAGTTGTAATATAGTCAATTTTATATGGTCATCTCTTCTGCTAGATTACAAATAAAAGTTCTCTGAAGCCTTGCCCTGTAAGCATTCACTTTGAGAATTTACAGACTTTAATCCTCCTTTGAAGAAAATATGTTCCTGTGTGAAAATAATCTGTCCCCATTATTTTTTCTCATTTCCAGGGACTTAAAGAGAGATGTGGCTAAGAAACTGGAAAAGCTAGAGAAGAGGACGCAGAGAGCCATTGCCGAGCTAATCCGTAAGCTCACTGACCTCTGGTTTAGGTTTCAGCCAGTGGAGTGTCAGAAGCAAGTTAAAGAAGCACTAGCTTTCCACTGAGGCCAAGACAAATTCTAGAGGGTGTTATCTTGGCCCTAAAGCTCCACACTGTGATGATGCCCTCTTCCTAAGTTTTGGAGCTGGCATTGATTAGGATCATACATTTAGAGGGACCTTAGATCTTGTCTAGATCTTGTGTTTTTTTTTTTTGTTTTTGCCTTTTTTTTGGAGGGGGAGAACAGGGCAATTTGGATTAACTGACTTGCCCAAGGTCACATGGCTAGTAAGTGTTAAGTGTCTGAGGCTGAATTTGAACTCAGGTCCTCCTGACTCCAGGGCTGGTGCTCTGTTCACTGTGCCACCTAGCCGCCCCTAGATCTCATGTTTTGAAGGCCATAAAGGTTAAGCCACTTGTCATGAGTAACTTGGCCAAATGACCAGGATCAAACCCGGAGTTCTTTGATTCCATCTGAGCAATTTTCCCACTGAATTAGTTTCTCATGACCCTGGTGGTATGGCATACAACCTTTAAGCCTGGAATAGTTTGTGCCCTGCACCCTCCTACTCTTAGAGCCCATCCCTTTGAATATATTTGGCTTTGGACAAAGACATTTCAACTGACTCATCCCAGAATGGACTCACTAATGACTCATTAAGCCAAAATGTCATTTAGTAGGCTATCCTTGAAGCCCTGGTTTTATAGCCCTTCTGAACTGTCTTTTTCCTTGTAGGAGAAAGACTTAGAGGCCAAGAAGATGACCTGGAATCTGCAAAGCCAGAAGAGAGTGACTCAGATTAAAACAGCTTCTCCCTTGGCCACACAAGACATCAGTGTGGACTGATCCTTTTAGGCCAGGGATAAAGGCCCACCTCCATTGTGGTCCCCAGAGTGACCTCCACTATGGTACTCCTTTTAATGCCCATCTGTGTGCATCTTAGAGCACATGGTCTATGATTACTGCAAATGAAACAAAAAAAAAAAGCCTTAACATGATACATCAGTGAGAGCTTCTCTGCTGTTATCACCATGTTAACATTTTCTACCAATTCACATATAGTATATTCCATTTTTATTTTACTTTTTAAAAAAACATCTCAGTTAATTATTTATTTTTGACATTTTTTTTTTTAAATTTTGAGTTCCAAATTCTCTCCTTCTCACCCTCTTCCACACCCACTGAGAAGGCAAGGAGTGATAGCAATTATACATGTGAAATCATGCAAAACATTTTTATATTAGCATTTTTTCTTAAGTAAGAAAAATAGAAAAAGTGAGAAAATTACACTTCAGTTAGCATTCAGAGTTCCATGATTGCATATTCCAAATAGGAAACTTCAGTCTTTATTGACAGCTACAAGCTTCTGTGCTAAAATATCAGTCAGGTTGATCAAATGCTGGCCAGTTGGCAACAGGTAGGGGGCGATGGTAAGGCAGGAAGCAACATTGCTGTGTATGATATGTATATATGTATAGATGTATATATTTTGGACTTTTTCTATTTTTTAGAAATAAAGACAGACTCAAGTATGCAAATGAGACTGAAATGCTTGTCATGATCCAGAAAAAGAGGGAGGATGTGATCCCCTTATTCTGCCAACACTTTACCATGCCCTTGTGACCTGTGTTAATATTATTTCATCTAATTGTGGATAGAAAAGGGTTGGAATAATTTTGATGTGGGCTATCTTTTTTTCTAAATCAGGGGAATGATAATTGTTGAAAAACTAGGTCATTGAAGAGGGGAGTGCAGTTCAGATGGGGGCAGGAACTTGTGAATTTATAAAGCTCTTAGTACCCTTATGTTATACCTTCCAGTGCTGGGAGCAAAGGCAGGAGAATAAACTGCCTTCTGTCCCAAAGGAAAAGTTCCAGTAGCAACTCCAGGGAGCACCATTCCCAGGGCATATTAGACTCATAGAAGTGTTCTTATGGAGTGGGGAGAACTGCTTGGTGTTAAGCAGTTCCAGGCAGATCTGAAAGATCCAAAGCGAGAGGACTAACAGTGGAAAAACAACTGACCTTAAAATAAATTGAACAGGAAGTCATGGCTACTGGCCCTGAAGCCAGGGAGCCCTTGCTTTGCGTCTACCCCAAATCTGGCTCAGGTAACTCCATTAGGCAACAGCTGAGTAACAATAAATGTTAGTTATTGTAAATTGTTGTATTGAGCCAGAGCAGCCAGTATGCATCACATCAAGTACTCATTTAGTGCTTTCCAAATAGCCATCCACCCGGGCCTAGCCAGCAAGAGAAGCTTCTCATCTTTTCTGCCACCATAAAAATGACCCACATCCTTCTTTCCTTGCCTTTCTACCACTTCTTTACTCAGGAAGCAGTAAATCAATATTCTCTCTACTAGAAATGTTAGGACAATTTACTGCCTTTGAGCTCCCCTCATGTCCCTGTGCCTCTGGCTCAGCTCCCATTCCCTCCTCCTTGGACCAGCATGTGTCATCTGCTCCTAGGACAGTGACTCTCCCTTTTGTATTTGTATCCACAATTCCTGGCACCAAATAGATATTTAATAAATACTTGTTGATTGATCAGTCCTTTGTTCAGAGGACTCTGCTGGACTCCTGGAGAGACAGTTGAGCTAAAACAGTACCTTCCTTATGAAGCTTGTCATCTAACAGGGGAACCAAGTATAACATCAGCGTGGTGCCTAGTGGTGTTTGATAAAAGCTTGTTGACTGTTGACAACATTCCATAGACAAAACAAGGGATGTGTGGAGTCTGAGGGGTGGTGCCCGTAACTGACAGTTGAGGCAAAACTGCTTCCCTGAATCCAGGTTCCTAGCTACTTCGTTCCCAGGGCCATAGCCCCAAAGTACCCGTCTGTATTCCTATCTCAGGACACCACAGCACTGTCCTCAAGCCTTCCCTCACCTGACCCAGATGCTGAATTAGAGGCAGTGTATTACGGGGGACAAATGCTTTGTATGCTTGAGTTAAAATCTTCACTTGGTCACCATGTGGGTGACTGAGCAAGTTGTTTAGTGTTTCTGGGCTTCTGTTTACTTAGCTGTGAAATGAAGAATTGGATGGCCTCCAAAGCCCTTTCTGTACCGCTAGGTGGCACCATAGTACTCAGAGTGCTGAGCCTGGAGTCGGAGAGACTGGTGTTCACGAGTTCAAATTTGGCCTCACTCACTGGCTCTGTGACCCTGGGCAAGTCACTTAACCTTGGTTTGCCTTAATCGAACTGGAGAAGGAAATGGCCAGCCACTCCAGTATCTGCCAAGAAAATGAGGTCACGAAGAATCAGATATACCTTAGAAACAACTTAACAACAAAGCCTCTTCTGGCTCTAAATGTACAGTTTTGTGATTCCCCTCTCCATCTAGATATGTCCTATCATTTGTCAATAGCAAAGGGATGCTCAGGGCATTTGGGGTGTGGTAATAGGAAAGTCAGGAATGCAGCAAAGAGTTGGGGGTAAGAAGGCCTACCAGATCCCATTCCTGTTTTTAAAGGAATAATCTAGGACTGTGCAGTGGGTAGTTTTCAAGTGGGTAGCTCAAGTCCGAGATCCAGTAAGAAAGCAGACAGTGAATATTGGACCTTTCTCCTTCCTCATTGACATGAGATGGGTAATTCATCCGTCTCCATCCTTCTCTGTAGGGCTGGGCATTGAAGATCCCAAACTTCTTTCTTCATGTATCTTTTAACTAGTGACAGAAATCTTTCTGTTGCTCAGTGAACTTCTCTATTACCAATTAACAGGCAGTTAAATGCTTTCCCTCTAGGTCAAATGCTGCTTTCCTCTAGTCAACCCAGTTTGACCAGGAAGAAATCATTATATAGAAGCCTTTACCCGGCCCTTTGGTAACTAAAGTGCCATTCTAAGGGACTTGCAAAATTGAACATTTAGTTGAAAATAGATAATTTACTTACTGTTTTGTTCATTCAACTTGAAACCCGGAGCAGTAAAGCAAAGTTAAGTCATGGGACCTCAGAGTTCATCTAGGCCCAACAGTTTGGTTTCAGGACTCTTTTACAGTCTTAAAAATTGTTGAGAACCTCAAAGTACTTTTGATTATGTGGGCTATAGCTGTCAACATTTACTGTATTAGAAACCAAAACGAAGTTTTCAACTATTCATTTAAAAATAATAAACCCATTTTATATGAACATTTTTTGTGTGAAAATTTTCCAAAACAAAAAAAATTAATGAGAAGAGTGACATTATGCTGCATGTTTTTCGTAAATCTCTTTAATGCCTGTCTTAATAGGAGACAGCTGAATTCTGATTTCTGCTCCCCTCCCCCCCCCATGAGATTTGCCCAGGGTCACACACAAAGCCGGTGAGTATCTCAGGCCAATTTTGAATTCAGGTTGCCCTTACTCCAAGGCAGGTGATTTATCCACCTCCTTATCTAGCTGCCCCTTATATCTGTTCTTCTTCATTCATTCTGTTGTGATAGGTTGTTTTGATAGATGTATATGATGAAAACCTGACTGCACATGGTTATAATTGCAAAAAGGGAGAAATATTTCAATAGGTAGATGACATCTTATGAAAATAGGATTGTTGTTTTTTTTTAACCCTCACAGACACTCTGAAAAGTCTCTATGGACCACAGTTTGACAATTGATCTGGTTTAGTCTTCTCATTTTATAGATGAGGAAACTGAGTTCCTAAAAGGCTAATTTATTTGCTTAAAATCACAGTGGTTTTAAATAGCAAAACAGCCTTAAAAACCAACTTTTCCAACTCCAAATCTTGTTCTCTACTGTACTACTACATTGATCAGATTATAAAAGGTCACACGATATGGTTTCTCTTTACCACTTCCTGTTGCTTTTTGAGATGATACTGCTTACACTCTACCAGGGCCTTTTGTAAAAATTTTGCAGATGACTTGCTATTCTAAAATGTTTCCCTTGGCCATCATTCTCTGCTTGGCAAAGAGAGTAAATCTTGGCTGAGGTGGTTTCTAGGTTCTCCTGGCTTCCACATTGTAGTGATTGCTCTAAATTGGTTAAAATTTCATATGAACTGATTAAAGCCAATGTCCATTTGTTTTTTCATTTCCAGTGTTTAAATAGGTCAGGTTGGAACTAATTTAGTTGCATACACTATTTTCTTCTGATCTTTATCTTTGAAATTATGTTGATTTTTATCTCTGCTCTGATAATTTGATAGTCTCTACCTCCAGTCATTTCCTCTTATATAGTCAGTTTCGTTTTTTTCTTTGGTGTTTGCCATGTTTAATAATGTCTTCCAACTCCTATTGAAAAAAGAATTCATGCTTTCTTTCTTGAGAGGTACTGAAGAGTGCTTGACTTTGTGAATAATTAGGAGAAGGAACTAATCTAAGACACTTTCTCTACAACAAAACAAGTTTGATGTTTTATTTGTGTAGCTTTAATGGAGAGGCTTATTAACAGTTTTAGAGAGCTAAACTGAGAGCTAGAGAAGTTTCTTAACGGTATTTACACCATATTGTCTTGGGGAAGCAACAGGTTGATAGAAATACATTTTGCTATTCTTAAATCCTTTGGGATTTTATTCTTGAAGTTCTAGAATACCTAGTGTGTGGTTTATTTAAATTATTAAGAATAAAATTAATGAGGAAATTTGGCCTTTCCCTACTCGGGAAGGCCAAAGAAGAGTAGACTGGCTCTTATTTTTACAAGTTTTTTTTTTTTTAAAAGCTGTATTGATGTCCTTTTATTTACCATAGCAATATCTTCATATTGCATTGCACCTCCTTCCTCCTTGTATTCTCATAGCACAGAAGTTAAAAATGACACAGTAGTCTCATTGGATAGCATGTGCAACATTCTTTACCAGTAGTCTCCTGCCTCTTTACTCAGAAGAGTGAAATGTTTTGTTGTCTGTTTTCTAAAGCCAAGATTTATCATTTCATTTAATCTGAATTCAGCCAGTTTTGTTTACATTATTCTTGTCATTGTCTCTATTTTCCTGGTTCTACTTTCTTCACATTGTGTCAGTTCATTCATGTAAGTCTTACCACAATTTTCCAGATTCCCATGTAACATATAAGCATACTCAAGCAAAACAAATTCCCATGGTAACCATGATATTAGCCAAAACATGGGGCATAGCCAGACCAATTGTGTTGCATAATAGAGTATACAGAGTGCTAGACCTAGAATCAGAAAGACCTTGATTCAAATCCTGCTTCATATACTTCCTGGGTGTGTCTTCCTACCCACATCATGTAGCCCATACCTGTTTCTTCATCTACGAAATTATGAGTTTTGACTTGATCACTTCTGAAGTCTAAATCTGTGCTTCTGTATTACGTCAATACTTCATGCCATAAGGAATGTGCCATAAGAAATGACCCCCTTCATTGGAAGTTCCTTATTCTAATGAAATCACAGGTTCTGTCAAAAGCAAAACGCAGAAAAAGAAGAATTCAGAGAAAAACACATACACACACTCACTTGCACGGTGAAAAAAACCCAAAAGAGTACATAAAAGAAAGATACCTTCTAACAGCTGTAAAGCTCAAGGTAAGTACAGTGGAAAGTATCGGTACTATTGTGTTCAAGCTAACAGTTTAACTATTTCCTGGGTTTTTTTTTTTTAAACAGTTGTTTAATTTCTAAGATTGGTTTCATTGAAGAATTTGGTTTGCTTGTTTTGCTATTCTTGAGATTTTGTTTTACTTTCTTCAGTCATTGTATAGACAACTGGACCCATGTATCTGATGATAGAAGTGAAAATAAAATTTACGCATTAAAAAATTCAGCGTGCTAGAGCATGAGTTCCCAATCTTTTTCAGTACCCACACCTTTTGGCTCTTCTGCAGACTTTCCCATGCCCCTTATTAAATATGAGAGAAAATAAAAACTAGAGTTTATCATGCAGGTGCACATAGGAAATAAAAGAGGTGGTTTTTTTCTTTTTTTAAAGCAATTGGGGTTAAGTAACTTGCTCAATGTTACACGGCCAGTTATTTTGTGTGGATGCCAAGTATCTGCGGCTGGAACTGATCCTGGGTCTCCTGACGCTGGGGCCGGCGCTCTTACTGCGCCATCTGGCCGCCCCAAAAGAGGTGATTTTTTTTCTACAGGAGTATACCAAAAATTTTGTTAACTTCTTTGATTGGAAATCAATTTGGAGTTTCTGGGATATAGTTCAATAAGATAATGTATTTACTGCATACTACTCCTCATATTCTTTTGTTAAGTTTCTTGTCACACTGGGGTAGCAGGTGGTGGTGGTGGTAGGGAACAAATAGCTCGGTTTTTGTGCATGGTTTCTGTGATGCTGCAGTAGCTTTTTTTCCTCAGCTCCTTATTTACCTTTGTAGAGATCCTGGAAAGAGACCCTTGACCCAAACATCTTATAGAATCCTGATCTCTAGGCTCCATTTCAGAGAGCTTCTCAGGCAGGACCAGGTTTCTTCTAAAGCAGTGAGCATTGTGATTAGAAGGGAGGTGCCAATAACACCACAATAGCCTTGTTGCTAAAGCCACCTGTTGGACCCACCAGGCAGGATAATTCTGCCTCATCTTGGCTCCTTACTGCATAGCTGATGACCAACTGCATGGTAAGAACACTCCTGTTGAGGAACCCTCAGTCCTATCTACAACCCTTTGATGAAGGGAGTTTGAAGATTATTGCTCCTGTTTTTCAGAGAAGGTAATTGAGGCTGAGAGGTCCAGTAACTTGAGTGCTAATCCTGTGTCTGCAGAATTCAGAGCTCTTTTCTTCATACCCCCCTCCAACCTCACTCAGCGCTGACACACTTCTTTATATGCCTGTGCAGGCTGGCACATGGTACACATACGTAGTGCTGCCTCAGACAATCCAAAGAGCTCTTTTATATATTCAGTGTGTCGTTTTCTCATTTAGAACAGCCCTGTGGAGTAGGGCGGGAGGGCTTACCTTCATCTAACAGGAGAAAACACTTAGGTTCAGCAGCTTGGACAAGGTCATATCTAATTAGTTCCAGAGCCCAGCCTAGCCAGTTATAGAGCCCAGGCTGAAACTGTAGATCAGACTTATCTTAGGTCCATAGATTTGGAACCTGTATCCACTGTTGTAGCTAATATTTTATCCAGTGATGAAAGCCTTCAAAGTGAAATCTCTAGGGCCTAACTGGGGATGTGGGGGGAGAACACAAGCCTCACTCATCTTCTGTGAGTGTCGAGGGGGCCTTTGCCTGGAAGAACAAAGCAGATTTCCTATTGGAGGACAAGGGGAAGGAGCTTCGGGGCTTGCTAGCACATTGGGCTTCAGTGCATAGAATTTATGGTCTATCAGCTTACAGACAGGCTCACTAATGAGCCTGTGATGAGACAACCTGTGACAAGAGTTAGAAGACCTGACCTCTAGCATTGGCCCTGCTATTTCCTGTCTGGAAGGCCCTCAGCTTCCAACTAAAATCCCACCTTCTGCAAAAAGCCTTTCCTAACCCCTCTGAATTCTGATGTCTTCCCTCTAGTGACTATTTCCTATTTGTCCATTCTCCTGGAGTGCTCCTTATCTGAACAGAGGGAGAAATAGGGTTTTTAAAATGAATGTTAAAAATTGTCTTTACATGTCACTGGGGAAAAATAAAATATTACATACAAAATCAAAAGAAACCCATGTAAAACTGGCTGGCTTATTGTCTGCAGAGCCATTCATCCTTTTGCTTTCTATGCTTTATACTTCAAGATCCAATTCAAATACTCCAAACTCCCCTTGTTCTATAGCCAGTATGTGGGTACTCACACAAATCAGACTGTATATGACTTTATAGGTCCTCTGTCCTCTCTAGGGATCTAGTTATTACTTTGTACTTCCTTGTTTCTGCCCTTGACACCCAGGCTCAAAGGTGCTCAGTAAAGAACTCATGGCTTGATTCTAGGATCAAACAATGGTGATGCAAATTAATCCTGGCTGCTTCTTCTGGATGCCTGTGACTGCACTTAGGCTCAGCAAGATCCAGCTGATGCAGTTACTGTTGCTTAAGGTGTCTACTATGGGAGGGGAAGCAGAGGCTTAATGTGCAGTGAGTGTCTGGGAAGGAAGTGACCACTAGAAAGGGCAGCTGGGACTGGGAGGTGGAGCATTGGGAGAGGAGAGGGCTTCTGCTGCATGAACATGTTCAGAGCTGGGCTTCCTTCATAAACCCAGAAAGAACAGAATCGGAGGGAGTTTGATCACACACATCAGTAAAAACATTTGAGCATGTGGTCCAATAAGTGTATGTTTATTTAGAAATTATGTACATTATAAAGCACATGTGAAATTTGGAAGGAAGTGGTAAATGAAATAAGATTTCATCCTAGAGTCAATGAGATATTGAGTGGTAAATGAAATAAGATTTCATCCTAGAGTCAATGAGATATTGATCTTAGTGGTGACATGTGACATTAGACATCAGACCATCATGTAAAGAAAATGATTTCAGTTACTGTCTCTAATAGTGCTAAGCACTCCACAGCATGCTGTTTTATTGCTGATTTTTGGAGAGATTTATCTTTAGGACACCAGTGGGGTGTCACTGAGGGAGTGCTTGTACCCATTCGCCTGGGGGTGCCCCTTATCTGAACAGAGGGAGCAATAAAGGGTTTTAAGTAGTTTTAAGCTGTGCCTTGGATAATCTTCCAAGCTGAGAGAGAAGCTCCTAGAGAGTATTGCAATTGAACTGTGTATGCTCAGGTACAGTAAGTCGGACAATGTCTAATCAAGGCCACTAGGTGGCACCAGCAGACACTACAGTAGGGTTGTAGCAGCAGTAGTAGTAGTAGCTGTAGTTGTGGTAGCAGCAGTAGTTGTAGTAGTGGTGGTGACAGTAATGATGGTTTACATTGCTGCAGCCCTTTAGAAACATCTGTCTTTATAACAGCTCCATACAGGAAGGAGAACAAGGATCATCATTAGTTTATAGATGGACAACCCAAGGCACAGAGAGAGGAGGTAAATGTTCAGGGCACACAGAGAGTGTTGGAATCTGAAATGGAACCCAGGTCTTCTGCATCAGAAGAGCAGTGTGCTATGGACCATACCATACAACTAACCATTTCCCATTCTTCCCATCCGAGTTGAGTGTAAATTGAATTTTGTGATTGGAATGGGAGCTCCTAAGGAAGTATGTTGTTGTTTAAGTCATTTTCAGTCATATCCCACTCTTCATGACCTCTTTTGGGGGTTTTCTGGTTTGCTGTTTTCTTCTCCAGCTCATTTTACAGATGAAGAAACTGAGCCAAACATGGTTAAGTGACATGCCCAGGGTCACACAACTAGTAAGTATCAGGCTAGATTTTCATTCAGGTCTTCCTGGATTCCAGGCCCAGCACTCTATCCTCTGGGCCACCTAGCTGCCCCAAAGGATGTATATGGATGATCTTTCTGTCAAATGAATTGTTCATTTGTAAAAGGATTAATTTTCTAAAAGACCTAGGGAGAAGTGTCTCATGGAGAGGGCCAGTCCCATGACTGGCCTTTAGGCCTTTGGGACATTTAACCTACAAGCTGAACCATGCTTCTCCTGGTATAAATTTCTGTTCAGAGAAGGGACACACACTCAACCACTGGACTAGTATGGAGCAGGGGTCAGGAGTGCTGGGAGGGGAGATTCAGTAAGTCTAGGAAGTCTTCCTGGAAGAAGTGTCATTTTAGCATGGTCTTGACCTAGAGGTGAAGGTGGCTGAGGAAGTTTCTGTGAAGTTAGAGTTGGTGCCTAGAGTGGAAAAATCCAGGCCAGGTTGCTGGGGCTCCCTGGAGGTGGTGGGGAATGAAATGGGATGGAAAAATGGGGTGGGAGGAATCTGAAGCATCTTCCAAACCCCAGCCCTAATGCAAACATGAAACTCGGTGATTAATAAAGCACGCAGGGGATGGCTATTCCCTGAGGAGCCATTGAGTGAGTCCAGAGAGTGGCGGGCAGCCTGACTCCGACCCCAGTCCCTCCCTCTCCCCGGAGTCTAGCTGGGCACACACACACTACCTACTTCATGCTGCCTGTTTGCCCTTCCCTCTTTAATTTAAATAAACAAATTGGATAGAAAACCAACCCCACAGGGCCTGGCTCAGACCTTGCTTGACTCTCACTCCTGGGCCAAGTTCCTTCACTCAGGCTACTGTGGCCTGGGCCCATCCTCCTCCCATCTTCCTTCACGCCTGACATGAGATCCATCACTTGAAGCAGAACAGAACTGTTAACTTGCCACTACATCACAGAGCGTGGTATTTGCTGCTAGAAGGCGTTATCTGTTCCAACCTCCTTTTGCAGATAAGGAAACTGAGGTCACAAGTGGGGGGAAGTGACTTCATCCTAAGTCACTCAGCTAGTAAGGGGCAAAACCAAATCTCAAACTTAATTCTTCTGAATCTGGTGCTCCTTTAAAAAAATTTATCTTAATTACTTTTTTTTTTTAACACTAATCATTTTCTGATATTTCCCTTCTGAATGGGAATAGGTTTGTGAGAAAGACATCTAAGGAAAAATTGTCCCATGGAGGGACTTTGTTGGAGCGCATCTGTAGCACGATGCACCTGTAATTCCCCTACCTCTTCTCGGTGGAAGAAATTGTGTTTCGTCATCTGTCTTCCTGAACTAAGGTTAGTCATTAATCTTAGTGAATGCATTAATCTGCATTTAGTTGCCCTTTAGTATTGGTTTTGTCTGTTATCTGAGCTATCCTGCATATATTTACCTGGCATCACTTGGTATCGGTTCATTTAAGTCTTCCCGTGTTCCTCTGAATTCTTCATTTTCTTGCTGTATTATAGAGGTATAATTTCCCATGACTTTCATCTACCACAGTTCTATCAGTTTCCCAACTGGCAGGCAGCCATTTTGTTTCTAATTTTTTACCAGTCTAAGAAGCTCTCCTGGGGTTATCTTAGCATCTGTGGGACCTTTCTTTCCTGTCTTGGGCCTCCTTGAGGCCTATGCCGAGTGGTAGGATTGCAGGGTCACACGGTACCAACTTTTCTCACCTCGATTGTTGTCCCTGACAAACCAAACTCAGGAGTTCCACTAACGCCATCTTCACGGACTTGTCTTTCTACAGTCTTTGGAGCACCACTTTCTTCCTTTTTAAACCATCTTTGCTAATCTGGTGGATATGAGGTGAAGCTTGAGAATTGCTTTAATCTGCATTCCGCTTTTATTGTTAGTCATCTGGCTCCCTGCTGTGTGGCTGCCTGCAGTTTGTATTTTCACGTCCTTTGACCCAAATGCTCATTCCGTAGCGCCATACTGCTTTTCTTACCATCCCCTCCTAAGGCAAGCTGGTCGAAGATTGTTATCCCCATTTTGCAGCAGAAGGAGCTGAGGTTCAGGAAGGGAAAGTGAAGATCACACAGCAAAAAATAAAGAAAATTTAGAACCAAGATCCTGAGTCCTATACCAGGCAGAAGGCCCAACCAATCATACATACCCAAGCAAAATCACTGACATTTCGGAATGAGACCACCTCCCTCACGTCCCCCACTCAGTACAGATGACTGAGAGATGCTGGTCAGCTCCCCAAGTACCAACTTAAGCCTCTTCAGATTGTGGAGCTTTGGCCAGCTAAACACACACACACACACACACACACACACACACACACACGCGTGTGCGCGCGCGCGATACTCTCTTCTACATTCAGAGATCCATAGACTACACCCAGGCTTGAGCATGCCAATGAATCTGTGGTTTCAGTGATGTAGGTAGTACAAATTCTGCCCATCCTGTGTGATTCTCCATGTTCTGTGTGGGGAAGGGGGTGGAGAACCCGGGAAGCCATGGAGATCCAAATATGCTGGGCCTGGGGCAGGGGCTTTCCTGATAGGTGCCTGGCTTTTCGTCTGATTCTTCGATGACGCTGTTCACCCCACTTCTGCATGATTCCTTTCTTGTGATGTTTCCTATCCTGCTTTTGCCCACTGCTGCTGTCCTTTTGGTGATTCTCAAGTTCAGCTCTTCAGAGACTGGATCTTTTCTAAGACTTGCAGCTACCATTGATTAATAGCACTGAAGAATGTGAGTATTAAAAAAAAAATGGGACTCTGTTTCCGGAAGAAGCTTGGGGTCACTAAAAACAGGGTATGATTTCCAAAGGCAATCCAGCCCACTCTTTTCCTCTTGCTTAATTCTGTCCTCAAATCCTTCTCCATTTATATCATCTGTCCAAGACATGTACTAATGGACACATAAGTACACAGATAGGTCAATCCAAGGAATATTTACAAATCACCATGTGCAGAGAAAGACCGCCCTAAACAGATAGACATAATAATAGTTCACATTTATATATCTACAGTTTTAAAAGCACTTCATATATGTTATCATACTTGGGTGACAGATTATACATACAGACACTCAACACATATAGACTTTCATGTGCACACAGACATAAATACAGAGATATTTAGGTGGATAGACTTGCAGAGATGGACATGTATAGAACCAGACAAAAAAATCACATGTATAAACAGACAGATGCAGGCATGATCCTTTGTCCCCAGCTACCACCTCCCCTGAACCATTAGAAACTGGAACATGATAGGGAAGACCCTGAGAATGCCCACTACTCCAAGTGTCCTTCAAAATCTCTGAGTGCTCTTCTCCATCTGCAGCTGGTCTCAGAGAGAAAAGACCTCTTGGCTTGAATCCAGCTCCTTCTCACTAGAAATAGGGCCAGGGTTTATTCTTTACAGGGAAATTGGTACCTTAAACCATTGCACGTCATTACCTCCTTTTACTAGAGGTTTAATTCAGGTGTGAGAAGCCCACTTGGCTTTAGATCAGGGCTCAACATCAGTATGAGAGTGATGCTGACCACCCTTTAGCATGGGAGAGCTAAGGGTAAGACAGCAGGAGGAAGCTGGACAGATAAAACAGTCTTCAGCTTTTAAAGTGCCAAGAGTACCCAATATTATGGACCTTAAAACTCCAAAGCCAAATGAATGTTTTTAAAAAAAATTTTTTTTGTTACATTTTAAGTTCCTAACTGTCTTGCTTCCTCCTTCCCCTCTCACTAGAGAAGACCGCCATTTGACTCAGATTTATAAATATATGTAAAAGCATACTATGCATACTTCTGTTCATCAGTTTTTTCTCTGCAGATGGATAACATCTCCCTTCATAGGTCCTTTGTAGTTGATATGAGTATTTATAATACTCAGAATAATTTGGTTGTTCACGGTTATTCTTCGAACAATATTGCTGTTACTGTATGCAACATTCTCTTGTTTCTGCTCATTTCACTTTTCATCATTTCATGCAATTCCATGTTTTCCTAAAATCCACCTGCTTATCATTTCTTACAGCATAGTAGTATTCCATCACAACTAGTTTAGCCCTCCTCCAATAATGGGTATCCCCTTAGTTCCCAGTTCTTCACCACCACAAAGAGAGCTGCTATAAATATTTTATAACATAGAGGTTCTTTTTCTGTTTTCTGAATGTTTTTATTATTTATGCCACCTTCCCTTTTGAACCAGCTCTTACTGGCTCTGGAAAGATTGTTTATTAAGTTTTCACTGTGAACATTTCAGTGTGACCTTGGAAATCAATAATGCTACAAATGAACATTTATTGCTTTATTATTCTGTTCATCATCTAGATTAAGAAAGTGATGGAGAAAGTGTTAATAATGTAGATCAAATCTAAAAACCTGTCATGCCCTTTTGGAGAGCCAGTTATTAAATTACATTTACCAGTGGTTCCCCCCCTCTCACACACACACACCAGTTGATACCCTGTCATTGGGAATCTTTCATGATTCAGAAAGATTGTCCTAACCAGTGGCCCTTCACCTTTGGAATCAAACTATTAGGTTCTGGTCTGGCATTAATAATCACAATGAATGTTTCCTCTGCCCCACCCTTCACTCCAGCTCCACTTACCCTGAGGGGCCTCTCTAGGACTGACCCATGACACTTAATTATCTCACTTTACTTCACAACCCCATTTTGGGGGAGGTAGTTGAATTTGAATGTGGGGGGCACACTGGATATCATAACCATTACCTTTTTTATGGGACATCTCCCTGGAGCAGGGAGAGGAGACTAGGATTTTAAACCACAATTTTTAATTATAGCACTTTTTGTTGGACAAATCATGTGGCAGGATCAAAATTCTGCACCTCTTAGTTACCTCTCTTTACAGAAAACTCCATGGAATGTTTAATCAGAATACTTCATTATCTTCCTTAGGTAATTAGGTAGGATGCCTACTGGTGTAGGGGGCTGGATTAAAATGCCAGAATACTTAATTACCTTTATTTGCCAGTGACCCCCCCCCCCCCAGGGGGGTGCTGGATTTTGAAAACACATCATTTAGTTCCCTCCCTTTATATATAAGACAGTCTGTGGAGGTGCCTGACCTTTTAGACCACAACACTACTTTTCTTTATAGAATGCTCTCACAGAGAGGCAAATAGACTTTTAGCTGGTCATGCTAATCTCTTTCCTCTTTTGGCTACCTTAATTGGTGAGGCCTGTTGTTTCTGACTAATTTCTGCATTTTCCCCACATTCTGGGAAGGAACTTTATCTTATCTGGGATGTGTGTATATGTGTGTGTATACCCTTATAGTTATATACCCTTATAGTTATAGACTTGTGAATCCTCAAAAACTCCCCAGATCAAAAAAAGGATAGAAAGAGCCTTAGTTTCAGAATCCACAGGTCAGGATTCTGCTTCCAGTTCTGCCACTGACTAGTCAGGGGTAAATTGGGCCAGGGGCGAGGTGGGGGGGTGCCTATCAAAGAGCCTCATCAGATGAGTGACTTGGTACAAATTTCATACGTGCATTCGCGTATGTGTGTGTGTGTGGGAGGGGAGTTGAGGGGGGCTGAATATTATGCCTGATATCTGGGGTCTGAGGAGGTTTTTAAACACTGTATTGTGCTTCTCTGTCCACACTGCTCTCCTTTTTAGAGAAAATGATTTCCCAGAGAAGTTTGAACACCAGTGGAATGTCACACTACATGACTGCCCAGGCTGGGGATATAGGAGGCCGGGTAGGGACTAGGGAGAGGTGCGTTGGCCAGCCTGGGAATGGCGTCCGTATTTGGGCTGTATTTATTGGTTTTCTTTAAACGTTCCCATTACTCAGAGGCCTCTGGGCAGACGTGGGGACAGAAATAAATACCACATGTTCACTCCAGCCAGGAGCTGGGGAATCCAACTCCCCATCAAAGGCAGAGAGGGAGGGGCTCAGCCACAAGGAGGGAGGGAGAAAGGGAGAGGAGCCAGACCGCACAGACACACAGCACAGTGTCCTGTCCTGGAGGTGATCACACACACATACACATATACACACTGAGACACAGATATACACAGACACGTATAAACATAGTCACCCAGAGACAAAGTCATGTACAGACACAAAACAGATGCAATCCTAGGCACAGATACATGTAAACATGGTCACACATAGCTGGTCACGAGTCTCAGTTGTGAGGAGTGGGGTATTGAAAGTCTGTAGACAAAATCTCCCTCTTTGTTCCTGGGTCTCTCCCAGCCCCTGCCCTTGCTTTGTGATAGTGCCTGTAGATCTGGGGGATAGCTTGCTCCCTGCCTCCTTCCCTCGGATCATCCCTCTTTCCACCTTCTACTTTAGCTTCTCAGGCTCCACGCTAGGGCCCCTGAGCTGCTTCCTCCTACTCCCCCCCGCCCCAATCTGCCCCAAGGACAAGAGGAGTGTTCTAAGGGAGGGGAGATGTGGGAGCCCTGTCATGAGGTGGTACAGACCAACTTGTGATCAATCTAAGGAGATGCTGGGATGGGGATGAGGGGAGTCCGGGAGATGGAGGAGGAAGTTGTTGGAGTCACACTCAGTCAAGTAAAGCCACAAGTCCAGAGCCAAATCAAAATGGCTTTGGGCAGTTAGCCAAGAGCTGCTGATCTCAGGGCCAGCAGGTGTTTGGATAAGGTGGGGGCTTATTCATCCAACAGCACTTATGACATGCTCATTATGTCTTAGTCACCATATTAGACATGCATATTAAGGATACAAAGACAAAACCCAAAAGAGCCCCTGCCCTCAAGGAATCTACATTCTTTTTTTTTTTAGTTAATTTATTTGTAGTTTTCAACATTCACTTTCATAAGTTTTAAATTTTCTCCCCCTCCCCAAGACAGCATGCAATCTGATATAAGCTCTACATAAACATTTCTATTAAACATTTTTTCACATTAGTCATGTCCTATAGAAGAATTAGAGTGAATGGGAGGAACTGTGAGAAAGAAAAAAACAAAACAAAACAAAAAGAAAATAGTCTGCTTCACTCTGTAGTCAGACTCCATAGCTCTTTCTCTGGATGAGGCTGGCATTTTCCATCATGAGTCCTTTGGAATTATTTTAGGTCCTTGCATTGCCGAGAAGGGCTAAGTCTATCAAAGTCAGTCATTGCACACTGTGGCTGTTACTGTGTACAATGTTTTCCTGGTTCTGCTCATTTCACTCATCATCAGTTAATGTAAATCTTTCCAGGTTTTTTTACAAAGTCTGACTGTTCGCCATTTCTACAAGAAATGCAGTAGTATTCCATTACATTCATATACCACGACTTGTTCAGCCATTCCCCAATTGATGGGTATCCCCTCCATTTCCAGTTCTTGGCCACAACAAAAAGAGCTGCTATCAATATTTTTGTACATGTGAGTCCTTTTTCCATTTGTATGATCTCTTTGGGATACAGCCCTAGAAGCAGTGTTGCTGGGTCAAAGGGTATGCACAGTTTTATAGCCCTTTGGGCATAGAAGGAACTTACATTCTATGGGCAAGAGACAGCCAACATACACAGATAGCTAAACACAAAATAAGTTGAGGAGAGGGTACTAGCAAAAAGGAGCTGACCATCAAGATTGGTCTTGTGTAGGTGGCATCACTTGAGTTGAACTTTGAAGGAAAGCTAGGAATTCTGAGAGGTGGGAAGAATCCCAGGTATTGGAAATAGTCTGGATAAAGGCATAGAGATGAAGATAGACTGTCCTGTAGAAGGGGCAAACAGCAAGTTTGACTAGCCTGGAGCACAGAATGGATAGGGCCAATGTGAAGTAAGTCTGGAGGGTGGGCTGGAGAGAGTTAGTGATGGACTTCAGTAGACAGAGGAGTATGGATTTTATCCTAGAGACAAGATGGAACAACTGAACCTTCTCCAGTGAGGAAATGAAGATCTTTGAAATCGCAATTTGTCAGCCACAGGGAGTATGGATTGTTGATTGATGGGGAGAGGATGGATGTCAGGAGACCAATTCCAAGGCTACTACAATAGTCTAGACCAGGAGTGATGAGCCTGAACTACGGGGGTCCCTGTGTGAATAGAGAAGAGACAACCGAGAGAGATATCATAGAGGAAGAATCAACTGGATGTTGGTAATTGATTGAATATGGTGGGGCAAGGAAAAGTGAAGACACAAGGATAACTACTAAGGTCCAAACCTGGGTGACTGGAAAGACATCATCAATAGACAGGAAGTGAGGAGGAGGAGGGAAGGGGTTGGGCAGAAAGGTTGATGAATTTGAAATTCAATGATACAATTTGAAATTTGGACCCCATGCTTTTTCTCTCTTGGGAAGTCTCCCCAGATTGATAAAGAGCTCATCCCATACTGCTTATGATCAGGGCTCCTGGATCTGCCTCCTCCACTTGAACACTATCCTTATCCTTCCAAGAAGCACATGGTTCAGTGGCAAGAGAGTTGAATTTGACATCAGAAAATCTGGGTTTGAATTCCAATTCCAATGCTTTGGCTATGTGACTTTGAACAAAAGACCGCCCTGCTTTGAACCCCACTTTCCTTGTCTGTAAAATGGGATAATAATCCTTGTATGACCTCTCCCTCCTTACCTATTGGAAGAAAGTACTCTATAAATGTTAAAGTGTTAGAGAATCCCAAGTTTTTGGCATTACTCTGAGAGGGGTTGTGTTAATATTTCCAAAGTAGCTGGAAAAAGAAATGAACCTGCATGCCAGATGGAATCAACATGCCTCCTCTCTCCAAAGGGCTATGTTAGGGATATCCTTTCTTGCCTGGGTCTGAGACTGAGTCTTTTCCTCCCCTCCTCTCCTCTCCTCCTCTTCCTTTGGGTCCCTTCAGTCCTAAATTTTGTGATTCTGAAATGGACTTGCCAGCCTCCAGTCTCTCCCTCCACCAATCCTTTGTACCTAAGCTGCCAAAAACTCTTCCTAAGGTTTGGGTCTGACCATGTCCTGCTTTCTTCTTTCCTCTTTCCTCCCTCATAGATTATAAATTTAGAGCTGCAAGTGACCCTACCTTACAGATTCCCTTATCTAACCTACCTCTTCTATAGAAGAGAGTGGAGACCAAGGTCGCATAGGTGACAAGTGGCAAAGTCAAACTTTGACCCCATGCCCAAGTCCAGGGTTCTTGCCACCACTCCACATTATAAGCTGCCTCGTCCTTTTCCTCCTCTTCCTCATCCTTCATTAGACTTGCCTCCACCAACAGTGCTTCCGAAGTGCTTTTCCAACAATGGTTCTTTGTCAATATTTTACCAATGGGGATGATGAGGTCCAGAAGATCCAGGGTCTTAGTTCCTGGGGTCATCTATTGTTTGAGCTAGTAGAGACCTTAAGAGATCATCTGGTTCTGAGTATGACCCAGACCCAAACACTTGCCCCAAAACACAAAACAAGCTAGTGGCAGAGAAAGATTTGAACTCAGGTCTTCTGCCTCCCAGTCCAAGCTGCTTCAACATCAAAACTTTGAAGGATCTTTTTTTTTTTTAGAGTATCTGTGGGCAAGAGTATCTCTGCCAAGGAAGGTCTTAACTTCAGTAGATAGGTTGTTGTTGTTTGTTGTTTTTAAACCAGTGTGTAGTTTTTTGTTTTGGGGGCAGTTTTGGTTATGTGACTTGCCCAGGGTCACACAGACAGTAAATGTCTGACACTGGATTTGAACTCAGGTCCTCCTGACTCCAGGGCCAGTGTTCTGTCTGGCCAATACCAGTAGCCAAAACTAACCCTAGTAGTGACCAGCCACTGGCCAGTCAGAGATCCAGTGGAGGCTCTCTGAAGTAATTCTCAGTACATAGGTAGACATACAGTTCTTTTCTAGATCTGTTCCTTATTTGGATGTGCCAGAACCTGGGATCTGGGGATTTTGTTTGCTTTTTCTGGTTCCTCTTCTATATTATCACTTTGGTTTTATGTAACTTGTTTGTGTGCGGTTATTTGTGTATTCTCTTTTCGTTAGACTGTGAGGAGTTGGGATGTCTTTTTTTTTTTTGCCTGCTCCTTGAGAACTGGAACCTAGCACTTAGTATATAGTAGGTGCTTAATAAATCTTTATTGACTGACTTACCTTTAGGACCCACCAAAACACAAAACTAGATTCAATTTGGGGGAAAATGTCTAAAGAGAGGAACTAAATATTGGCTTGATATACAATATTTTATTTTTTTGTGTTTTTTTTGATATACAATATTTTAGGATAATATTTCTTTTTTTTCCCTCTCTTGATCTACTGTATTTGGTCAAAATATTATCCTATAATTTTTTTCCATTATGTAAGAACAAATGGGTGTTGATTAGGAGAATCCCCCCCCCCCCCCCGGCCAATTTGCTGGGTTTCCCAATCACTTTGGTGAGGTTAGAGGGCATAGGACATTGTTTTAAGGATAGTTCCCATGGAGGGAGATCTGTGACTTGGCACCTTCTGAGAGGAGACAGGGAACTCCTTTGATTAGTCCCCAAGTGTCTGGGGCTGCCTCCAAGACGATTGGCTATGGAGAATCAGAAGAGACAGACTCTTGCTGGGAGAATCATATATCCTCTGTGTTCTATAAAAATGAGCTGTGAAAAGGGTTGGCCCTTGTTCACTCACTTTCTTTGCCCTAGAATGGAATACAGAAAAGGAGTTAAAAGGGATTTCTCTCCTCCTCTCCCCGTCAGGGGCAGAAAATGATGATTTATAGAAGTACAGAGTGGTCAGAGATGATAGACCTCCAGTTCTTGGCTGACTTTCTGTTTCCTTTTCTGAACAAAGTCAGAGACTAGATCTCCTGTCTGGACTTTCATGTTTTAGGGTTAGCCAACTGGACAACCCCAACTCTTAGATTTCCCAGGTTTGAGAATTTGGGCACCAGAGTCAAGACCCCAAGTATCAAACCAGATCCAGATGACACCAGAGTCTTGGAAAGGGGAGGTAGGCCCTGAGTAACAGTTGGCAGGGCTGACCCAAAAGGGTTAGTTTCTCTCTTTGGCTTGTGTCCTATCCTTGAATTGCTTTGGGGAAATCTCCAAAATAAAGCTTAGGTATGTCTTATGTCTAGTTTTCCCCAGAATTGTTGAATAGCTCAGTAGCAGGAGTGGGGAACCTGTGGCCACATCTGACATTCAGTGTCCCAAATTACCTTCCAGCTCTGGACATTCTATGTCCTAAGGGCCCTCCCATCTCTGATATTCTATTAAGAAGTGGGGAACCTGTGACTTCTTGGCCACATGTGGTCTTCTAGGTCCTGGGGTGCATTCTTTTGACTGAGTTCAAGTTTTACAGAACAAATCCTTTTATTAAGGGGATTTGTTCTGTGAAGTTTGGATTCGATCAACGGGCCACATTTGAGGATCTAGATGGCCACATGTGGCCTTAAGGCTGCAGGTTCCCCACCCCTACAAAGGTATGGGACAGCTTTTTTATTTTACACCTCTCCCCTCTCCAAAAATATATAAAACACCAAGGTCTCATAGGAGCCCATAAAAATACAGAAGCATCCAACAATTAAGGAATCCATTGGACTACCCTTAAACTTTCAGGGGTTCTTAACCTGGGGTCCATGAACTTAAAAAAATATTTTTATAACTTTTAATTAGTTTCTTCTGTAATCCTATGTATTACATTTTTGGCATTTAAAAACATTATTCTAGGAAGGGGTTTAACCAGACTGAGAAAGGAGTCCATGAAGCAAAAAAGGTTAAGAACCCCTGACCTACAGGTAAATACACTATGGGGCCCAAGAGGTCAATCCTTTCACTTTGGACCTTTGTCCCCCAAGATGAGGCTCCAAGAAACAGGATGCTGAGGCGATATCTCTCTAGGAGACAAGTTTCTCAGGAAATTCTTGAATTTGCCCATGAGGTGACCCCAAAGGCAGGGAAAGGCCACTTTCAGCATCTTCCTTCTCAGGCCATGAACAAGCATATTATCTACAGCTATCCTGCCTCTGCTAAATCTCAGTGTGGAAAGTCCTTCTCAGGAACTCTGATCTTGGAAAAGGACACAGAAAGTCAGTAAGGGGGGGGTGGTGGAAAGAAATCCCCTCCCCCTCCCCAGTCCCCACTTACTGCATTGCTATCTGAAGACCAACATGTGGAAAGCTGGAGAAAAAGGCACTGAGTCATTTCACAGGTCATTTCACAGCTTGCTTTTTTTATAAACCTCAAGAGAGGGGCAGGGGCGGCCAGGTAGCACAGCAAGTAACAGCACCGGCTCCAGTGTTGAGAAGACCTGGAGATCGAATCCCGGGCTCAGACACTTAGCACCCACCCAGAAACACCTGGCCGTGTAACCTTGAGCAAGTTACTTAACCCCAATTGCTAAAAAAAAAAGAGAGAGGGGCAACTCTCAAAACAAACAAAAATCTGTTCCCCTTGACTTTCAGTCACCTGTCGGCTCTGAGGTAACCCCAGTCATTGGGGACCAATCAGAGGCAGTTACAGTGTCTTCCCTGCAAGGTAACAGGATGAATGTCTGTCTCTAGATGACTAGTACATAGTAAATGCTTTTTCTTTCATTCATTCACTGATTCACTGATGTATACATTCATTCATTGATTGATTCAATCATTTATCCACTATATGGGAGGGAACCAGGAAGACAAAGGTGCACATTCTGTAATCTCATCAAATTCACTGGGAGATTCTCAGTCAGGGACTCCCCATCAGCTCTCCTTACATTTATTCTTAGTTTTAAAAACGCAGAGAAAATTTTTCCTTAAATAATTAGGTGACTTTTTTTTTATTAAGGTAGAGCCTCTGGTTCTTCCCTCTCTGTCATTCTCCAGTCAGTCAATAAACATTTATTAAGTGCCTATGTGCCAAGCATACACATCCAATCACTTGTTAAGTCCTGGACTTGGAATTTGACCTTATGTCTGTAACACTTAGTAACAAATTTCTTCCTTGTGAAATCAGAGTGATAATTACTTGCTTACATCCTAGGGGTTCCACAATCCTGGTTGATGGCTGCCTCCCCTAACCAACTATTTCAGTCAGGCCTCCCTGCTCCTGACCATCTTCTTGACAGGCTTACTAGCAGCCAATGTGAGGACCCCCTTACCCTCTTCCTCCTCTCCACCAGCTGTAGAGTGAGAGGTCTTATGCCACCTTGTGAAAGTTCTTTTATTTCTCTAATCTCAGTTTTCTCATATGTATAATTAAATTTTTGGATCAGATGATCTCAAAAGGACTTTCAAAAATCTAAATTTTGTGATCTCCCTCTCTGGTCTTCACCCTTCCAATCCTCATTGTTTGAAACTACCAAAGCTGCCAAAAACATCCCCCCAAAGTATAGGTCTGAGGCTATCATTTCCTGATCAAAAACCTTCATCTACTCAGCAAGCATCTCTAATGCCCACCAGGCAAAGTGCCAGGTATTAGAGATACAAAGACAGAAATGGAAATAATCCCTCCCTCAGTGAGTTTACATTCTTCTGGGGGCAAATGGCGTGGACACGGATAAGTAAATATATAAAAAGTTTTCCCCAAACCATTTTTGTTTGCTTTTTCTGGTTCCTCTCCTATATCATCACTTTGGTTTTATGTGACTTGTTTGTGTGTAGTTATTTGTGTATTGTCTTTTCATTAGACTGTGAGGAGTTGGGATGTCTTTTTTTTTTTGCCTGCTCCTTGAGAACTGGAACCTAGCATTTAGTATATAGTAGGTGCTTAATAAATCTTTATTGACTGATTTACCTTTAGGACCCACCAAAACACAAAACTAGATTCAATTTTAGTTGACTCTAGGATTGTGAAGGGCTTTAAATGGTCAAACAAAGGACTATGTCTTTGATAGTGGAGATGACTGCTGGAGCTTATTGAGGAGGACCAATCAGTGTTAATGGGATTAAAGATCTTCCTCAGCCCATTAATAGGCCTCACATGGAGCCCAGTAAGAGAAGCCTGCTTAGGGGAGGCTTTCTTGTAGGAAGGCTTTCACACCTTTTGCTAATTTCTAACTAGTCACTGAGTCAGGAGGGTTGTAATGCCTTCTGGCTCTGAGAAGTGTATATATATATTCTGAGTTGGCATTTTATTTTTGGAGGGGGAAAGACAGGGCAATTGGGGTTAAGTGACTTGCCCAAGGTCACATGGCTAGTAAGTGTCACATGTCTGAGGCTGGATTTGAACTCAGGTCCTTCTGACTCCAGGGCTGGTGCTCTATTCACTGTGCCACCTAGTCGCCCCCTGAGTTGGTATTTTGCTTTAGGGGCTTTTGCTTATGAGAAGGATCTTGTGATTCCCTGGTCAAGATTCTGAGACCATGTGTTCAGAGCTCCTTGACTGCTCAGATGTAAAGGCTCTCTCCATCCAGGCATGTATGTAAAGTGTATAGCAGTGTTGGTTTGATTCAGGTATTCAGAGCCCTGTCTGTTGGTTTTTATTTCTCTGCTTGTATTTTCTTTCCTCTGAAGTTCAGGATGCTGACTTTTCCCCTGAATTAGTGAATATAATTTAAAAAGATTGTTGACCCCTTAAAGAGCTATCTTTCATAGTAAAGCAGATCTAAGAACCTGTGCTAGCGGCCATCCTGGGTATGCCAATAGGGTTGGTGCTACAGATGGTAGTGTAGTAATCCAGACAAGAGGTGACGAAGGCCTGTCCTGCCTGGAGATGGGGTGAGGGGAGTGGGTGGCTGTGTGATATGAGACCACAGGGAATATATGAGAGATACCGTTCAGGTAGAAATGACATGATCTGTCTCAGGGCTGTGTGCATTGACTTACAATATCCCCTGTGTCTATGGACCTCATCCTCATTCCCCATTGCCTCTCCTGCCTTCTCTGTCTGATAAAATGTTCTCCCCCTTTCAAGGCCCAGTTTAGCTGCCACCTCTTCCTTGAGACCACTGGGGAGAAATAAGAGGCTGACTGGGCTGCTAGAGATTCCAATGCAAAAACAAAACTTGTAGATGTTTATACTGAAATTGCCCTCCATCTCATATTTACACTTTCGGCTTCCAGTGCTGATCAACCAACAATTTAGTTCACAAACAATAGATTCCTATGCAAAGGCCCCTTTCCCACATGTGTGTAGAACTCTCATATGCTTCTCTAACAAGCAGAGCATTCACAGCTTCTCCCTTCTTCTTTCCCTCTTCCTCAATAATGGCTCACATTTCTATAATGCTTCAGGGTTTTATGTAATGCCTTTCTCACAACAGCTGTGGGGCAGAAAGGAATGTGCAAGGAATATACCCATTTTACAGATGGGAAAATTGAGACCCCAAGAAGTTAAAGTGTTCAGCTAGGAAGTGTCTGAGGCAGTCTGGTGCTCAGTTCATTCTGCTTCCAGCTTCCTCTTCCTCATGCTTTTCCCACCTCCATTCTTTTTTTTTATTATTCTATTCTTCCTCACTTCCCCTCCATTCCAATTTTTCTTTTGCCCAGTAATCAAAATAATCTTCTTAATGTTCCGACTGTATCACTCCCCAGGCTCCCCTTGCCTCTAGGATCACTTGGGAATTCCTCATTCACTGGGGCCCTTTTGTTCTCAAAGTTAATCCTTGGGGCTGACACATTTTTGACAGCCCCTAATGAGGGTGGCAGCCTTCGTCTGAAGAATCAAATAACAAATATGAATTTGAGAATTAACCACAATTCTCTTTAATTTCCTTTCAGAGATGAGATGGGTCTCCTTTTTTAAGGATTCTTCTCTGCTGGTTTCTGTGACAGGACAACATTCTGCTCTCTCTACCTCTTTTCTTCTCTCCTTTCTGGCTTCTTATCCTCCTCCCATCACTTAAGCACGGTCTTCCCTCAAGACTGGAGTCTTTCTTGTCCCTTTCTACTCTCCCTTGGCAACGGCACACATTATGCTACTGATATCCAGGTGTCTCTGCTCATGACTCTCAGATCTTTATCTGGACACCTGCATCTTACCCGCCACACCTCACGTACGGTGCTTCTCTTCAGCCTGGCTCCCTCCATTCAGACCTTGCCTGGTTGTCTTGGGAGAGAGTTTCAGCAGAGCGCTGAGAGCCTGAGGACCTAGCACATAGCACAGTGTGTGGCACCTAGGGGCTTTATTAGTGGTCATCGGATTGAATTCAACAACTCTATTCAGTTCTTCCTCTTTGTAAGGTCCTGCATTTGTTACCTTGATTACAGAGAGAGGTGAGAAACACGCTTTGCTCCTCAGGACCTTATAATCCCTTGGGATAGAGAGGTGAACACTGACGCTATGATGGGAGAGGAAGGGAGGCAGGTGCAAAGAAGACACCCAGAAAAATGCTGTGAAGATTTTGAGGTAAAGCTCTCTTTCCCCTGGAAGTGGCATGTCAAGGAAAGCTCTGTGGAGAAGGCAGTCCGTTAACTGTCTCTTGAAATGAACACTTTAGCAGCCACTGGTAAAACACAAGTACTATTGATATGATTTGACTCTTTCCTACTCAGTTCTGAGTAGGGGGTTGGGCAGGAAGTGAACTGAGAACAGATGAGAAGCCCCCCTGGATTAAGAGGAAAAGGACCCTGGTGGATGGGATGTCCGGCTGTAGAATCACAATTTAGGGCTGAGAGGGCACTTTGAGATTATCTAGTCCAACCCTTTTATTTCACAGGGAGGGAAACTGAGGCCAGAGAGGGGAAGTGATTTGCAAAGGTCACACAGGCAAAACAGATCCAGGCTCATTTGCTTTGATTCTAGATCCAGTGTTGTCCCCCCCCCCCTTTATTTTCTTAATTTGAAAAAACTGAGCATTCTGTTTCAACACATCATAGGAAACCCTAACATACGATTTACAACCTCAGAAAGCAGTTGAGCAAAACATCAAAGAGTGGTTGAAATGGTTGGTACATTCAACCTTACAGTTGAGGGGTTGACCCTTGTTAAAAGGAAGGAAGGGGTGATTGCGAGATTCATGTTAGTACCAGTGTTGCCCAATGTTTGGGATCTGAGTTTTGTTGTTGCTGAAGCCGGTCTTCGTTTATAGAGTTGTAGGGATTGCGGTTCATCTTTCCTTTGCTCCTTCTGTGTTTACTCTTTCGCTTTATACATAGGATCAAAGAATTCCTGATTTGGAGTGGGAAGGGGGCTCAGAGACCTCTTTGACCAACCCTCGTTTTACACCTGAGGAAACCCCAGATTCGGGGGTTTTAAGACTTGCTTAAGGACGCCCTGGCAGAGCTGGAACTGGAGCCCGAATCCTCTGGCTTTGGAAGCTTGGGGGCATCCTCACCAAATGTGCGGTCTCGATAATGAATGAAGCTGGCCCACCAGAGCCGGACTGGCTCCATCATCCACTCTAGGTTCCAGGAATAGCTCCAAAGGAGAGGGAGCTGGAGTCAGCAGTGGTTCTCTGATATCATTTTTTGAATCCTCCTGGAGCTCTTCCCTAGGGGGCTCAGAGGATGGTGTAGGGTAGGGGCCTGAAGATTAAATGAGGTATTTGTAGAAGTGCCCAGCATATAGGTACACAAGAAATGCTCCTCTCCTTGCTTCCCTGAGGGTGGAGGCTGTTACATTTTTGTCTTTTTATCTCCAACATCTAGCATAGTGCCTGGTGTGTATCAAGAGCTTAATAAATGCTGACTGATAGATTGATGTCTGATTTTCATCAGAGATGTTTGATGCAAAGATGTTTTTCCTCATTCAACATTTCCCCTCTTCTTTTTGCTATGTTTTTATTTGTGCAAAAGCTTTTTATTTCCCTGTCTTTTATAATATTCTTTACCTTGATTACAAATTCATCCCATTTCCACAATTGTGAAAAATATAACCTCTTGTTTTCCTCTAAATATTTAGTGGTACAATTTCCCTCCCCTTCCCCTTCCCCTGCCTTTTCCCCTTCCCCTCTCTCTTTAACTCTCCTCCCTGCCAGGAATTCTTGCCTTCCTGCCTCCCCTCCCCTCCCTTCCCTAGTTTTCCCAGCTGCTTTTGCTAAATAATTATTTCCCCTGCATATTGTGTTCTTGAGTTTACTATATATTAGTCTACTACTGTATGTCTTCTAAGTCTTATCTTTATTGTCTCATTGGTAACTTTAATTTTTAAAAAAGTCCAGTAGCAGATTTTTTAAAACAACTATTGCTTTATGATGTTATTTGAGATCTGGTTTTGCTAAACTTCTTTCAGTCCCACTTGTTTTCATTATCTCTCTGAATAGTTTTGATCTTTTGTTTCATCATTATGAATTTTATTTTTGTCTATATCTAAAAAGTATTCATTGGTACTTTGTTTTGATAATTTTAGTATTTCATATTTTTGTAGATACTTATCTCTCTTGTTTAAGTTTTCAGCTTATTGCCATTCAATTCAGTGTATTGGATTCTGACAATTTTCTTTATTCTTCATTTGTTTTCTCCTTTCTTTTAAAGGAATTTTTAATTTTTCATTCTCCTTTCATTTAAGATTTTGTCAACTTGCCTTTCTTCTCTCATTTTTGGTTAAATTAGTGAAAAGGTTTATAGATTTTGTTAGTCTTTTAAAAGTCAGCTTTTGGGACAGCTAGAGAATAGAGCACCGGCCCTGGAGTCAGGAGGAGCTGAGCTCAAATCCAGCCTCAGACACTTGACACACTTACTATCTGAGAAACCTTGGATAAATCACTGAACCTCAATTGCCTTGCCTTCTGCCCTCCAAAAAAAAAAAACCAGCTTTGTTTTGATTTTTTTAGTTGATATAATTTGTTTTTACAGTACCTAAATTTCCTTATGTATCCCTCCTTCTTCTTCCAGAGAACCATGTCTCATAACAAATACTATTTAGAAAAAAAAGAAGAAAACAACCAGCATAATCAATAAATATATTTTTTAAAAATTAGAAACTATATGCAATGATCCACATCCATGAACACCCCACTTCAGCAAAGTGAATATATATCTTCTTTGGGAACATTCTTGCTCTTTATAATTTTATAGCCTTCATTTAAAAAAATATTTTTAGTTTTCGATGTTTTCCTTTTCATTATAGTCGTGCATATTGTCTTCTCAACTGATTACTTTCCTTTGCATCAATTTAGGTAAGCCTTTTGGTTTTTCTCCTAAGGTCTGTGTTGACCTATTTTGCCCAGTCTGAAAGGACATGGAGCTATACAAAGGCCTGATCGTACCACTGACTGACAAATGGGAGGTTTGACCTGTTCTATTTCCAGCCTGGGTTGGTTTATCCTTCTTTGGGCAGTCTGCTGCTCTCCTCACTACTCACTCCCTTTGTAGGGGTTCAGGTATTGGTCCTACTTAGTTCAGATACCAGATGGGCTTAGTCCACTACAGCCCAGAACTCCTGAACTCAAGAGAGCCATCAGCCTCAGTCTCAATACTTGAGATTAATGGTGTATGCCACCTTGTCTTTCCCATATAAGTCTTTCCATGTTTCTTTGCAGTCAACATAATCATTTTTTCTTATAGCAGAGTAATATCCCAATTACATTTTTATAATACAATTAGTTTAACCATCCCCCCAAATGTCTACTTTGTTTCTAGTTGCTGTTGTAAAGGGGATTTCTTTTTTAATCAATGACCTCCTTTGGTTATAAGCCTAGTAGTGAAATCTCTGGGTCAAAAGGTGTGGGGATTTTAGTCACTTTAGTCAGAGTTGTTTTGATGTACATATCCTTTATTATGAGTGGGCATTCTTTCACAAAGTTAATAGTTTTCAATTCTTTTGAGAACTGTTCGCTTATATCCTTTTATCTATTTTTTTAATTAGTTCGTTTGTTGAAAAAAGATTAGGTGGTACAGGCATTGTTTTTTTTTTCACTTTTGTATTTGTATCCCTAGCACCTAGCAGAGTATCTGTCACCTAATAGATACTTAATAAATACTTCTTCATTGATTAATTGTAGGTTTACAAATTTAAAATTTTGATCTATTACTCGTACCTGAATCACTTCACTTTTGTACTGCCTGAATCATTCTTTTCTTCAGAGCATTCATTGCTTCCATGAAATTTTCCATTGTCTTTTCTATATTATCAGTTCTCAAGTTTGCTTTTTTTTTTTTTAGCTTTTTGGAGGGCAGGGCAATTGGGGTTAAGTGATTTGCCCAAGGTCACACAGCTAGTAAGTGTTAAGTGTCTGAGGCTGGATTTGAACCAGGTCCTCCTGACTCCCAGGCCGGGACACTGTACCACCTAGCCGCTCCTCGAGTTTGCCTTCTTGAACTGTTCCTTCCACAGTTTTATTTCCAGTCTTATAGATGCCAGCTCTCCTTCTGTATCTCTTACTGTGGTCCTAAACCACTGTGAAACTTTCTTCTTTTTGTCCGTTTCCTCTTCCAGAAGTTTGGTGGTTGTTGAGGTGCTATTCTTTCCTTCTGAACATTTCCCATTATTTCCAAATTTTCCCTCAATGTTTATTATATTGAGACCTCTTTTTAAAAGCTCTTTATTCAGTCGTTCTGTTAGTTTTCCTGTAAAAGCTCCTTTCCTTTCCCCTATTTTTTAAGCTTGGCTCCTTTGTCATTGTTTGAGGTGGTTCAGAGGAATGGTACTTATTTAACATGACCACTCTCTCAGCCACCTTGCCAGAACCCCTAAAATCATCGTGTCTCCCATTATGCCAGGCTGCCTGTGTCATACAGATGGAGAAAGGGCGATAGACTTGGAGCAGGATCTTTGGCTTCTAGATAGGTTTTTAGAGTCAGTTGGGTACTTTTATGTAGCTGTCAAGTGAGGGTTGGGCTCAAGGGAGAGCGCCAGTGGATGATATAGTCTCCATGTCTGCAAATCCGTGAAAATTGTTTCTGTCCCTTTCTCCAAGAACCTCCCTTTAGTTGCTCCTTGTGCTCTGGGTGACAACCTTCCTTTCCCTTTGGATCTAACATCACTGTTTATTTTATAACTCTGTATTGTGTTTATCTGTCCTGTGTAATACCATTATAATAATTATTTTATATTAGTTATATCTTCATAAAAGTCCTAAAAATAACAACATGAATGACAGTAGCTAGTGTTTGTAATATCACTTTAAGCTTTACAACTATCCTCTTATTTGTTCATCATCACAACCTTGGGAAGGAAGCACTATTATCCTTTTTTTACATATATAAGTAAATAACCACAGGAATACTGTAAGTAGGTAAGAATGGGGTTTTATCCCCATCAGATGAAGAAACTGAGGCCCAGCTAATAAAGTTGCTTTGTGCCCGGACTTACTTTTCTGTTTGTATGCTTAGCACAGTGCAATAAATGCTTTATTCATTCATGAAAATATTTGTAACTTATGTGCAGAGGATGAGGTGGAGAAATTCTGTAAAGAACTTTTATATATATACACACACATAAACATATATAATAAATATACATATAAGAAAATAAAACAACATATTTTAGTATTTGATGACTTGGATGTAGGGTGAGTGTAGGTAGGGACAGATGGCAAAAGAATGTCAGAAAATATGGTTTGGTATCAAGAAACCAAAGACTCCAAAGGCTTGTAGACTACACAGAAATCTCATGCCTATCTATCATGGGTACTTCCTTTACTAAGAGAATTAGAAGGTGCTGGAAATGGTGAACACTAAAAAATATAATAAAAATTGAAATCCTCTCTTATCAGAGAGGAAATGATAATTGTCTCTGTACAGTCAGACCAATGACTCATTGGAATAAAGGTTAATACAAAATGAGAAGAAAAAACAAAAAAGAAGAAAATATGGCATACAATTTAAAAGGGAAAAAACTCTCTGAAAATACCTGCTTAAACAAGGTATATTGATGCCCCACCCCTCAGATGTCAATGGATAAAGGAACAGACATTGATGGGAACTTTTATTATTTCCTGTAAAAGTTTTACTGATGTAAAGAATTGCCACAACAAGGAGACCAAAAGAGTCTAGAAGTCACCTCAGTCAGCAAACACTCGATCTTCCTGCCAAGCAGAGAGAAATGGTAGCCAAGGGTAACACCAGCTTAGAATATAAACTCACTTGTAAAATGTCATGGAGAAGGATGGTGGAAAAATATGAGCAACATTGTCTCATAAAACAGTGAGAAGTGGAGAGAAAAAACAAGTTTACAGAAAACTTGTCAAGACCCAATTAAGTCAGATCATGCCAAGGGCATTTAAGGAGGAAAATGGAAAGACAGTAATAGATAAAAAAATGGAAAAAGATCTACAAGCTTATTACGAGTTAAAGATAACTGATATCTACACAGGACTCTGAGGGTTACAAAGGACTTTATGCAGATTATCTTCATTTTTCATTTTCATTCATTCAATGAAATGAATTTGAACTCAGACACTTAACACACACACAAACTAGTCGTGTGACCTTGGGCAAGTCACTTAACCCCATTTGCCTTCCAAAAAGCAAAATAAAATAAAATAAAATAAAGCTAATTCAGTCTTAAGCTGCATGAAGAAAGGCACGGTATTTAGGACAAGGGAGATGAGGGCCCTGTTGTCTGTCTTTTGCCCTGGTCAATCCACATCTAGAACACTGTGTTCAGTTCTAGATGCCACATTTTAGGCAGGATAAGATTAAATTGAAACTGGCATCCAGGGGATGACAATTGGAGTGGGGGGGTGAGGGGCTTCAAGATCACATCATATGATGATCAGAAGAAGAATTGTAGGTGTTTAGCTTGGAGAAGAGAAGACCTGGGGGCAGGAGAACCAATTATCTCCAGATATTTGATCCAGTGCTAGTTTGTGAGAGAAAGATTAGAGTTGTGATGGTTAGTCCCAGAGGCAAAGAACTTAGAGCACTGGATGAGAAGTGGATTGAGGTGGAAGCTCCACTAAAGGAAAAGCTTTTTAGTAATTAGAGCTGTCCAGAAGCAAGAATGGGCTCCCTCGGGAGGAGGTCTTCAGGTAAAAGAAGGTCATAACTACATGTCGGGCATATTGTTGAGGGGTTTTGTGTTCAGCTATGAGTTGGGCTAGAAGGACTCGGAAGTTTCTTCTAACTCTGAGACTGTGATTTGCACAACAAACTGTTTTCTCCAAGGACAATAGAGCAACTACATATAGACTCTAATGTCACAGTCTGTAACATGACACATGGATAAACAAAAGTGGCACTATAGGCAATAAATGTCAGGTCTATATCACATATACATGGGAGGTTAGTATCTAAGCTGGCACAATCTGGGGGATGTTGAGGAACTGATCTTCAAGATTTCTGAAAGAGCAGAAGAAAATGAGTGATTGGGAAAAAATCACGGATGTTTACTATATCCCCAGAAGATGATTGAGAGGGTATCAGGAACTCCTGACCCAGGTACTCTTTGTATTTGTAGAGATAAAATACTCTTATCTCTATAAATGATTTACAAGCATGGCATACTACTAGAAGACAGGACAAAACAGGGAGATTTTTGTAAATAGTGTTTTAAAGCAGATTACATCTGGATAAAATTTATAGATGATTTGTGGGTTTATACCCCTGGAGGAAGAATGTTGATCATGTTTTGGATCCATTGAAGAATAGTTATCTGTGTTTTTTTCTGTACTCTCCCCACTCCATTAGATTGTGAGTTCTCTGAGGACAAATATTGTGTCTTATCTAAACATTTAATCTCAGAGAATTCCCCATACTCAAAGGTTCCCAAACTTATTTGGCCTCTTTAAAAAAAAATTATTTAGTACCCTTGGAAATCTACTTTCTTTAACCCCTTAAGTTTAAAAAAAATTGTGTCATTTCAAAAAATATATAAAATATTTTTTAAAAAATGACACATCTTAAATTTAATAACATTGTAAATTTGTTGGTTTTTTCCTGCATTGAAATTTGATGATGCAATATTGTGTCATGTAACCATATAGTATCATATTTATAAAAGAGTCATTACTGCACATATTCCTGCTGATGCAAGCTGGATTTCCTGACAATATGCAACATGCTTGCCTGCCAACACTTGCTTGTTAAGACTTGTTGGCAGACTTGACCATTGATCGGTTATAACTTGCATTTTATGTATTTATTTGGAAAATAATGTAATCACTACAATTTTAACTCTGTTACACAATGGATGAAACATGTATGAATGATTTTTCAAAATTTTCTTCTTTTCTTTCCTCACATTTCCACAGCTCCCTTATTTTTATTCAATGTCCCTCAACTGCACATTGTTCTAGCACCCCACAGGGTACAGTTCTTTGGGAACCTATGCCCATTCTCTTGGCACATGATAGGATCATAGGATTATAGAATTTATAGATCATCTAACCTGTTCTTTTTATAGAGGAGGAAACAGAGGCTCAGAGAGGCTCTTACCCAGAGTCACACAAGGTAGTTAAATAGTTGGGGAGCCAGGATGCATGCTCAAGTGTTCTATCTCCAAATCTAAGGCTTCCTATTATGCCATAATTGGTTGAATTGAATTAGCTATATCAGAGTAACCCTTTGGAAGGGATAAATCCCTCATCTGGTTGCTAATCTCTTAAGGTGAGACCTGTACCTATACTGTTTCTTTTATTTATTTGTTTGTTTATTTTTTTTTGTAAGGCAATCAGGGTTAAGTGACTTGCCTATCTTTGTGCATGACCTATTCCCTAGTAGGATGAAAATCTCCTTCAGGGTAGGAACTGTTTCATTTTTTCTCTATGCCTCTAACCTCTGTAGGTTCTAAATAAGTGCTTATTGGGTTGGATTGAAGGGTGGTCTGTAATTAAAGCCTGAACAGATCCTAAGCTCATCATCCTGGAGGCAGCACCAAGTGGAGATACCTGGTCAAGGTCAATGCAGCATTTGCCCCACACTCTGAGAATAGGGTAAATTCTGGAAGCGTGCTCTGTGGCCTGGCTACTGTTTGTTGGGAACTTAAGATTCCAAAATGTCCTTTGCTGCCCCTTATTCTCTTCTGTACCTGCCCTACCAGGGGCCCAAATAGCTGTGGGATAGATAAATGGCTGAAGGATATTGGCCTGGTCCCATGTGTAGTGGTCAGTCACTTTAAAAAATTATTTATTTTGTTAAATATTTCCTAATTACATGTAAACATTTTAAAATGTTCACTTTTTAACATTTTGAGTTCCAAGTTCTCTCCCTCCCTCCATCCTTTCACCTTCCTTGAGAAAGTTAGTATTGGTATAGATTATACATGTGCAGTCATGCAAAATATATTTCCATATTAGCCATGTTGCAAAAGCAAAGACAAAAAAAAAATAGAAAAAGTAAACAAAGTTTGCATTCAGAGTTTATCAGTTCTCTCTCTGGAGGTAGATAGCATTTTTCTTCTTTTATTTTCCCCATTTTTCAAATGCTTTATTAACTTCTGATTTACATCATTCATTTCCGCCAGATTTTGAGTTACAAATTTTCTCCCCATTTTCCCCCTACCCACCACCCTAAAATAGCAGTCCCACAGGATATCTCCTTCTCCAATCTGCTCTCTCCCATATTTTCTCCCATACCCCTTTCGACTTTTCCAGTTTATATATGTATAAACATTTGATTTTAAAACTTTGAATTCCAGATTCATTTCCTTCCTCCCTTGTGACCCACCCTTACTGGGAAGATAAGCAGTTCAGTATAGGTTGTACACGTGTAGCTAATGCAAAACAATAACATAGTAGATATATTGTAAAAGACTGACTATATTTCCCTCCCTCCTATCCCACCTCCCACTTGTTCTATTCTCTATTTTGATCCTGTCCCTTTTCAAAAGTGGATGCTTCCAACTTCCCTCCCCCCAGCCTGCCCTTCCTTCCATCATCCCCCCTCTGATCCCCTTCCCCCCTACTCTCCTGTGGGGTGAGATACCCTATTTAGTGTGTATTTCATTCCCTCCCCAAGCCAACTTCAATGAGAATAAGGTTGACCCATTCCCTTTTGCCTTCCTATTCTTTCCCTCCATTGTAACTATTTTCCCTTGCCTCTTCTTTATGAGATAGTTTACCCCATTCTGTCCCTCCCCATATCCTCTCATTATATTCCTCTCTCACCTCTTAATTTCACCTTTTAAGTATCATCCCTTCCTGTTAAATTGGTCCTGCGCCCTCTATGTATACCTGTAAACATATATACACACATTCACATATGTATTCATATGCCCACATACCTTCATCATATATATATATATGTATATTTCTATTCCCTTCAACTATTTTCATACTAACAAAAGTTTCATCAGTTACAATTATTGTTTTTCCATGTAGAAATGTTAATAGTTCAACTTTGATAAGTTCCTTATGATTTCTTTTCCGTGTTTACCTTCTCATGCTTCTCTTGCTTCTTGTATCTGAATGTCAAATTTTCTATTCAACTCTGGTTTTTTCAGCAAGAATGCTTGAAAGTGGGGCGGCCAGGTAGCACAGCAAGTAAGAGCACCGGCTCCAGTGTTGGGACGACCTGGAGATCGAATCCCGGGCTCAGACACTCAGCACCACACCCAGAAATAATAACTGGCCGTGTAACCTTGAGCAAGTTACTTAACCCCAATTGCTTAAAAAAAGAAAAGAAAAGAAAAGAAATTAAATGGGAATATTAAAAAAAAAAGAATGCTTGAAAGTCCTCTATTCCACTGAATGACCATAATTTTCCCTGAAACATGATACTCAGTTTTTCTGGGTAGGTGACTCTTGGTTTTAATCCCAGCTCCTTTGACCTCTGGAATATCATATTCCAAGCCCTTTGATCCCTCAGTGTAGAAGCTACCAGATCCTGGGTTATCCTGATTGTGTTTTCATGATATTCAAATTGTTTCTTCCTGGCTGCTTGTAATATTCTCTCCTTAATTTGGGAATTCTGGAACCTGGCTGTAATATTCCTAGGAGTTTTCTTTTTGGGATCTTTTTCAGGAGGTGATCGGTGGATTCTTTCAAGCTCTATTTTGCCCTCTGGTTCTAAAACATCAGGGCAGTTTTCTTTGAGAACTTCCTGGAGGATGATTTCTAGGTTCTTACTTTGATCATGGCTTTCAGGTAGTCCAATAATTTTTAAATTCTCTCTCCTCATCTATTTTCCAGGTCAGTGGTTTTTCCCATGAGATATTTCACATTTCCTTCTATTCTTTCATTTGTTTGGATCTGTTTAACAGCATCTTGATTTCTCATAAAATCATTAGCTTCCATTTGCTCCAATCTAATTCTGAAGCAATGATTCTCCTCGGTGAGCTTTTGAGATTCTTTTTCCATCTGACAAATTTGGCTTTTTAAGGCATTCTTCTCCTCATTGCCTTTTTGAGCCTCTTTTGCCATTTGAGTTAGTCTATTTTTTAAGGTGTGATTTTCCTCAGTCAGGCTTTTGACTCTCATTTCATAATTTTCTTGCATCGTTCTCATTTCTCTTCCCAATTTTTCCTCCACTTCTCTTATCTGCTTCTTAAGGTCCTCTATAGCCTATAACCAGCTCGTATTTTCCTTTGAAGCTTTTGGTATAGGAGTTCTGACTTCACTGTCTTCCTCCTGTGCCATGCTTTGCTCCTTTTTGTTCCCAAAATAGGAGTCTAATGTTGGAATCTTCTGTCTGCTTTGTTTCCTTTGCCTGGTCATGTAACTTGACATGTCACTTGACCCCTGGGCTTTTTGCCACAGTAGGACTCTGCCACCAGACAGGGGAGCTTTTGTCCTAAATGCTGGGGTTTTCTCAGCTGCTGGAGGTATTAGATGGGTGCTCTCTCTGAGGCCTCCATGGGCTCTGGCAAGCTGGATGCATGCCCCAGGACCTCTACCCTAGACTGCAATCCAGATCCAAGCAGGTTAAAGCAAGAGCGATTACCCCTCAGACTGGTCACTTGGTCCCCCTACAGTCTGCAGGCCAGGAGCTGAAGCTGCCTCATGGTGCTGGTTGGCTGTGCTGGCTCAGCAGCTTCTCACCCCAGGGGCAAAAGCCAACACACTCTCACTTACTGGGTCCCAAAGTCCAGACTGCACTGACCTCTCACTTTGTCCTTTGCATCTGTGTGTTGATAAATCTGGAAATGGCCACAGCTGCTGCTGATCTGGAGTCCCTCTGGCTGGTGGCTGGTCAGACCCGCACTGGGGCTAAAACCTCCAGCTCACACGGGCCTGGGCTCGGCTCCCAGAGTGCTGCGCTGGCCGATTCCTGCTGGCCTGCCGGGCTGTCCTCAGTGGGAGGTTAACTTCTCTGTGTCATTTTGTGGGTTCTGCAGCTCCAAAGTTTGTTCAGAGTCCCCTTTTTATATTGATTGGGGAAGGTGGAAGCCAGAGCCGCTTGGAGGTTGTTATTCTACTCCACCTAGAATTTTTCATCATGGGTCTTTTGGAATGGTCTCAGATCATTGTCTTGTAGCCAAGTCTTTCATAGTTAATCATCTTTACATTATTGCTGTTATCTGTATACAGTGCTCCCCTGGTTCTACTCTCTTCATTTTGTATCAGTTCATATAAGTCTTCAGGTTTTTCTGAAACCATCCACTTTATCATTTCTTATAGTACAATAATAGTCTATCACAATCTTATACCACAACTTGTTCAGCCATGGTCAGTTACTTTGTAGTCACACTGATCTTTACCTGTTGAGGGAGAGAAACAGGGAAAAAGAAGTGGAGAGACAGAGAAATTTGAGGCAAAAATGGAGGTGGGGAAAGACAGAACAGAGGCAAAGAGTAAGAATCAAGAGACATGCAAAGACTTCTGGGGCTCATGAGGAAGAGCTCAGAATCAGTTTGAGCTGACTGGGTACCGACCTGCCTGCAGGGAGAGAGATGGATGTGATAATCCTTGTTTCTTAATTTAGAGAAATGCTTCCTGAGAATGGGCCTAGCCATTCCCCTGGGTGGGGCCCTAGTCTATGCCCCAGGCAGTCAGGGGCTTCCCCTCAGACTGGGGGCTCCCTGAGGATAGGTGCTGTGTTCCGCAAGGGTCACTAAGGCAATATTGTCACCTGCCTTCCTGGGCATTCTCCCTAAAATTTCTAGGAATCCTGCCCCTGCCATTTGCTACTTGCAAATGACAAGTAATTTTATATCTCTGAGTTTCTTCATCTATAAAAGGTATGGGAGCTGACCTAGATGACCTCAAAGTCCTCATCTAATTGTAAAGCTATGATCTCTTTTCTAGGGAGTTCATATTGGGTCAGAACTTTGTCTCATTAGGAACCTCTTCATTTCTTGGCTCAATATCCTGTTCTCCCAGAGTCAGCTTCAGATCAGAGTCTGAATGTAAATAAGGATCTTTGTATTAAATTTTTCAGGGGACTAATTTCCTTATTGTCTCCTGACTGGGGGGGGGGGGAGGTGGGTGTCACAGTAGATAGAGGACCAGGCCCGGAATCAAGAAGATCTGAGGAGAGAGAGAGAGAGAGAGAGAGAGAGAGAGTGAGTTAGAGTTCATACTCTCTTTCAATTTCAGCTGATGGGATGGGTGTGGAATCCCCAGAACCAAGACTACTTGCTGGGAGGGGATTCTCCTCCCACTGTAGGGTGATGGAAGAGGGTGATTTTTTAAGGTATATATTCTGACTTTTGAGACCTCACTGACTTCTTTCAGGAGAGATTTACTTCTCCCTCTCTTTTGCAAAATGACCAAAAACTATGTAGAGTTGAGAACTAAAATATCACTTTAACTTTAGTTACCCAGGTCATTTGCTGGAGCAGTTTGAACCTCCATCACTGGGGGGAATCAAGGTCCTTCTCTTAGCCTGGGGGAGAAGACTGAGGCCAGACATGGTACAAGAGCTCAGGACTTGGATATGAGGCCCCTGAGTCCATGTCCCATCTCTGACTCATAATAGCTATGTGATGTTGGTTCCTTGTGCTCCAGTTTCCTTGTCTGTAAATGCAAATGAAGTGCTTCTTCTACCTACCTCATAAGTTCATTGGAGGATCAGATGGATAAAGTCTGTGAGGTCTGTAATCATGTCTTATCAGAACTGGTTTATCTCCACCAAGCCCAGTGCAGAGTTCTACACCTAGTTTTATAATAAATGTGTATTGTTTGTCTGGCACGTGTATAGTGTTTAATAAATGTATGTTGAGCTGAGTTCTGTGACTCCAAATTCAAAGTGTTTCTTTCCACTGTCCAATGCTGCTTTACCCTCTCTCTCCCTCCTCTCTCCCTTCCTTCTAAATTGGACATTTGAGACCTGGGGAAGCCAAAGGAATTGGCAAGACTCACACAGTGAGTCAGCACTGGAGAAGGTATGAGAACCCCAAGGATTCCAAATTCTTCATGCCAGCATTCAAGGCCCTCCACAATCTGGCTGTAGCCTTCCTTTCCAGGCTCATCTCCCAACACTTCCCAATATCTACCCCACACTCCAGCCAAACCAGCTGACTCACCCTGTTCTTCCTGGCCTCAGTACATACTTTTACCCATGCAATTCTCTCAATTTGAAATATTCTCCTGTTCTCCTCTCTCTCTCTGCTCCATGCTTCAAGGCTTGGGTCAAATGCTACCTCCCCCAAGAAGCCCTCTCTGATTCCACCCCTCTCCAGGGTGATCTCTTGTCTCTGAGCTCTCATTCTTTTGACCCTGATAATGTCCTGCCTTCTATCTACATTGCCTTGTTTTGTTGAGCAAGTCAAGACATCACCCCATGATGTTATCTATCCTTTTCAAAAGAGGATGAACAATAACTTGTCTACAAGCTTTATCTCTCCAATACTAGATTGCAAGCAAGCTCTGTGTGGACAGGAACTATGTCCTATAACCATTATTCCTACTACTGACATCTACTTTATAACCTTTAAAATTCACAATGCTATGTGTTCATAACAGCTCTGGAAGGTAGGTCATACAGGTAACATATCACCCCCATTTTACTATGACCAACTTGAGACTCAGAAAGATGAATCATCTTATTCATGACCACAAAGCTAATTAATAACAGGCCTCAAATCCAAACTCTACTTATCCTTTTTTCTATTTCAAATCTAGTCTTGTCCAGGAAGTTTTCCCAGATAATTCCAATCAATCCATGAGTCAACACTTATTAAACACCTACTATTTGCCAGGCATGGGGATACATATGAAAGTAAAAACAAAGATAGTCCCTTCCCTCAAGGAATTTTCAATCTAATATGGGAAGACAACACACAAAAGGACACTGAAAGAAGTGGGAGGGGGACAGGGAATTCCAAAGTCCCAAACTACTCCAACCAACAGTTGAGACTCCCTATTCTTATCTTCCCCAGCCCACATATTCATCATGTTCAATCATTTAAGTTGTGTCCAATTCTTTGTGACACCATCTGGGGTTTTTCTTGGCAAAGATATTGGAGTGGTTTGCCGTTTTTGTCTCCAGCTCACTTTATAGATGAGGAAATTGAGACAAACAGGGTTAAGTGACATATCCAGGGTAATACAGCTAATAAATATCTGAAGTGGGATTTGAACTCAGATCTTCTTGATTCCGGGCCTGGTCCTCTATCTACTGTGACACCTAGCTGCCCCACCCCCAGCCCATACTATTTAGTCCTTAATTCTATCTTGTCATGTATTGTTCTTTGATAAAATTCTATTTATATATGTCTTGACTCCATTACCCATCAAGCTTGATGAGTTTGAGGAAGGTAGGTATCCTTCATGTACATCTTTGTAGCCCCCACAATTCCAGCATCAGAGAGTTAGTGTGGCATAGTGGAAACAGCCTTGCCTTGAAGTTGACCATCACTAATTATTCAACCTTGGACAAGTCTCATCATCTTTCTAGACCTCAGTTTCCTTCTCTGTAAAATGGGAATGATCCTTTGACCCCTTACCTCAGGGTCATTGTGAAGCAGGTACTATGTAAATCCTAATGTTCTATAGAGAGGAAAGCTGTTTTTAGAAGGTACTCAGTAAATCCTGAAATGGTTAATGAAAACTACCATAAGTCCTGATTTCTCCAAAGGCAATTGTTGAAAGATCAAGTTCATTGGATCCATCAGTCTCATTGTATCAATGCCATTGTTGTCTCTTCCAAAACTCAGTCTTTCTTTGGGAGCCCTGCCAAGGTAGCACAGTGGAAGAAAGCTCTTTAAACCAAAACACTTAATAAGATCCCTTGCTACCAGAGAATTCTGTTAAGGGGGAGAGATTAAGAGGAAGGTTCAGGGACCTGTTCTGCCCTCTGCTGTTCAACAGCTTTATCAATGACTTGGATGAAAGCATATAAAACTTTACTGGTCCAATATATGGATGACAGGAAGCTGGGAAGGATAGTTAAAACTTTGGACAACAAAACCAGAATTCCAAAAGATGGAGACAGGCTGAAATGATGGGCCAGATCTAATGTAGTGAAGTTTAATAGGGATAAATTCGAAGCCCTGTGCTTGAGTTTAAAAAAAAATCAGCTACACAAATTTCAAGATGGGGGAGATGTAGCCAGGCAACAATTTGTATGAAAAAGATCCAGGGGCTTCATTGGCCTAAAAGTTCTCTGTGAGTTGACAGTGTGACATTGCAGCCCCCAAAGCTAGTTCGATCTTTTGCTACGATAAAAGAGAAAGGAAGGTAATACTATTAATACATCTCTAGTTAGAATGTTCAGTTCTAGGTGCAATATTTTAATAAGAAAGTAGATAAAGTACAAAGGACCAATCAAGATGTCTCCATCTTGATTGAAGGGGCTGTAGACCAATTCATGTGATTTGTTGAAGGAACTGGGAATGTTTAGTCTGAAGAATAGAAAATTTGCCAGGGTCTTGCCTCAGATGCGTATTACTTGTGTGATCTTAGGAAAGTCACTTAACCAGCCTGGGCCTCAGTTTCCTCATCTTTGAAATGGGAGAGATTGGACTAGGTGGCTTCTGAGCTTCCCTCCCAGCTCTAGAATTATTTGACTTAGATGGGGCAGAAGGTAGAACATGACAGCAGTCTTCAAGTATTTGGAAGAGGGACTAGAACTTGTTTTGCTTGGCCTCAGAGTGCAGAACTAGGAACAGTGGGTGGAAATTGTGGGAAGGCATATTTGGGCTCAATGTGGTGGTACAAAGAAATCTTTCCTAACATTCAGAGCCATCCTAAAGGAATTGGGTCCTTTGGGGTGTTCAGGGGGATCCTTGTCCCTGTAGGGGGTCATGTAGATGTTGGCTCACCATATGTCAGGGATACCTTAGAGAGGACCCTTGCTCATACAGAAGACTGTACTAGATGGTCTCCAAGGTCACTTCCAGTGACCGAGAGCCCAGATTCTGTGCTTCTGTGATTTCGAGAAAAGGCAAAGCAAAGGAGCCTTAATGATCAGATCTGCAACTCTGCCTGTCTGTTTACATGTTCCCTGCGGCTTGGCTAGGGGAGCAGGTCTTGCGCCCTGTGCCTCTGGCCTCCCTCTCCCGCCCCGGAATGGTCTCGCTCCATTGACTGCCTGGCTCCGGCCCCTGCTCAAGGCAAACAGTTCTTGACCTCTCTCCAGCTTCTGCCTTCCCCAGCCAGGGCTCTTGTAAACTTCTTCCAAGTTTTCATATCCTCTTCCCCATCCACCTGGATGAAAATGGTCCAGGCAGGGGACAGATGGAGTTTGAAGTGGGGGTGGTGGGGGCATAGCATGATTTCTCAGGGAGACCTCAGCTATCTGGAGAGATCTCAGTATTCGGGGGCAATGAAAGAATGACAGCCTCTGCCTTCAAGGAGGCCTTAGTGTCTCTGAGGGGGAAGCACAAACCCTGGCCCCCGGGAGCCCATGGTTTGAGGAGAGACACAAGTCTGTTCTCCATGGGCTCCCCTTCTGACTAGGGAGACATGGATCCCATTCTTTCTAGAGGAATAGTGTCCTGCTGGCGTTGCCAGTAACTGGTAAGCGTCAGAACGACATAATATATTTTGTCATAAAAGTCTGTTGCTATTTACCCATTTGAGGGGGGATTTTTTGAATTGCTGGATTTTTTTAAAAATTTGATTTTGGTGACCTTAGGTCCTGGCTGTGTGAGTACTTCTTGCCTGGGCTGCTGAGGGGAGAAGGGAAAGTTGGAGGGATTTGTGCCAGGTGGACTAAGTCAGGGTTGCTTCCCAAAGCCGAGTGTTTCCAGATGGTGTATGCACCTTCTTGGAATCTATTCCCAGGAGGGTTGGACGAGGTGCTGGTGAATGGCTGTGCTGAGGCAGGGCAGCTCACGGTCCATCTCATAACTCAGCCAGTAGAGGCCAAGGTAATTCCATAGAGGAGAGGGACCAGATCTCTAATTTCACTGATGCAGGGAACTCCCAGGTGAGCATACTCCTCCTAGTGCTGGTTAGCACCTTTTCTGAAACTTTTATTCTTAGAGTGTTGCCTAGAACAGTGAGAGGTTAAGTGAGTTGGCCAGGGACATGCAGCAAATATGTGCCCCAGTCAGGACTTGAACCTGTCTTCTTGTCTGAGACCAACAACCTGTCCATTATGGCATGCTGCCTCTCTCTTTACAAAAGAATTCAATAAAACTCAGCAAATACTAAGTTCCTAGCAAGTGTCAGGCCTCATGCTTAGGGCAAGGGGTAAAAATGCTGATATCTATCCTACTTTTAGGGAGCTTATGATGTAATGGGGAGTAAAAAACACACACCTAGTTACAGTGCAAGGGAGGGGAGAGGGAAAGGAGAGAGAGAGAGACAGAGAGACAGAGACAGAGACAGAGAGACAGAAAGAGAGACACAGAGAGAGAGAGAGACAGAAAGAGACAGAGAGACACACAGAGACAGAGAGACAGGGAGAGA